>NW_027596254.1:0-491091 GCF_964194155.1 Cetorhinus maximus | reverse complement strand
CTCGCACCGTTCCGTTTCATCTCCTGCGTGCAGGAGCACGGGCGCGATGGAACCCTGCCATTCGGCCAGAGAGGCATGGCCGCACCAGGGTGATGGGGGGGTGATGGAGAGAGGGGAGGAAAGGGGGGCAGGTCTGAGTGGACCCGGCCTCCCTCCGCCACCCGGCCTCCCTCCGCCACCCGGCCTCCCTCCGCCACCCGGCCTCCCTCCGCCACCCGGCCTCCCTCCGCCACCCGGCCTCCCTCCGATTGGAAAACGGTCAATGTAACTCCCTTATTCAAAGGAATGGAGAAAGAAAGCAAGAACCAGGCCAGTGAGCATAACATTTGTCATGTTTAGAAGCTTTATTAAGGATGTTATAGCAGGGCACATGGAAAAATTCAAGGCAATCAGGCAGAGTCCTCATGGCTTTGTGAAAGAGAAATCATGTTTAACCAATTTATTAAGAGGGCGGCGGGGCCGAGGGCGGCGATTAGTGCAGTGCCAGTTTAGCTAGTTATGGGGACAGTTTGGAAGGTGTGGTGTGTGTGTGTGTGTGAGGGGTGGGTTAGTGGGAGTCAGGATTAGTGGAGTGCTAAAAACAAAAAGCTAAAAGCTACTGCGGATGCTGGAAATCCAAAACAAAAACAGAATTACCTGGAAAACCTCAGCAGGTCTGGCAGCATCGGTGGAGAAGAAATCAGTTAACGTTTCGAGTCTTCATGACCCTTCGGCAGAACTGAAGCATAGTTAGGAGAAAGGTGAAATATAAGCTGGTTTAAGGTGGGGGGGCGGGGGGAGAGAGAAGTTGAGGGTGTGGTGATTGTGGAGATAAGCAAGCAGTGATAGGAGCAGATAATCAAAAGATGTCACAGACTAAAGGATCAAAGAGGTGTTGAAGGTGGTGATATTTGTCTAAGAAAAGTGCTAATTAAGAATGGAAGACTGGATACTCAAGGTGCAGCTCTATTGGGGGTGGGGTGGAAAGACTAACAAAGTTTTAGTTTTAGATTTAAAAATAATGGAAATAGGTGGGAAAAGAAGAATCTATATAAATTATTGAAAAAAAAAGGGAGGGGAGAGAAACGGGGTGGGGATGGGGGGAGGGGGAGTTTAAGATCTAAAGTTGTTGAATTCAATATTCAGCCCGGAAGGCTGTAAAGTGCCTAGTCGGAAGATGAGGTGCTGTTCCTCCAGTTTGCGTTGGGCTTCACTGGAACAATGCAGCAAGCCAAGGACAGACATGTGGGCAAGAGAACAGGGTGGAGTGTTAAAATGGCAAGCGACAGGGAGGTTTGGGTCTTTCTTGCGGACAGACCGCAGGTGTTCTGCAAAGCGGTCGCCCAGTTTGCGTTTGGTCTCTCCAATGTAGAGGAGACCGCATTGTGAGCAATGAATGCAGTAGACTAAGTTAGGGGAAATGCAAGTGAAATGCTGCTTCCCTTGAAAGGAGTGTTTGGGCCCTTAGACGGTGAGGAGAGAGGAAGTGAAGGGACAGGTGTTGCATCTTCTGCGTGGGCATGGGGAGGTGCCATAGGTGGGGGTTGAGGCGTAGGGGGTGATGGAGGAGTGGACCAGGGTGTCCCGGAGGGAACGATCCCTACGGAATGCCGTCGGGGGGGGTGAAGGGAAGATGCGTTTGGTGGTGGCATCATGCTGGAGTTGGCGGAAATGGCGGAGGATGATCCTTTGAATGCGGAGGCTGGTGGGGTGATAAGTGAGGACAAGGGGGACCCTATCATGTTTCTGGGAAGGAGAAGGCGTGAGGGAGGATGCGCGGGATATGGGCCGGACACGGTTGAGGGCCCTGTCAACGACCGAGGTTTTCCACCCACGGTCGTTGACAGGGCCCTCAACCGTGTCCGGCCCATATCCCACGCATCCTCCCTCACGCCTTCTCCTCCTTCCCAGAAACATGATAGGGTCCCCCTTGTCCTCACTTATCACCCCACCAGCCTCCGCATTCAAAGGATCATCCTCCTCCATTTCCGCCAACTCCAGCATGATGCCACCACCAAACACATCTTCCCTTCACCCCCCCCGACGGCATTCCGCAGGGATCGTTCCCCCCGGGACACCCTGGTCCACTCCTCCATCACCCCCTACGCCTCAACCCCCAACTATGGCACCTCCCCATGCCCACGCAGAAGATGCAACACCTGCCCCTTCACTTCCTCTCTCTTCACCGTCCAAGGGCCCAAACACTCCTTTCAAGTGAAGCAGCATTTCACTTGCATTTCCCCTAACTTAGTCTACTGCATTCGTTGCTCCCAATGCGGTCTCCTCTACATTGGAGAGACCAAACGCAAACTGGGCGACCGCTTTGCAGAACACCTGCGGTCTGTCCGCAAGAAAGACCCAAACCTCCCTGTCGCTTGCCATTT
Source organism: Cetorhinus maximus (assembly GCF_964194155.1). Lineage (NCBI taxonomy): Eukaryota > Metazoa > Chordata > Chondrichthyes > Lamniformes > Cetorhinidae > Cetorhinus > Cetorhinus maximus. The sequence continues at coordinate 488,728 of NW_027596254.1, read as the reverse complement.
TAACACTCCACCCTGTTCTCTTGCCCACATGTCTGTCCTTGGCTTGCTGCATTGTTCCAGTGAAGCCCAACGCAAACTGGAGGAACAGCACCTCATCTTTCGACTAGGCACTTTACAGCCTTCCGGGCTGAATATTGAATTCAACAACTTTAGATCTTAAACTCCCCATCCCCACCCCGTTTCTCCCCCCTCCCTTTTTTTTCAATAATTTATATAGATTCTTCTTTTCCCACCTATTTCCATTATTTTTAAATCTAAAACTCTGTTAGTCTTTCCACCCCACCCCCACTAGAGCTGTACCTTGAGTGTCCTGTCTTCCATTATTAATTAGCACTTTTCTTAGACATCACCACCTTCAACACCTCTTTGATCCTTTTGTCTGTGACATCTTTTGATTATCTGCTCCTATCACTGCTTGCTTATCACCACAATCACCACACCCTCAACTTCTCTCTCTCCCCCCCCTCCTCCTCCAGCTTAAACCATCTTATATTTCACCTTTCTCCTAACTATGCTTCAGTTCTGCCGAAGGGTCATGAAGACTCGAAACGTTAACTGACTTCTCCACCGATGCTGCCAGACCTGCTGAGTTTTTCCAGGTAATTCTGTTTTTGTTTTGGTGGAGTGCTAGTTTAGCTAGTTATGGGGACAGTTTGGAAGGTGGAGGGTGTGAGGCGTGGGTTAGTGGGAGTCAGGATTAGTGGAGTGCTAGTTTAGCTAGTTATGGGGACAGTTTGGAAGGTGTGGTGTGTGTGTGAGGGGTGGGTTAGTGGGAGTCAGGATTAGTGGAGTGCTAGTTTAGCTAGTTATGGGGACAGTTTGGAAGGTGGGGTGTGTGAGGGGTGGGTTAGTGGGAGTCAGGATTAGTGGAGTGCTAGTTTAGCTAGTTATGGGGACAGTTTGGAAGGTGGGGTGCGTGAGGGGTGGGTTAGTGGGAGTCAGGATTAGTGGAGTGCTAGTTTAGCTAGTTATGGGGACAGTTTGGAAGGTGGGGTGTGTGAGGGGTGCTGGGGGTTGGAAGGCAGCGGCCTCCGGGTTTACCTCGTACTCGGGTCCGGGCGCCGACTGCTCCCTGCTGGAGCTCGATCCCCTCCGGTCCCCGGGCGGCGGCTCCTGGGGTTCGCGGCGGACGTTCCGCTGACTGACCGCGAGCGGGCGGACTTTGCGCATCTTCTCTCTCTCTCTCTCTCTCTCTCTCCGCCCCGCCTCTCCCTCTGGACTCCTCCGACCACGAGGGCGACCATGACTGAGCAGCGACGCTCCGCACACCCCTCGCCTCCTCTTCCCTCTCCGATCGCATCCTCTTCCCTCTCCCCTCGCCACCTCTTCCCTCGCCTCCTCTTCCCTCTCCCCTCGCCTCCTCTTCCCTCTCCGATCGCCTCCTCTTCCCTCACCTCTTCCCTCTCCCCTCACCTCCTCTTCCCTCTCCCCTCGCCTCCTCTTCCCTCGCCTCCTCTCCCCCTCTTCCCTTGCCTCCTCTCCCCTCTCCCCTCGCCTACTCTCCCTTCTTCCCTCTTCCCTCGCCTCCTCTTCCCTCTCCCCTCGCCTCCTCTTCCCTCGCCTCTTCTTCCCTCTCCCTTCACCACAAACCAGCACCAACCCACCACTGACTGCGCAACGGCGGGACCAAGCCAGCTCCTTCCCACCCCGCCCTTTATAAAGGCCAGCGGCGCCTCACCCCGCCCTCCCCATTGTTAAGTCACAAGCCAATCAGGGGAGGGATGGGGGGTGGACTTGTGTGATGATTGGTTCAAGGGGTTGAGGGTGGGACCCGTAGGTTAGTGAGCGGTGTGTGTTGAGGGGCGGGCCAGCCTTCGAGGACACGCCCCCGCCCCTTGTGACATCACAAGGGGAGGTGGTGTTGGGGGGCAGGGATTTTTTTGGCGGCCCAACCAGGGCTGTTGGAGGGGAGGGATTGGCAGTTTTTATTTGGTCGAAGGGGGTCCTCCTCCCCCTCCAAGTACCCCACCACCGCCACCCCATCACCGTCACTCACCCACATCGCCGTCTGGCCCGCCAACCGACCTCAACCACGCCCGGGCCCCACGTGGCAGCTGTGCGAGATCCCATGGGTGGCAGGAGATAGAGAGTTGGGGGAAGGGGGGTGGTTTGTGGGGGCGGGGAGAGACGGGCAGCGGGGTCATCCGACCTGGCCGGAGGGAGGGTTGCTGGGCTGGGAACTCCAGAGGAATCCCTCCTCTACGCATGCCGTACTCCGTAACACAAGAACACAAGAATTAGGAGCGGGTGTAGGCCATTCGGCCCCTCGAGCCTACTCCACACACCCCCCACCCCCAACCCCCATTCGATAAGATCGTGGCTGATCTAATTGCGGCCTCGACTCCACTTTCCTGCCTGTCCCTCCCTCCCCTATAACCCTCCACTCCGCTCGTCGATCAAAATTCTGTCTAACTCGGCCTCGGATATATTCAGTGACCCGTCCTCCGCCGCTCTCTGGGGAGGAGAGAATCCCACAGACTGACCACCCACTGAGAGAAGAAATTCCTCCTCGTCTCCCTCTTCAATGGGAGACCTCCATTATTTTTAAACTGTGCCCCCCCCCGCACCCCCCCCTCGTTCTAGATCCCCCACCCCCACACGAGGGGGAAACATCCTCTCAGCATCCACCCTGTCAACCTCCTCAGGATCTTATATGTTTCAATAAGATCACCTCTCATTCTTCTAAACACCAATGGGTACCGGCCCAACCTGCTCAACCTTTCCTCATAAGACAAACCCCCTTCATCCCAGGAATCAGCTGAGTAAACCTTCTCTGAATTGCTTCCAATGCAAGTATGTCCCTCCTTAAGTAAGGAGTGCACTGTCGCTGGGTCAAAATTCTGGTACTCCCTTCCTAACAGCATTGTGGGTGCACCTGCACCACATGGACTGCACAAGAAGGCAGCTCACCACCACTTTTGTCACGAAAATATAATAATTTTCAGAATACTATTGTAATTTAGTGTAAAGGTAGATTGACGGTGGGGTTCGGATTAGTTTCCCTGTGTGAGGTTGTGTGTGGGCTTTAATTGAATTATAGACAGCAAGTCTGGGTGCTTTGAGTTATCAGAATAGAAACTAGGTTTGGAATGCTAAATACGTAAACATAGCTGAAGTTTTAGAATGGGAGGTGTTAAGAACATTCGCATTTTTAGATAAACCCGGGTAGTGAATTTCAAAGAGATGGTAAGGTGTTACACCTAGCCAAATGAGGCTAAGCCAAACAGCATGTTTATTTTTCCCAAAGATTACTGATAATATGAGTGCTAAGAAAGATTTATATTATGGGAAAAGTAAAGTTGCGAAGGCATATTGAAACAATGGGATTTACATTAAAAAGGGAGAAACATGTATAAAGGAGATGAGGCTATGTGTAAGGAAGAAGAAACTCTAAGGATTAACAAGTGTGAAAAGCCTCCAGCCTGCATGTATCAAGTTGCTGCCTATAGCAACCAAAGATAAGAGACTTCATTTTAAATATCACTGTCCAGGGTATTGTGTGCTTTGCTTGGGTCTGTTGAAATCTATGTTGTTTTACTGTTACCTTAACGGAGGTGTAACTGGGAGTCAGATTAATTAGGGGAGTCGGGAGTTATCATAGTAATAATTTGTAGACCTATGTAGGTGCTTAAAATAATTTATTTTATTAATAAAGGTTCAACTTAGTTTTGTGAAAAAAAACCTCTAAGACTCGGTTGACTTATTACTACTGAATTCAAGGCACGCATCTCAAATTAAAAATACAAATTGCAAAAACAGTTGTGGCAGCTGTTTCAAGTTTCCCTCTGGGATTTGAGCAGCTCAGCATTTCCTATCCGCTGTGCCATAACAAAATTGGGGGCTCCTTGCGGGGTATATTTGAAACCCCTCGATTGGCTTGGAGTTGGTGAATCTTAAGGTTGTGAACACGAGAAGCACTTTGAATTCAGGAGTTGGCGTGAGGGACTTTTAAAGTGGTGGGACTGCAAAAATGGCTGTATCTATGGCTAAAACCTTTATGGAAGTAGAGGATATAACTCTGGTTGGGTTACAAAAAACATCTAAGGGTGAGTTGGCAGATAGGTTGCAGTTGGGGGTTACCTGTAGGGGCAAAGAAAGCAGGCATAGTTGACATGAGAGCACAGCATTTGAAATTGGAAGTGTTCTTGACATTAGTGAGCCACAGCTGGAGTTAGTGAGACTTCCGTTCGAAATAAAGAGGCTTGAAATTGAACAAGGAAAGGAACTGAGAAAACTTGAATTGGAGGAAAACAAAAAGGGGAAAAGGAGTGGAAATGAAAAAAAAACTGGAAGCAGAAAAAGAAAGGGAATAGGAGAGATTATTTCAAAAAGAAATGGAAATCCGAAAACTTGGTCTCCAGAGGGAGAAGTTAGCAATGGAAGAGAGAACAAAGCAAAGAGACAGAGAGTATCGGCTTAAAAAGCTGGACTTTAAAAAGGAGGCGTCAGATTCTGAGGAAAGTTCTGATGAGGAGAAAACCTCTAACCTAAAACCCAGTGGGGAGATGTTTAAATTTGTACAAGCTCTTCCAAAGTTTGAGGGAAGGGATGTTGGAGAAAACCTCTAACCTAAAATCCAGTGGGGAGATGTTTAAATTTGTACAAGCTCTTCCAAAGTTTGAGGGAAGGGATGTATCTGTGCAGATAGATAAATGGATGAAACGCTCACAGGAAAAGTGGACGTTGTTGTTACAATCCAGGTTGGTGGGTGCAGCACTGCTTCACTGTCAGAAGAAATGTCGGTGATCTATGATGTGGTTTAAAAAAAGGCTATTTTGAGTGCACGTGAGTTGGTTCCTGAGGCACACAGGCAGAAATTTAGGAATATGAGAAAACAGCCTGGGCAAACTTGTACTGAGTTTTGAGAGAGTAAAACAAAGTAATTTTGACCAGTGTATACGAGCATTAAGGATAGAGATGACATATGAAGCTCTTTGAGAAGTAATTCTTTTAGAAGAATTTAAAGATTCAATTCCTTTGGTAGTGAGAACCCATGTGGAGGAACAGAGAGTTGAAATGGTAAGACAAGCAGCAGAGATAGCTGGCGATTATGAGTTAGTTCATAGAGTTAAACCTTCTTTTGATCATCCTTTTAACTCTGAGAAGGATAGAACGTGGGAAGGTGAAAGGAAGGTGGGGAGTGAGGGAAGAGAAGGAGTAGGTGGAAATTCCCAGGAAATTTTTTCTCTCAGAATAACAAGGAAGGTGCTGAGGGTAAAAGAGACACTCGAAAATTGAGGTGCTTTCATTGTAATAAAGTTGGACACACAAAGTCAGTGTGTTAGCAATTGCAGGGAAAATCTGTTGGGGTTATTGGAGTACAGAAAAGTTCTGGAAATAAAGGTATTATGGGCTCTGAGGTTTAGGCACAGGGCAAAAAAAGCAGTGGTTTGTGTATAGGTGAAGCAGGAAGAATCAGTGATAGATAAAGAAGTGGGTATGCATTCACAATTTACCCAAGGGAGTTCTGGGGAGTTGGCTGCAGAAATGTTTAAAGATTTTGTATGTGAGGGGAAAGTTTTTCCATGTGTACAGGGTGGAGTAGGTAAAGATATTGAAATTTTAAGAGACACAGGGGCTAGTCAATCCTTAATGCTGTGGAACAATGACATTTGTTGTTCAGAGGGAGTATTGCAGGAACAGGTGATGATAAGTGGGGTTCATGGAGATGCTAAACCCATTACATTGTGGAAGGTAAATTTAAAGAATAAGTGGAAAACTGGTGGGGTGATTGTTGGAGTAGTGGGAAAATTTCCCATTGCAGGGGTTCAATTTAGGTAAAAGGTGATTCCTATGGTAGTTGAGCAGACAGTAGAGGAGTCTTCAACAGAAGTGTTACAGAGAGAGCATCCTGGGTTGTTCCCAGGTTGTGTGATAATGAGATCACAGGCTCACAGGTTGAAAGAAGGAGAAGAGGGAGTTAAAAGGCAGGGAGAAGGTGTGGAAGTCCAATTACCTGACACTGCATTTGATGAGATTGTTCAGGGAGAAAGAATGGTGAATGCAGCTGAGGTATTTAATTGAAGGCAATCAGTAGAGTTACAGAAAAGGGATCCACAAATAAGATAGTTATATCAGACAGCTTACTCAGAAACAGAGGACGAACATATTCCAGAATGTTATTACCGTAAGGGTAATGTTTTAATGAGAAAATGGCAGCCTTATCATGCTTTAGCAAATGAATGCTGGAGGGAGGTGCATCAGGTTGTTATACCATTTGGATATAGAAATGAGATTCTGAGAACAGCTCATGAAATTCCAATGGGGGGATATTTAGGAATTAGAAGGACACAGGTGAAAATACAAAAAACATAGTTGTTGGCCTGGATTGCGTAGGGATATAGTCAAATTCTGTAGAACATGTCACACATGTCAGGTGATAGGGAAACCACAAGCAGTGATTAAGCCGGCACCTTTAATTCTAATTCCAGCATTTGAAGAACCTTTCTCTAGGGTCATAATTGATTGTGTAGGGCCCCCTCCCTAAGACTAAAAGTGGAAATCAGTACTTACTGACCATAATGGATCTGCCTACAAGGTTTCCTGAAGTGATACCTTTGAGAAATAATACAACAAAGAGAATTGTGGAAGAGGTAGCTAAATTTTTTTACACAGTTTTGGTTTACCAAGGCAAATACAATCAGATCTAGGTTCAAATTTTCACATCACAGCTGTTTAAGGAAGTAATGAACAGCTTGGGGATAAAACAGTTGAAGTCAACAGCTTACCATCCTGAGTCACTAGGGGCTTTGGAAAGATGGCATCATACTCTAAAAACTATAAAGAGGGCATATAGTCAGGATTATCCACAAGATAATGATAGGGGTTTTCCATTCCTGTTATTTGCTATTAGGGATGCTCCTAATGCATCAACTTGTTTTAGTCCTTTCAAACTAGTTTCTGGTCATGAGGTAAGGGGACCACTGAAATTGATTCTTGAGAAATTGGTGGGTCAAAATTCAGAAACTACTCTCCTGGATTATGTACCAAACACCAGAGAAAGATTGGACAAAGCATGTGAGTTAGCCAGAGGACATTTAAAGATATCACAGCAAGTGATGAGAGTGAAGGCAGACAGGAAAGCTACAGCTCATAGTTTTGTTTCCCTTTTGGGGAAAGGTGCTAGTTCTGTTACCAGTACTGGGTGACTCATTAAAGGCAAGGTTTAGTGGGCCTTACAGGATTCAAAAGAAACTGAGTGAAGTAAATTATTTAATAAATACTCCAGATAGAAGAAAGAAGCAAAGGGTGTGTCATGTAAATATGCTTAAAAAGTACTTTGACAGGGAAGAGGACCAAAAGGAAGTATTTGTGGTGGTAGATAAAGGGAAAGAGGCAGAAATGCAGGATTCTGAAATTGATTTTCCTCTAATCAAACTGGATAATGTGGATGGGGGGAGGGGGTGGTGTGGGTGGGTGGTATTTGAAAATTTAAATATATTATTGAGTTACCTTCCAGACAAGTGTCAAAGTGATTTGGAAAGGCTATTGCAGTCACACAAAGCTATTTGCGGGAATAAGCCAGAGAGGACAAATTTAGCTATACATGGTGTATGTGTATAAGTTTCATCTTCAATAAGGCAACAAACATCCTTATAAATTAAACCCAGTTACCACAGTTACAGAAAGGAATCAAATTCAAGCTTCAAAATAGTATCATTGGGCAGAACTTTACTTTCGTCGGGCGGTCGGGCAGGCGGCCGATTGCCGCTGAAGAAACGGGCCGTGCCGCCAATTAAGGCCCGCCCAGCGGGTTAGCGATTCCTGTGAAGAATGGGAAAATAGACCCGGGATCGGGCCCTCAGACTGCCGGTTCCAATTGGGAGCCTGCAGCCTGTATAAAGAGTGGCCAGGCAGCCTGCTTGAGGCGGTGCACAATGGCCACTCGTGGAGAGAGGGAGGGAGGTCTGAGTGGACAGCAGCATGAGCAGGAGGAGGGGGGCAGGCTGCAAGAGAGGCCAGCGGGGTGGGGGCACTGTGCCCCCTGATTTTCCGATGCCTGCCTTGCTGTCCTCCTCCAAGTGGTGTCTATCCGTCGACACCTTCTGTATCCGGAGGATCGGAGGAGGAGGGTCCCCCATGTCACCAGCCAGGCGTGGGAGCAGGTGGGTGACGCTGTAAGCACCCATGATGATGTGCGGTGCACTGGCACCCAGTGCAGGAAACGATTCAATGATTTGCTGCGCTCTGGGAGGGTGAATACCGTGTCTGTCTTGGCCATTTGACCCAGAAGGCAGCCTTAGCCTTTGACCCCCCTCCACCATGTCCTGCTTTCGTTACTGCAGAGGGCAACTGTCGCACGCTGGGTGGGCAAATGGGGACTGATCATGCTTACATCAGCCTTAGTGGTTGAGGTGAAGAAGGGTTCTCCCCACATCATATGTTGGTGTTTGTGGCATTTGAGTAGTCTGGGGGCAAACTGCAGGGGAGGCTGCTGGACACATACTCAGAACTCCAACGCATGTCATATTGATGGTAATGAGATGGTGCAAGGGGTGCCTCAAGGTGTTTTGGGCAAGTGCCATCTGCTGGCATCGGCGCCGCACCTAGTTGATCCCCCTTGCCATGGGCACTAACACCCGTGTGCTCTTCAAAGTGATGGACGCCGAATGTGTCCAAGGTGGCCGTTGGGGGAGGGGGTTGGGACCAGCCGTACTATCTTCTGGGGACTGATCACCAGTAGTGTGGACAGGAGCCGCTGGAGGCCTCAGATGGGCCGCTGTGGTTGGGGTGCGGTGTGAGCATGCAGAGTACATGAGCGATCAGCCCCAATAAATCCTCTTCTCTGTTTTGCAGGCAAAAACTCACCACAATGCCCGGGAGTGCCAGAGGACTGGAGGTGGGTGCGCCCTCCTGCAGCGCCTCACGCCTTTTGAAGAACAGGCCATGGAGCTGGGCAGGAGGCAGGAGGCCAGGGCGGCCGGGGGCGGTGAGGCTGGGGTCCGGCGGGCAGGTATTTGAGGTCCACAGTCCCATCCACTCTGTCTCCCCACCATCCAAACCACTGATGGTTGCTGCAATCGTTAATGCAGGATACCAATATAAGGAGAAAACAACAATTTATACTGTATGTGAAGAGAGTGCTGACTGGTTGGGAAGCGGACTCTGCTGGGTAGAGGCGTTGCCATGGAGAATGTACCAGTGATGATGACTGACAGTTAACTGCCAAGCATTGTTTGGAATTTAAACCAGGCAGCTTGACCCCTGATCGGTCAAGGCGTTGCCCTGAGGAATGAGTCAGCGAATGGCTGTCACTTATTTTGTTTAGGCCGAAACAGGCGCAATGTGTGTACATTGTTCTTTCTGTCTGCAAAGAACGGGGCCCTGTGTACTAATATATGCAGCTTCCAGCAATGGCAACTGTACCAGACTGTGAGCCCAACAGACAACCTTAAATTGGGTGCCAGCGTAATTCTTAGCACGCTAGGGGTTACTTAGCAAGTGTTGTCCAATCGTGGAATCGCATCTAATGTTGGGCACCGTGTTTCGAGCTCTGCAAGCACGAGCCGGTCGGGTGCGGCCATGTACCTTGCCCATGGTGAACAGCGGCAGGGAAGTGCTGTTCGATACGATCCGCCAGTCACGTACAGTACAAATTGTTGCTCACCCTTTCCATTGGCATTCTCACGAAGTGTCCTGATGAGTGCAAGGCGAAAGAATTCGACATCTCTCTTTTTTTTCAGCCACGAATAATAGCAAACCAAGCACTGGGGTTTATCTCTAGAGAAATAGAATTACACGCAAGCGATGTCCAAACTTGGTCAGACCACACTTGGTCAGCACGGAGCACAGATAAATGAAATGGAGGTAGCGGAGAATAAAAAGCCAAATCACGACCACAGGTCTATGTGGTGGCCTAGACAAATAGGGAACCCACTTAGTACTAAAAGGATTAATGGAGAAATTGAATTAAATGCTTAGGCCTAAGAGAAAATTACCGCAACCTTGAAGAACAATACCATCTTGTCTGACCACTGTTGTAGGATGAGCCCTGAGACATTCCATGTTGTTCTTTCTCAGGCCGAATGTATTTAAAGTTGTGATAAGCATTTGCATAACCACAATGTCTGTTGTGAAGGGAATGGAAATTTAATAAAACATGGATTGTTCAGTTAATGTATGCAAATAAGCGGATTGAGATGTGCAAAATTTACTGATTGGTTGTAAAATGCTTTTAAGCAAGTGTTTGTGTATTCTGCTTTGAGACCGTACAATAGCTCTCATTGTATTGCTGTCCCTTGTGCACAAGTAATAAATGGGGTTTCTACGTACGAAATGATGCCTCGGTGTGATTAATCTCCGACATCCGGAACTATCAGGAAAGACCAAATAATCCGGGGCTCTATGACAAAAGGAAGCTGAGGGGTGACCTGATAGAGGTCTTCAGAATAATCAAAGGGTTTTAATCGTTTAGACATAGAAAAGGAGTCTCCACTTGACGGGGAAACCAAAACCAATTGCAGTCACCGTAAGATTGTCACTAATAAATCCAACAATGAATTCAGGAGAATGTCTTTCTCCCCAGAGGGCTGAGAGGGCGGGGAACTCGCTACTTCATTTTTAAGTATTTGTTCTTGGGATTAGAGCGTCGCTGGCCGGGCCCGGCGTTTGCTGCCGGTCCCTAATTGCCCCCTTCAGAAGGTGGCAGTGAGCAGCCTCCTTGAGCTGCTGCAGTCTCTGTGGTGTAGGTACACTCACCGTGCGGTTAAAGAGGGAGTTCCAGGATTTTGACCCAGCGACTGATTCCGTAAGGTTTAGGGGGGATGTGAGGAAAAACTTTCTTATCCAGAGGGTGGTGATGGTCTGGAATGCGCTGCCTGGGAGGGTGGTGGAGGCGGGTTGCCTCACATCCTTTAAAAAGTACCTGGATGAGCACTTGGCACGTCACAACATTCAAGGCTATGGGGCCAAGTGCTGGTAAATGGGATTAGGTAGATAGGGTCGGGTGTTTCTCACGTGTTGGTGCAGACTCGATGGGCCGAAGGGCCTCTTCTGCACTCTGTGATTCTGTGATTCAGTGGAGGAATGGCCGATATATTTCCAAGTCAGGATGGCGAGTGGCTCGGAGGGGAACTTCCAGGTGGTGGTGTTCCCCGTCTGTCTGCTGCTCTCGTCCTTCTCGATGGTAGTGGTCGTGGGTTTGGAAGGTGCTATCGAAGGAGCCTAGGTGGGTTGCTGCAGTGCATCTTGTAGATGGTACACACACTGCTGCTACTGTGCGTCGGTGGTGGAGGGAGTGAATGTTGGTGGATTGGGTGCCGATCGAGCGGGGGCTGCTTTGTCCTGGGTGGTGTCTGACCTCTTACCTGTATAACCTTTCCATTGTACAGGTGAACTATTCGCAGTGCTCCAAGTGTGGCCTAACCTTGGAGCTGTACAAATTCAACAGGCCTTCTCTGCTCTTCTATCCCTCTAGAAATGAGCTCCGACGTTTCGCTGCGACCTTATTAACCTGCCTTGCTACTATTTACTGATTTGTGTATCCATATTCCCAAGATTGCTTTGCTTCATGGCCCCAAAAAAACTCCTCTTATCGAAACTGTAGGCGCCTTCCGGCATCTTCCCAGCAAAACACGCCACCTCACAATCTTGTTTTCTTATTTATTCTCTCACAGGACATGGGGGCATCGCTGGCGAGGCCCCAGCATTTATTACCTCCCCCCCCACCATCCCTAATTTCCCCCTTGAACGGTGTGGGGCTCGCTCGGCCATTTCAAGTGGTGGGGGGGGGGCATGTTGGGTGGGGTCTGGAGTCACGTGTAGGCCAGACCGGGTAAGGGCGGCAGATTTCCCTTCCCTGAAGGGGGGACACGAGTGAACCAGATGGGGTTTTTACGACAATTGATGACGGTCACCATGACTGAAACTGGCTTCATAGTTCCAGGTTTATTCGTTGAATTTAAATTCTACCATCGTGGGAATGCCCGGCATCGACAACGGCAAACTCAGCCCCGTCGACCCTGCAAATTCTTCCTTACTGACATCTGGGGACCTTGTGCCAAAATTGGGAGAGTTGTCTCACAGACTAGTCAAGCAACAGCCTGACATAGTCACCCTCACGGAATCGCACCTTACAGATAATGTCCCCGACACCACCGTCGCCATCCCTGGGTGTGTCCTGTCCCACCGGCAGGACAGGCCCAGCAGAGGTGGCAGCACAGTGGTATACAGTCAGGAGGGAGTTTCCCTGGGAGTCCTCAACATCGACTTTGGACCCCATGAAGTCTCATGGCATCAGGTCAAACATGGGCAAGGAAACCTCCTGCTGATTAATGTACCGCCCTCCCTCAGCTGATGAATCAGTGCTCCATCATGTTGAACATCACTTGGAGGAAGCACTGAGGGTGGCAAGGGAGTAGAGTGTTCTCTGGGAGGAGGACTTCAGTGTACATCACCAAGAGTGGTTCGGTAGTACCGCTACTGACTGAGCTGGCCGAGTCCTAAAGGACATAGCTGCTAGACTGGGTCTGCGGCAGGTGGTGAGGGAACCAACAAGAGGGAGAAACATACTTGACCTCATCCTCACCAACCTGCCTGCTGCAGGTGCATCTGTCCATGATAGTATCGGTAGGAGTGACCACCACACAGTCGTTGAAGTCCTGTCTTCACATTGAGGATACCCTCCATCTTGTTGTGTGGCACTACAACTGTGCTAAATGGAATAGATTTTGAACAGACCTAACAACTCAGAGTGGGCATCCATGAGGCGCTGTGGGCCATCAGCAGCAGCAGAATTGTACTCAAACACAATCTGTAACCTCATGGTCCAGCATAACCCCCACTCAAGCCAGGAGATCAACCCTGGTTCAATGAAGAGTGCAGGAGGGCATGCCAGGAGCAGTACCAGGCATACCTAAAAATGAAGTGTCAACCTGGGGAAGCTATAACACAGGACTACTTGTGTGCCAAACAGCATAAGCACCAAGTGATAGACAGAGCTAAGAGCTCTCACAACCAACGGATCAGATCTAAGCTCTGCAGTCCTGCCACATCCAGTCGTATATCCCCATCCTCAGTGATGGAGGAGCCCAGCACATCAGTGCAAAAGATAAGGCTGAAGCATTTGCTACAATCTTCAGCCAGAAGTGCCGAGTGGATGATCCATCTCGGCCTCCTCTGGAGGTCCCCAGCATCACAGGTGCCAGTCTTCAGCCAATTCGATTCACTCCACGTGATATAAAGATATCAACGGCTGAAGGGGGGACTTGACAATATTATGGCAATAGTACTGAAGACTTGTGCTCCAGAATTTGCCGTGCCCCTAGCCAAGCCGTTCCAGTGCAGCTACAGCACTGTCATTTACCCGGCTATGTAGGAAATTGCCCAGTTATGTCCTGTACACAAAAAGCAGGACAAATCGAACCGGCCAATTACCTCCCCATCAGTCTACTTTCCATCATCAGTAAAGTTATGGAAAGGGTCAACAACAGTGCTATCAAGTGGCACTTGCTTAGCAATAAGCTGCTCACTGATGCCCAGTTTGGGTTACACCAGGGCCACTCAGCTCCTGACCTCATTACAGCCTTGGTTCAAACATAGGCAAAGAAGCTGAACTCCGGAGGTGAGGTGAGAGTGACTGCCCTTGACATCAAGGCAGCATTTGACCGAGTGTGGCATCAAGGAGCCCTAGTAAAACTGAAGTCAATGGGAATCAGGGGAAAACTCTCTGCTGGTTGGAGTCATACCTAGCACAAAGGAAAATGGTTGTGGTTGTTGGAGGTGAGTCATCTCAGCTCCAGGACATCACTGCAGGAGTTCCTCAGGAGAGTGTCCTCGGCCCAACCATCTTCAGCTGCTTCATCAATGACCATCCATCCAGCATAAGGTCAGAAGTGGGGATGTTTGCTGACAATTGCACAATGTTCAGCACCATTTGCGACTCCTCAGATACTGAAACAGTCCATGTCCAAATGCAGCAAGACCTGGATAATATCCAGGCTTGGGCTGACAAGTGGCAAGTAATACTCGTGCCACACAAGTGCCAGGCAATGACTTTCTCCAAGAATACAGAATCTAACCATCAACCCTTGATGTTCAATGGCATTACCATCACTGAATCTCCCACTATCTACATCCTGGGGGTTACCATTGAAAAGAAACTGAACTGAACCAGCTATATAAATACTGTGGCTACAAGAGCAGGTCAGAGGCTGGGAATCCTGCAGGGAGTAACTCACCTCCTGATGCTTGTCCACCATCGACAAGGTACGAGTCAGGAGTGTGATGGAATACTCGCCACTTGCCTGGATGAGTGCAGCTCCCACAACACTCGAGAAGCTCGACACCATCAAGGACAAAGCAGCCCACTTGATCGGCGCCCCATCCACAAACATTCACTCCCTCCACCACCGTCGCACAGTAGCAGCACTGTGTGTACCATCTACAAGATGCACTGCAGCAAGTCACCAAGGCTCCTTCGACAGCACCTTCCAAACCCACGACCGCTACCATCTAGAAGGACAAGGGCAGCAGACACACGGGGAACACCACCACATGGAAGATCCCCTCCAAGCCACTCACCGTCCTGACTTGGAAATATATCGGCCGTTCCTTCATCGTTGCTGGATCAAAATCCTGGAATCCCCGTCCTAACAGCACAGTGGATGTACTTACACCACATGGACTGCAGCAGTTCAAGATGGCTTTCTCAAGGGGCAATTAGGGATGGGCAATAAATACTGGGCCCGGCCAGCGGAGCCCACATCCCAGAAATAAATAAATGAACAAATGAACACTTGGATTTCTCTCTGGAACGTGCCGCTGAGGCTCATGTTAATGTTTTGTGAATTGTGTTGTTAAGGCTAAGGACAAACAAGTGGAGGGTATTGATTGATTAAGTATCTTGAGTACATATAAAGAGGGAACGCTGGGTGAGTTGGCAGATAGCAGGCAGAGGTGTGTAATGCTGCATTCTGTAAATAAACCTACCGTCAAGAAAAGGATGTGTGTCTAGATTTACGCTTCACCATCATGGGCTTGGTGTCTATTTACCCCATCAGGTTCGAGGGCTGAAAATTGAGGCTGGGTCATCCAATATCGGGACAGGCCTGAGTTGAATTTTGATTCTAGTCAATGACAAGCAGACAGACCTGCCTGCTACCTTTCAAGCCCGGGGGGTTGTCCGTGAGACGGGGGGGCGTGGGGGGGTGGGGTGTGGCATGGGAACACCCTCCCCGATAAGCACACTCCACCCCCCCAAAATCATGTGGATGGGCTGGTTGGGGGGAAGTACAGGAACAGACGGAGGCCATTCAGCCCCTTGAGACTGTTCTGCCATCCAGTGAGATCGTGGCTGATCTGTGAGTGCACTTCACCTGCCTGCCTTTGCCACACATCCCTGGATAGATTTGGTTAACAGAAGTCAAGGTCGTATTTAAAATTAACAATTGACTCAGAACCAGCTGCCATTTGCGGAAGAGGCTCCTACAACGCCTTGTGGCTAGAAGTGATAGGAACAGGTGGCCCGGTGTCTGACTGTAACTGGGAGAGAGGTGGGTGAGAGGGTTAATTCCCTCAGATAGGAACAGGCTGCCCGGTGTCTGACTGTAACTGGGAGAGAGGTGGGTGAGAGGGTTAATTCCCTCAGATAGGAACAGGCTGCCCCGTGTCTGACTGTAACTGAGGAGAGAGGTGGGTGAGAGGGTTAATTCCCTCAGATAGGAACAGGCTGCCCCGTGTCTGACTGTAACTGAGGAGAGGTGAGTGACAGGGTTAACAGACTCTGATATAAACAGGCTGCCAGGTGTCTGACTGTAACTGGGAGAGAGGTGGGTGAGAGAGTAAATCCCCTCCGATAGGAACAGGCTGCCCAGCGTCTGACTGTAACTGGGGAGAGGGGATTAAGAGGGTTAATCCCCTCCGATAGGAACAGGCTGCCCGGTGTCTGACTGTGACTGGGAGAGAGGTGGGTGAGAGGGTTAATCCCCTCCGATAGGTTCGGGCTGCCAGATGTCTGATTGTAAATGGGGGAGAGGTGGGTGAGGGGGTTAATTCCCTCAGATAGGAACAGGCTGCCCGGTGTCTGTAACTGAGAGAGAAGTGGGTGAGACATTTAAACACCTTTTACGGGAACAGCAGTGTCCAACTGGAACTGAAGAAAAGGACTAAAGAAGATACCCAGCAGATGGTGCTGTGTACCAACATCCAATGGATTAAAATACAATTTCAGTCTGTAAATGGCAATCAGCCACTACAGAGAAAGATGGGAGAGTGTGTGTTTCAGCCAATGTGACTGTCCCATTAAATACTCCAGGTGCAGCACGCGGTTAGATACAAAGTAAATCTCCCTCCACACTGTCCCCATCAAATACTCCCAGGACAGGTACAGTATGGGGTTAGATATAGAGTAAAGCTCCCTCCACACTGTCCCCATCAAACAGTCCCAGGACAGGGACAGCACGGGGTTAGATACAGAGTAAAGCTCCATCTACACTGTCCTCATCAAACACTCCCAGGATAGTACAGCACGGGGTTAGATACAGAGTAAAGCTCCCACTACACTGTAACCATCAAACACTCCCAGGACAGGTACAGCATTACTGTCAGTAATTGAGGGTGTGCTGCAATATTGGAGAGTCAGTAATTGAGGGTGTGCTGCACTATTGGAGTGTCAGTAATTGAGTGTGTGCTGCACTAATAGAGTGTCAGTAATTGAGGGTGTGCTGCACTATTAGAGTGTCAGTAATTGAGGGTGTGCTGCACTATTGGAGTGTCAGTAATTGAGGGTGTGCTGCAATATTGGAGTGTAAGTAACTGAGTGTGTGCTGCATTATTGGAGAGTCAGTAATTGAGGGTGTGCTGCAATATTGGAGAGTCAGTAATTGAGGCTGTGCTGCACTATTGGAGTGTAAGTAATTGAGGGAGTGCGGCACTATTGGAATTTAAGTAATTGAGGGTATGCTGCACTATTGGAGTGTCAGTAATTGAGGGTGTGCTCACTATTGGAGGGTCTGTAATTGAGCGTGAACTACACTATTGGGTGTCAGTAATTGAGGGCGTGCTGCACTGTTCGAGTGCCAGTAATTGAGGGTGTGCTGCACTATTTGAGTGTCAGTAATTGCGGGTTTGCTGCACTATTCGTGTGTCAGTAATTCCGGGGGTGCTGCACTCTAGGAGGTTCATTAATTGAGGGTGTGCTGCACTACTGGTGTGTCAGTAATTGAGGGTGTGCTGCACAATTGGAGTGTCAGTAATTGAGAGTGTGTTGCGCTATTGGAGGGTCAAAATTGAGGGTGCGCTGTACTATTGGAGTGCCAGTAATTGAGGGTGTGCTGCACTATTGGAGGTTCAGGAATTGAGGGTGTGCTGCACTACTGGTGTGTCAGTAATTGATGGTGTGCTGCACTATTGGATTGTCAGTAATTGACGGCGTGCTGCACTATTAGAATTTCAGTAATTGAGGGTGTGCTGCACTATTGGAGATCAGTAATAGAGGGTGAACTGCACTATTGGAGTGTCACTAATTGAGGGTGTGCTTCTCTATTGGAGGGTCAGTAATTGAGGGTTTGCTGCACTAATGGAGGGTCAGTAATTGAGGGTGTGCTGCACTATTGGAGTGCAAGTAATTATGGGTGTGCTGCACAAATGGAGTTTCAGTAGTTGAGGGTGAACTGCACTATTGGGGTGTCAGTAATTGAGGGTGTGCTGCACTGTTGGAGTGCCAGGAATTGAGGGTTTGCTGCAGTATTTGAGTGTCAATAATTGAGGGTGTGCTGTACTATTCGTGTGTCAGTAATTCCGGGGTGCTGCACTCTTGGAGTTTCAGTAATTGAGGGTGCGCCGCACTACTGGTGTGTCAGTAATTGAGGGTGTGCTGCACTATTGGAGGGGCAGCAATTGAGGGTCAGTAATTGAGGGTGTGCTGCACTATTGGAGGG
The DNA here is from genome assembly GCF_964194155.1 of Cetorhinus maximus. NCBI lineage: Eukaryota > Metazoa > Chordata > Chondrichthyes > Lamniformes > Cetorhinidae > Cetorhinus > Cetorhinus maximus. The sequence continues at coordinate 470,852 of NW_027596254.1, read as the reverse complement.
GCAGCAATTGAGGGTCAGTAATTGAGGGTGTGCTGCACTATTGGAGTGTCAGTAATTGAGGGTGAGCTGCAATATTGGAGTGTCAGTAATTGAGGGTTTGCAGCACTATTGGAGTGTCAGTAATTGAGGGTTTGCTGCACTATTGGAGGGTCAGTAATTGAGTGTGTGCTGCAACATTGGAGTGTAAGTAATTGATGGCGTGTAGCATTATTGGAGGGTCCATAATTGAGGGTGTGCTGCAGTATTGGAGAGTCAGCAATTGAGGGTGTGCTGGACTATTGGAGTGTCAGTAATTGAGGGTGTGCTGCACTATTGGAGTGAAAGGAATGGAGGTTGTGCTGCACTATTGGAAGTTCAGTAATTGAGGTTGTGCTGCAGTATTGGAGAGTCAATAATTGAGGGTGTGCTGCACTATTGGAGAGGCAGTAATTAAGGGTGTGCTGGACTATTGGAGTGTCAGTAATTGAGTGTGTGATGCACTATTGGTGTGTCTGTAATTGAGGGTGTGCTGCACTATTGGACTGCCAGAAATTGAGCGTGTGCTGCACTATTGGAGAGTCGGTAATTGAGGGTGTGCTGCATTATTGCTGTGGCAGTATATGAGGGTGTGCTGCACTTTGGCGTGTCAGTAATTGAGGATCTGCTGCACTCTTGGTGTGTCTGCAATTGAGGGTGAACTGCACTATTGCAGTGTCAGTAACTTAGGGTGTGCTGCATTATTAGAGTGCCAGTAATTGAGGGTTTACTGCACTATTGGAGTGTCCGTGATTGAGGGTGTGCTGCACTATTGGAGTGTCAATAATTGAGGGTGTGCTGCACTCTTGGTGGGTCAGTAATTGAGGGTGTGCTGCATTTTAGGAGGGTCAGCAGTTGAGGGTGTGCTGAACTATTGGAGGGTCGCTAATTGAGGGTGTGCTGTACTATTGCAGGGTCAGTAATTGAGGGTGTGCTGCACTATTGGAGATTCAGTAATTGAGGGCGTGCTGCAGTATTGGAGAGTCAGTAATTGAGGGTGTGCTGCACTATTGAAATGTCATTAATTGAGGCTGTGCTGCACTATTGGTGTGCCATTATTGAGGGTGTTCTGCCCTATTGAAGGTCGGTAATTGAGGGTATGCTGCACTATTGGTGTATCAGTAATTGAGGGTGTGCTGCACTATTGGAGAGTCAGTAATTGAGGGTCTGCTGCACTATTGGAATTTCAGTAATTGAGGGTGTGCTGCACTACTGGAGTGTCAGTAATTCATGGTGTGCTCAGTATTGGTGTGTCTGTAATTGAGGCTGAACTGCACTATTGGGGTGTCAGTAATTGAGGGTATGCTGCACTGTTGGAGTACCAGTAATTGAGGGTGTCCTGCACTATTTGAGTGTCAATAATTGAGCGTGTGCTGCACTATTCGTGTGTCAGTAATTCCGGGGGTGCTGCATTCTTGGAGGTTCAGTAATTGAGGATGCGCTGCACTAGTGGTGTGTTAGTAATTGAGGGTGTGCTGCACTATTGGAGTGTCAGTAATTGAGTGTGTTCTGCAGTATTGGATTGTCAGTAATTGATGGTGTGCGGCACTATTGGAATTTCAGTTACTGTGGGTGTGCTGCATTATTGGAGTTCAGTAATAGTGGGTGAATTGCACTATTGGAGTGTCAGTAATTGAGGGTGTGCTGCACTATTGGAGTGTCAGTAATTGAGGGTGCGCTTCACTATTGGAGGGTCAGTAATTGACGGTTTGCTGCACTATTTGACGCTCAGTAATTGATGGTGTGCTGCACTATTGGAGTGTAAGTTATTGAGGGTGTGCTGCACTATTGGAGATTCAGTAATTGAGCCTGTGCTGCAGTATTGGAGAGTCAGTAATTGAGGGTGGGCTGCATTATTGGAGTGCCAGTAATTGAGGGTTTACTGCACTATTGGAGTGTCAGTAATTGAGGGTGTGCTGCACTATTGGAGTGTATGTAATTGAGGGTGTGCTGCACTATTGGAGATTCAGTAATTGAGGGCGTGCTACACTATTGGAGATTCAGTAATTGAGGGTGTGCTGCAGTATTGCAGAGTCAGTAATTGAGGGTGTGCTGCACTATTGAAATGTCATTAATTGAGGCTGTGCTGCACTATTGGTGTGCCATTATTGAGGGTGTTCCGCACTATTGAAGGTCGGTAATTGAGGGTATGCTGCACTATTGGTGTATCAGTAATTGAGGGTGTGCTGCACTATTGGAGAGTCAGTAATTGAGGGTCTGCTGCACTATTGGAATTTCAGTAATTGAGGGTGTGCTGCACTATTGGAGTGTCGGTAATTCATGGTTTGCTCAATATTGGTGTGTCTGTAATTGAGGCTGAACTGCACTATTGGGGTGTCAGTAATTGAGGGTGTGCTGCACTATTTGAGTGTCAGTAATTAAGCGTGTGCTGCACTATTGGAGGTTCAGTAATTGACGGTTTGCTGCACTATTTGACGCTCAGTAATTGATGGTGTGCTGCACTATTGGAGTGTAAGTTATTGAGGGTGTGCTGCACTATTGGAGATTCAGTAATTGAGCCTGTGCTGCAGTATTGGAGAGTCAGTAATTGAGGGTGGGCTGCATTATTGGAGTGCCAGTAATTGAGGGTTTACTGCACTATTGGAGTGTCAGTAATTGAGGGTGTGCTGCACTATTGGAGTGTAAGTAATTGAGGGTGTGCTGCACTATTGGAGATTCAGTAATTGAGGGCGTGCTACACTATTGGAGATTCAGTAATTGAGGGTGTGCTGCAGTATTGCAGAGTCAGTAATTGAGGGTGTGCTGCACTATTGAAATGTCATTAACTGAGGCTGTGCTGCACTATTTTTGTGCCATTATTGAGGGTGTTCCGCACTATTGAAGGTCGGTAATTGAGGGTATGCTGCACTATTGGTGTATCAGTAATTGAGGGTGTGCTGCACTATTGGAGAGTCAGTAATTGAGGGTCTGCTGCACTATTGGAATTTCAGTAATTGAGGGTGTGCTGCACTATTGGAGTGTCGGTAATTCATGGTTCGCTCAATATTGGTGTGTCTGTAATTGAGGCTGAACTGCACTATTGGGGTGTCAGTAATTGAGGGTGTGCTGCACTATTTGAGTGTCAGTAATTAAGCGCGTGCTGCACTATTGGAGGTTCAGTAATTGAGGTTGTGCTGCACTCTTTGTGTGTCAGTAATTGATGGTGCGCTGCACTATTGGAATTTCAGTAATTGAGGGTGTGCTGCACTATTGGAGTGCCTGTAATTGGGTGTGAGCTCATTATTGGTGTGTCTGTAATTGGGGGTGTGCTGTGCTATTGGTGTGTCAGTAATAGACTGTGTGCTGTACAACAGGAGGTTCAGTAATTGAGGGTATGCTGCACTATTGGAGGGTCAGTAATTGAGGGTGTGCTGCACTATTGGAGTGTCAGTAATTGAGGGTGCACTGCACTACTGGTGTGTTAGTAATTGAGGGTGTGCTGCACTATTGGAGGTCAGTAATTAAGGGTGTGCTGCACTATTGGAGTGTCAAAAATTGAGCGTGCGCTGCAGTATTGGATTGTCAGTAATTGATAGTTTGCGGCACTATTGGAATTTCAGTTATTGTGGGTGTGCTGCACTATTGGAGTTCAGTAATAGGGGGTGTGCTGCACTATTGGAATCTCAGTAATTGAGGGTGTGCTGGAATATTGCAGTGTCAGTAATTAAGGGTGTGCTGCACTATTGGAGAGTCAGTAATTAAGGGGGTGCTGCACTATTGGAGTGTCAGTAATTGAGCATGTGCTGCAGTATTGGATTGTCAGTAATTGATGGTGTGCTGCACTATTGGAGTGTCAGTAATTGAGGGTGTGCTGCACTATTGGAGGGTCAGTAATTGAGGGTGTGCTGCACTATTGGAGTGTCAGTAATTGAGGGTGCACTGCACTACTGGTGTGTTAGTAATTGAGGGTGTGCTGCACTATTGGAGTTCAGTAATTGAGGGTGAACTGCACTATTGGAGTGTCAGTAATTGAGGATGTGCTTCACTATTGGAGTGTCAGTAATTAAGGGTGTGCTGGACTATTGCAGCATCAGTAATTGAGGGTGTGCTGCACTAATGGAGTGTAATTAATTGAGGGTGTACTGCAGTATAGGAGAGTCAGTAATTGAGGGTGTGCTGCACTATTGGAGTGTAAGTAATTGAGGGTGTGCTGCATTATTGGAGTGTCAGTAAGTGAGGGTGTGCTTCACTATTGAAGTGTCAGCAATTGAGGCTCTGCTGCACTATTGGTGTGCCAATAATTGAGGGTGTGCTGCACTATTGGAGTGTAAGTAATTGAGGGTGTGCTGCACTATTGGAGTGTAAGTAATTGAGGGTGTGCTGCATTATTGGAGTGTCAGTAAGTGAGGGTGTGCTTCACTATTGAAGTGTCAGCAATTGAGGCTCTGCTGCACTATTGGTGTGCCAATAATTGAGGGTGTGCTGCACTATTGGAGAGTCAGTAATTGAGGGTGTGCTGCACTGTTGGAGTGCCAGTAATTCTGGGTATGCTGCACTATTTGAGTGTCAGTAATTGAGGGTGTGCTGCACTATTCATGTGTCAGTAATTCCAGGGGTGCTGCACTCTTTGAGATCGAGTAATTGAAGGTGTCCTGCACTACTGTTACGTCAGAAATTGTGGGTGTTTAGCACAATTGTAGTGTCAGTAATTAAGTGTGTGTTACTCTATTGGAGGGTCAGTAATTGAGGGTGCGCTGCACTATTGGAGTGTCAGCAATTGAGGGTGTGCTGCACTATTGGAGTGTCAGTAATTGAGTGTGCACTGCACTATTGGAGTGTCAGTAATTGACGGTGTGCGGCACTACTGGAGTTTCAGTAATTGAGGGTATACTGCTCTATTGGAGATCAGTAATAGAGAGTGATCTGCACTATTAGAGTGTCAGTACTTGGGGGAGTGCTGCACTATTGAAGTGTCAGTAATTGAGGGTGTGCTGCATTATTGGAGTTTCAGTAATTGAGGGTGTGCTGCACTATTGGAGTGTCAGTAATTGAGGCTGTGTTGCACTATTGGAGTTTCAGTAATTGAGGGTGTGCTGCACTATTGGAGTGCCTGTAATTGAGCCTGTGCTCATTATTGGTGTGTCTTTAATTAGGGGTGTGCTGCACTATTGGTTTGTCAGTAATTGAGTGTGTGCTGTAAAATTGGAAGTTCAGTAATTGAGGGTGCGCTGCATTATTGGAGGATCAGTAATTGAGGGTGTGCTGCACTATTGGAGTCTCAGTAATTGAGGGTGTGCTGCACTATTGGAGGGTCAGTAATTGACAGTTTGCTGCACTATTGGCGGGTCAGTAATTGAGGGCGTGCTGCACTATTGGAGTGTAAGTAATTGAGAGTGTGCTGCACTATTGGAGGATCAGTAATTGAGGGTGTGCTGCACTACTGGAGCGTCAGCAATTGAGCGTGTGCTGCACTGTTGGAGTGTCAGTAATTGACGGTGTGCGGTACTACTGGAGTTTCAGTAATTGAGTGTGTGCTGCACTATTGGAGGTCAGTAATAGAGGGTGTGCTGCACTATTGGAGTGTCAGTAATTGAGGGTGTGCTGCACTATTGGAGGTTCAGTAATTGAGCGTGTGCTGCAGTATTGGAGAGTCAGTAATTGAAGATGTGCTGCACTACTATAGCGTAAGTAATTGAGGGTGTGCTGCATTATTGGAGTGTCAGTAAGTGAGGGTGTGCTTCACTATTGAAGTGTCAGCAATTGAGGCTCTGCTGCACTATTGGTGTGCCAATAATTGAGGGTGTTCTGCACTATTGGAGGGTCGGAAATTGAGGGTGTGCTGCACTATTGGAGAGTCAGTAATTGAGGGTGTGCTCACTATTGGTGTGTCTGTAATTGAGGGTTATCTGCACTATTGGGGTGTCAGTAATTGAGGGTGGGCTGCACTGTTGGAGTGCCAGTAATTAAGGGTGTGCTGCACTATTTGAGTGTCATTAATTGAGGGTGTGCTGCACTATTCGTGTGTCAGTAATTCCGGGGGTGCTGCACTCTTCGAGGTCCAGTAAATGAGGGTGCGCTGCACTACTGGTGTGTCAGTAATTGAGTGTGTGTTGCGCTATTGGAGGGTGAGTAATTGAGGGTGCACTGCACTATTGGAGGGTCAGTAAATGTGGGTGTGCTGCTCTATTGGACATCAGTAATTGAGGGTGATCTGCTATTGGAGTGTCAATACCTGAGGGTGTGCGTCACTAATGGTGGTTCCGTAATTAAGGGTTTGCTGCACTATTGGAGTGCTTGTAATTGAGGGTGTGCTCACTATTGGTGTGTCTGTAATTGGGGGTGTGCTGCACTATTGGTGTGTCAGTAATTGAGTGTGTGCTGTACAATTGGAGGTTCAGTAATTGAGGGTGCGCTGCACTATTGGAGGATCAGTAATTGAGGGTGTGCTGCACTATTGGAGTGTCAGTAATTGAGGGTGTGCTGCACTATTGGAGGATCAGTGATTGAGGGTGTGCTGCACTATTGGAGTGTCAGTAATTGAGCGGGTGCTGCACTGTTGGAGTGTCAGTAATTGACGGTGTGCGGTACTACTGGAGTTTCAGTAATTGAGTGTGTGCTGCACTATTGGAGGTCAGTAATAGAGGGTGTGCTGCACTATTGGAGGGTCAGTAATTGAGGGTGTGCTGCACTATTGGAGTGTCAGTAATTGAGGATGTGCTGCACTTTTGGAGTGTCAGTAATTGAGTGTGTGCTGCACTATTGGAGGGTCAGTAATTGAGAGTGTGCTGCACTATTGCAGTGTAAGTAATTGAGTGTGTGCTGCACTATTGGAGTGTCAGTACTTGAGGGTGTGCTGCACTATTGGAGGGTCGGTAATTGATGGTGTGCTGCACTATTGGAGGATCGGTAATTGAGGGTGTGCTGCACTATTGGTGTGTCAGTAATTGAAAGTGTTTTGTCCATGTTTGGACCAAGGTTGTAATGAGGTCAGGAGCTCGGTGGCCCTGGCAGAACCCAAACTGAACGTCAGTGAGCAGGTTATTGCTGCGTAAGTGCCACTTGATAGCACTATCGATGACCTCTTCCATAACTTTACTGATGATGGAGAGTAGACTGATGGAGCAGTAATTGGCTGGGTTGGATTTGTCCTGCTTTTTGTGTACAGGACGTACCTGGGCAATTTTCCACATTGTCGGATAGATGCCAGTGTTGTAGCTGTACTGGAACAGTTTGGCCAGGCGCGCGACAAGTCCTGGAGCACAAGTTGAAGCTGAGGGCCTCAAGAGGAGGCTTGGTTTGATCATCTATATGGCACTTCTGGCTGAAGATGCTTGAAAATGTTTGAGCCTTGTCTTTTGCACTGATGTGCTGGGCTCCCCCATCATTGAGAATGGGGATATTTGTGGAGCCTTCACCTCGGGTACATTGTTAAATTGTCCACCACCATCACAACTGGATGTGGCAAGGCTGCAGTGCTTTGAACTGATGCGTTGGTTGTGGGATCACTTGGCTCTGTCTATCGCATGCTGTTTACACTTTTTGGTACGCAAGTGGTCCTGTGTTGCAGGTTCCCCAGGTTGACACCTAATTTTCAGGTATGCCAGTTGCTGTTCCTGGAATGTCCTCCTGCACTCTTTATTGAACCAGGATTGGTCTCCTGGTTTGATGGTAATGTTAGAGTGGGGGATATTCCAGGTCATGAGGTTACAAATTGCAGTTGAATACAATTCTGCTGTTGCTGATGGCCATGGCGCCTCATGGATGCCCAGTTTTGAGTTGCTAGATCTGTTTGAAATCTATGCCATTTAGTACAGTGGTAGCACCACACAAGGCGATGGAGGGTATCATCATTGTGAAGACAGGACTTTGTCTACACAAGGACTGTGTGGTAGTCACTCCTACCGATACAGTCATGGACAGATGCATTTGTGACAGGTAGATTGATGAGGATGAGGTCAAGTAGGTTTTTCGCTCTTGTTGGTTCCCTCACCATCTGCTGCAGACGCAGTCTAGCAGCTATGTTCTTTAGGACTTGGCCTGTAGTGGTGTTACTGAGCCACCCTCGGTGACGGACATTGAAGTCCCCAACCCAGAACACATTCCGTGCCCTTGCCACCTTCATACAATCTATCTGTTTGTGTGTTATGGGGGTTTATGGTTTTTGCAATTCACTAATTTATCAGTAATTGTTGAAATGGTTACATTTTCTGAGCTGTTGCTATGCCTGAATATTGAACATTTACTCGAGCTATCAAATTAGATTAAAAACCAGATGTACCAGGTTCAAATAATTGCTTTCAGCTTACATAACGTGAGTTTACATTCACAACCAGAATATTGTTATGAAAACTATACTTACCTCGTAGAGAGTGGAGGTCGGGAACTTCAATTCCCGATGATCACAGCGCTTTTGCGCATGAGCGGACTGCACATGCACAGTTCAGCAATTTTTTCGTTCTGTGGGCCCAATGCACCTGTGCAGAAAGAGAAACAGTGAAAAAGCCTGGGTCAGGTGGCAGGTGAGGAGCTGAGCGCCATGGAAGACAAGTATCCCAGGCAGGGGACAGGGAGAGGTTCCAGATTCCCAGAGAGGGGAGGGGATGAGGACAGGAAAAAGTCCCAGTTCAGTTAAAAAGGGAGGAGCAGAGAAACAGGCTCCAAACAGGAAAAGGAATGTGGGGAGAAGACTTTAGGTGAAGAAGGCAGCCAAAGGTTGGTGACTCCTTGCTGCAGGCCACTGGGGCAAAGGTACCCCTTTGGAACAATAGTGTTCTGCTCGGCTTGGCCGAAGAGCTGAAGTTGTGCTTGTGAGTTGGTGTTTGGGGTTTATACTCGGAAATTCAGGGGAACGGAATTTCGGGAGCTGAAATTGAAACCCTGTGAGGTGGGCCATCATTGATGCCCTCCAAGTCTGGTATTGAAGAGGGCTCAGGAGAAGCCAAGAGATCCAAGAAGGCAGCCAAAGGTTGGTGACTCCAAGCTGGAGGCCGCTGGAGCAAAGGTACCCCTTTGGGGCAGTGGCTCAGCCGAAAATCTGAAGTTGTGTTTGTGAGCTGGTGCTTGAATGCATGTTCAGGCGAGGTGGGCCGTTGTTGATGGTGTCTGAGTTGGAGCAACTTTTGAAGAGAATTCCAAGGTTAGACCTTCAATGGTCAAGACTGGGAGAGTTTCAGTGAGGTTGGTTGAATCACAGTGTTTTTAGACGTCTGGGTGGGTTGTTGAGAAATCCACGGACTCAGTCTTGCTCGCATCTGTCATTTATTGTGCATTGGGGTGTTTTTGACCAGATTTTGCCTGTTAATTCACGTGTATTCATATTAACCTTGAACATTAGTGGAAAAGGTAGAGATTGTAACTTGTTTTACCTTTCTGACCTTGTATAGTAAAATCTATTTTTGTTTGTTCAAAACCTATGGAATCTTGTGGCTTCATTCATTTAGTGTCTTGAATCACAAACTTTGTCTACTTTAAAAACGTTATTTGCCCCTAACCAGATCTTACCAAAAACTTGGGGTCTGACCTAGGATCATAGGAATATGCAAATCTGAATTAAGCAAATTCCTGGGATAAATAGCAAATTATTATAAATCATCAGTCTGTTCCGAGTATCATTGATATAGTTAGTCCTATGGCCCCAACATTTTATCAGTCCCAAATTGTTCCAAGTCATAATTCAATATATTTAGAGACAATATGGAACCTTAATAATAGTACTGGTTTCATATTCAGGTGGTCATGGCTTTGAACCATAAGGTTGCCTATGTCAAATGCACCTGCTATCAAAATCTCTGTGGCGTTATCCTTTGGAGTTATCACAGTGCCCTAAGATAGCCGCACTACTGTACTGTTGAGTAAGAACAACTGAGATCTCAGTTCCACATAGCTCCCGGTCGTTAGTACTAAAATAAGATTTGTACCAAAAAAGTCCAAGCTCCATTTTGCAGAAGAGGCATCAGCTCCCCTGATGGTTTAAGTGTGTAAATGTACAGTGTGGTATCAAGGTATATAGTGACAACACAGATTCAATCCGTGATTATTCATGACCTCGAGTGGAGCAGCAGTGCAAATGCTGCTTTTGGCTTCAGTGATCCTAAGCTGTAGAGGGGAAAGAAATCAGTCGGAGTTCCTGCTCTTGATTGATATCCAATGATCCCTCCTGGAAATAAATGTGACAAAGCTGGAAATCTGAAATAAAAATAGAAAATGTAGGTCTATCATTGCCAAAGCCATAGCTCTCTTTTCTCTCAATAGACGGGATTAGATCCAACAAATGTGGAGGCTGAATCAGATTATATATGGAAGAAAAGATGAGTAAATGGAGCAGGAGCAATGACACAGTAAATCAAGTACATTATTGAAAAGAAAGTCTGTCCTGAGATTCTGAAAAAAAGAGTGTAATGAATATTTACAAAGAACCTATTAATTCACAGCTCATCATCACATTGTCACAGATAGTCTAGCATGTATCAAAAGCATTAGAACTCATCTATTATGAATATGTAACCGGATTAACTCAGTAAGAAATTTATTTATAATCTATTTGAACACGAAGGATCATTAAAATCAGCAGGAAACATATAATTGATTATTTTTTCGGTTGATTTCAGTTCACCTACAAAGAAGAGTATAATAATGCCATTATATGACTGAGACTCTTGACTGAAATACCATGAATAAAAGTTATGCGCTTTCTGACACCCTAAATTTAAGAATCCTTTTGCAGTTCAGTTATTTTAAGTGAGAGGTTCTCTTTTTGAACTATGTTGTAGTAATCAATATGGTGTTCAATCCTTCTGAAATCAAGAAATATCTTGCCGCCATTCTTAATTAAATTCTGATTTTTTTTGCACCACAGTAGCACTGGGGGGAACATTTAGATGCACTCATCAATTTTCTGTGATTTGAAATCTCTCCAGAAAGTTTTCTTCTGATAGTGCTGATTGAAGTAGCAGCTGATCAAGGATGGGCATCCATGATGGTTGAGTTTTCACAGAGGAGAATATTGGTGAATAGATTGAATTCTAATTAAGGTCACATTTATCATAGTTTGCCTGTGACACTCATATTGCTTTTTCAGCAGGAATCTCTTCCAGATCATTGGGACACAGCATCTTTTCAATGGCCCGACTTTTTTGGTCAATGGTCAAGCAAGGGCACTTGCAGCTGACCTTGAAGAAATCCTGGCTGAGCGATCTAGCAATGTTATGGTGTTTCTAACAGCAATACTGGAAACAAAAAGAAGCAGTTCTCATCGAATCAATTGATTTCACAGATTTCTGGTTCGGGTTGTGGGGGTTACTGGGGAAATGGACATAGTGCAGTCTGTGGTGGCGCAGTGAATGATAGATTGTGATTTCAGGATTGTGCTAAATCCTGAGGTTGCTGGTCAGATTCAGAGGGATAATAACGACAAACACTGATGGTTCACCATCAAAAAGCTCTGCAAATTCTAGGCCAATGTATTTTTCAGATATTAAAATGAAAATCAAACCAAGAATACGCAAAGACACTGTTTGTCTATTCGAAAAGCTTGGATAGAAGATTCTTAGTTGTGTTATTTGATCGAGAATCTCATGAAATGAATCTATGCTTGAGTTTCTGGTCTCACCTACTATTATTATGCTGCCCAAACCTTTCCCTAGTGCCTCCTTTAAGTACACCTGCCTCTGTATTGGATGGGCCCAGGACAAAATTCTAAACTTAGTGTCATCATTAGGTTTTTAAATAAAATTCAAATCGTGCAGTGACTAAATGTTTTAGCTTTCCGTAAATATTCAAAATTTTTTATTTATTATTGCTGCAATTTTTCTTTGACATCTGATGGAGAATGCAATAGCAGCGCACTAAATACATATAATATTAAAAACTGCAGCTTCTAAATTCCTCACTTCATCAATTTGCAGCCTCATCTGTGTCCCAGGTCTTGATGAGATAATTGTCTCAGTGTCCTGATCAGCCATTCTGGGGTCACGGGCCCACCGTTTTCCTAATTTAAAAAAAACACTGTTATTATCAGAAAATTACAGAATTATGAGCTCAACCCTCCCTTATCCAATAAAATTAAAATTTATAATAAAATTGAAAATTTAAAGTTCATAATTATGGCTACCCTCTTGTGTAGATTTTTTTCCTTAATTAATTGTCATTTTCATCTAACATTTGAAAAATATCTGTTTGTTTTTCAGGACTCCCCGATAAATCATTCATTCTTGACCCAAAGGGTGCATAGGTAACTAATCAATAACTCACTCTGTCAGCATCCATTAAAGGTGTACAAGGATGGCTCGTGATGAATCACCTTATGCAGGAAGCAATGCTTCCTTGGAGCATCTGAAAACTTGACATTGCAGGCTGAATTTCAATGCTTTCCTGATTCATATCTTCTGAGAGACTATCCCTTCTGTCTCATGCATTCTTTGAATTACTATATGGTATATAGTTGAAAGACTTAGCTGAGCATATTCACTTTACTGATGCTTAATCCAAGTTATCTATGAATAAGCATTTAAAGTGGCACTTACTGAGATTTATCCAATGATCCAGCTTTCTCCACGTGTCCAGTTGTCCCTTTTTGTGCTCTTCGAGTGCATATTCTAAAGCAGAAATGTATTCACTCCTTCTGGTGCTATATTTCGATGTTATCCCATTATTTGTAAGTTCCTGAGAAGCGGACCTTTCACTACACAGTCCTCTGCTTGACAGTCTGGATTCTCCCTGAACTGAAAGGGTTTCAGGATTGCCCAGCTTTGACAAAGGATGTTGCACGTCAGGAAACCTGGGTGGTAACCCCGAATGTGAAGCTGGTCTAGTAATGCTTACCTGAGCCATTTTGGTTATCTTCAGCTGAACAAATACTAAGTCGCCATGATTAGAAAAGCAGTGCTCTCCTTGCAGCAAATGGGATCTCGAGTCACAGCAACAACTTTGTGTTGCTACAGGCAACCTCAATTCTATACCTCTGAAAGGAATTAGCTGCAGGGGAGCTCTGATTGAATGGCTGTCTCTTAAAGGTTTCCACTAAATTAAACATAGTTCTGCTATTATTGAATCAATAGTGTGTCATTAACACCGAACTCAGTAGTTAGGATCTGTGTCACACCTTTGACATTCTTTGAACAAAAGCATTTGCTTATTAATTACTCATCTCTTTTGTATTTGAGTTCTATGGTTTCTGCTATTTTTATAAGTCTACACTGTAGTAATGATTTTAAGCCCATTTTTAATTGTTCCTTCTCGTGTATTTACCTACCATTAATATTACTCTTGAAAAAGCACCACGCAAAAAAAAAAAGCAAAGCAAGCTGGGGCCCTAAAGGCCTCAGTTCTCCAGAGGATCCACGCTGAAGTCATCAGAGGCAACGGGGCCAACCATTGCACAGGCTGTCTCCACCCCTGCTGTGTATGTCAGGGCAGCACCTAGAAGAAGTGGGAGGCCGAGAGAAGTTAAGAAATTTTGATCACAGGTGGTTGCACGAGTGAACACATTTTGTCACTTTTTAATTTGAAAATTTATTCCCTTTCACTGAATAACCTGTAATGTAGTCTTTCAGCTGCATTGATGGGCGTCGCGAGTCCTCCCCCTGCGTCCCTCACCCCCTAGCAGTTCAACTCCACGCAGACGGACCACGAGTGATTCTGGAGGGAGAATGTGTGTGTGTGTGTGTGTGTGTGTGCGTCTGTGGCACGGCCTTTCAGGGACTCATGCAAGCACTCCGCATGCAGAGCCTTCATTCCTCACACTCATTTCACTGTCCCAGGCATTTTCAATGCCGCCTGCTGGGCTTCTCTTTCAGTTGTCCATCTGATCTGACCTGCATCTCTGCTCACCCACTGACTACACTCCCATGCAGCACCTGTGCCCGTCCAACAAGAGGCCCCACTCACTTTCAATTTCTGCGAAACCGTAGTTGTCAAGTTTGTCATCAGCTCCTTCATCCTTTCCCCTCCCCCAGTCACCCAAGCCCTTACTGTCGACCCCCCAGCATCACCTTCCACATTCCCACTGTCACCCACCAAGCCGAACCCTTGTCTTTCCGGGATGTCCAGGTGAACGTGCGTGTTCCTTACCTTCCTGAGAATCCCACCCCCATCCACATTGACATCCCTGGCTTCCTCCTTCCACCCCCAGGGTCCGTATCTGCCTCCGAGTCACCACCAACCACCCTCGCTGTCCCTTCTACTACAACCGACGCACCCTCACCCACCCACCCTACAGGCCCCCTCTGCCCCCTCTCATACTCACCATTCCCTCCTACCATGCTCACCCTCAGTTAGCTCCTCAGTAGGCAGCCATTTATTCCACAGACCCCACCTCTTGCATGTTCACCTGGACATCCCCTCCTTACTTCCTCCTCCACCCCTACTCCCTCCTCTACCCTTACTCCCTCCTCCCCTGGACACTTTCCTCTCCCCAGACATCACCCCCCTTCTGAACTCCATGCTAGGCCCAGACACCTTCCACCCTCCGAATTCCCTCCTCCTCTCAGACAGCTTCTCCCCAACAAACTCCTTCCCCACTCCAAATTCCTTCCCCTCTGAACTCCTTCCCCTCTCTGAATTTCTCCCGCCCTCCGAACTTTCACCTTCCTCCCCACTTACACCTACCTCTCCACTTGCTGCATTCTCCCCTGTTACAGCCTCTGCCCCTGTACTCCCTACTCCATCCTCCCAACATCACCCCCCTGACACCTTCATCTCCCCCATTCCCAACTTCACCTCCCTCACACCTTCATCCCCGTGCCCTCCCAACTTCACCCCCCTACCCCCCGCCCAGTTCACCTTCCTCTCCCAGTCCAAGCTTCCTCTCCCAACCACTCCCCCCACCCCCACTGCCTGCCTGGTTATCCAGCAAGACAGCTAGACCTCCCTCTCACCCCTCTTCAGGAAGCCTTCCCTTAGCTTGGGAATGAGAGTTGTGCTCTCCACTGGAGGCACTTCCTCTGAGGCGGAAGGGAGAGCCAGAATGGGGAGGAGGCCAGGAGTCCACATTCAGCCTCCAGGGGAGCCACCTTTGGGAGGAGAGGTGCAGGCACAAGGGGCGCAGGGCCAATATGGGAAGTGCAAGGTGGAAGGGACCGCAGAAGACCCCAATATCCTGCCGCCAGGGTATACAGGTGGCGAAGCAGCTACCTCAATATGTCTAAGATCCAGTGCTGAAGGAGGCTCCGTCTCTCAAGGGAGACAGTCACTTCCATTTGTTGGATGATAGGCCCTGAGATCTCCGCAAACTGTGTGGGTGGACACCCCATGCCAGTGGCTCTGAAGGTCACAGCTGCCCTCAACTTCTATGCCTCCGGCTCTTTCCAGGGATCAGTGGGTAATCTCTGTGGAGTCTCCCAATCAGCTGTTCACACTTGCGTCAAGCAGGTTGCAGACGCTCTGTTCAGACATGCATTGACCTTCATCCATTACCGCTGGGTCGATACCAGCCAGACACAGTGAGCCAGAGGCTTCGCGGCCATTGCTGGCTTCCCCCGTGTCCAGGATACTATAGACTGTACACATGTGGCCATCAAGTCGCCAGCAGGTGAACCCGGTGCCTTCGTCAACAGGAAGGGCTTCCACTCCATAAACGTGCAGATAGTGTGTGACCACAGGATGCTGATTCTACAAGTTTGTGCAAGGTACCCAGGCAGCTCCCACGACGCCTACATGCTCAGACACTCCCAGGTGCCGGGGCTCTTCAGTGCTCCAGCCCGGCTAGATGGGTCGCTGCTGGGTGACAAGGGCTTTCCCCTCAGAACGTGGCTCATGACGCCTCTCTGCCATCCAAGAACAGAGGCTGAGCAGCGGTACAATAGGAGCCACGCTCCACAAGGGCTGTAGTGGAGAGAACCGTTGGTCTTCTCAAGATGCACTTCCAGTGCCTGGACCTTTCAGGGGGTGCACTCCAGTACCCCCCCAGATCATGTGTCGCTGATAGTGGTTGCATGCTGCGCTCTCCACAATCTGCCGCTGGAAAGTGGACGAGGGAGACATGGACGCAGTTGCTCCTGATGCACACGATGAGTCCAGCAGTGAGTCCGAAGATGAGCATGCACAGGAGAATGCTGAGGGGGTAGATGCTGATCCGAGCATACTGCAGGGAGGCAGGGACACCCGGGAGGCTTTAATCCAAAGAACCTTCAGCCAGCCCACCACAGATGGAACTTCAACACACGCCAGGGCTGCAGGCTCCACACTCGATACCTGAGTGCTAAATCAGCCTGGATAATAACATTAACCAAAGCCCTTGTCACTAAAGCTCAATGTCAAACAACTCACTCATAACATCATGGCTTCCCGTCCACTTGCAGAAGTAAGGAATCACCCTGAGGCATGGCAATATGTCAAAATTTATTGAGTGAACAAATGTAACTTGATAAAGCAAAACAAGAACGGTGTTGGACATCACACCAAGTCTTCCACAAAGTACTATGGGTCAACATAAAAGCATCGGTGAGAAACCTGTGGTGTGCCTAAGGTGCCTTAAATTTACGCTTACGTGTGCTATGTCTAGGTGCTGCCCCCTCACTGGCACTGGCATCTGAGACAGCCTGCTCACTGTGCTGTCCTGTTGGCCTCGATGACCTTGGCAGACGTCCTCTGGCCCGTGGAGCATTTGATGTCCCCGCCTGAGAGGGAGCGGCCAGTTCCACAGCTGGCTTCTCCCCAGTCGCCGCAGCCTCATTGGATGCTACGGTCACTGGCAGAGGGGCGGAGGAGCTGCTGCCCTCATTCAGAACTCCCTGAGAGGAGCCCGAAGAGGCGACAGGCAGCTGCTGCGCCGACGTGAGGTTGCTTTGGACCTCCCTGCTCATCGTAGATGGATGGGCACTGAGCTGGAAACTTGGTGCCCAAATAATCTCCCACACGGGCAATGACCAGCTGAGGCCAATGCCGCTGTGAGGGCTTGCAGGTCCGAGCGCAACCCCAGGAGGCCCTGAGGTTACAGATTGTGTTTGAGTACAATTCTGCTGCTGCTGATGGCCCACAGCGCCTCATGGATGCTCAGTCTGAGTTGTTAGGTCTGTTCAAAATCTATTCCATTTAGCACAGTGGTAGTGCCACACAACACGATGGAGGGTATCCTCAATGTGAAGACAGGACTTCAACGACTGTGTGGTGGTCACACCTACCGATACTATCATGGACAGATGCACCTGCAGCAGGCAGGTTGGTGAGGGTGAGGTCAAGTATGTTTCTCCCTCTTGTTGGTTCCCTCCCAACGAATAAACCTGGAACTATGAAGCCAGTTTCAGTCATGGCGACCGTCATCGATTGTCGTAAAAACCCCATCTGGTTCACTCGTGTCCCCCCTTCGGGGAAGGGAAATCTGCCGCCCTTACCCGGTCTGGCCTACACGTGACTCCAGACCCCACCCAACATGCCCCCCCCACACCACTTGAAATGGCCGAGCGAGCCCCACACCGTTCAAGAGGGAAATTAGGGATTGTGGAGGGGGAGGCAATAAATGCTGGGGCCTCGCCAGCGATGCCCCCATGTCCTGTGAGAGAATAAATAAGAAAACAAGATCGTGAGGTGGCGTGTTTTGCTGGGAAGATGCCAGAAGGCGCCTACAGTTTGGATAAGAGGAGTTTTTTTGGGGCGATGAAGCAAAGCAAACTTGGGAATATGGATACACAAATCAGTAAATAGTAGCGAGGCAGGTTAATAAGGTCAGCAAAACGTCGGAGCTCATTTCTAGAGGGATAGAAGAGCAGAGAAGGCCTGTTGAATTTGTACAGCTCCAAGGTGAGGCCACACTTGGAGCACTGCGAATAGTTCACCTGTACAATGGAAAGATTATACATGTAAGAGGTCAGACACCGCCCAGGACAAAGCAGCCCCCGCTCGATCGGCACCCAATCCACCAACATTCACTCCCTCCACCACCGACGCACAGTAGCAGCAGTGTGTGTACCATCTACAAGATGCACTGCAGCAACCCACCAAGGCTCCTTCGACAGCACCTTCCAAACCCACGACCAATATCATCGAGAAGGACAAGAGCAGCAGACACACGGGGAACACCACCACCTGGAAGTTCCCCTCCGAGCCACTCGCCATCCTGACTTGGAAATATATCGGCCATTCCTCCACTGAATCACAGAATCACAGAGTGCAGAAGAGGCCCTTCGGCCCATCGAGTCTGCACCAACACGTGAGAAACACCCGACCCTATCTACCTAATCCCATTTACCAGCACTTGGCCCCATAGCCTTGAATGTTGTGACGTGCCAAGTGCTCATCCCGGTACTTTTTAAAGGATGTGAGGCAGCCCACTTCCACCACCCTCCCAGGCAGCGCATTCCAGACCGTCACCACCCTCTGGATGAAAAAGTTTTTCCTCACATCCCCCCTAAACCTCACAGAATCAGTCGCTGGGTCAAAATCCTGGAACTCCCTCTTTAGCCGCACGGTGAGTGTACCTACACCACAGTGACTGCAGCAGCTCATGGAGGTGGCTCACTGCCCACTTCTGAAGGGGGCAATTAGGGACCGGCAGCAAACGCCGGGCCCGGCCAGCGATGCTCTAAGCCCAAGAACAAATGCTTAAAAATGAAGTAGCGAGTTCCCCGCCCTCTCAGCCCTCTGGGGAGAAAGAGATTCTCCTGAATTCATTGTTGGATTTATTGGTGACAATCTTATGGTGACTGCAATTGGTTTTGGTTTCCCCGTCAAGTGGAGACTCCTTTTCTATGTCTAAACGATTAAAACCCTTTGATTATTCTGAAGACCTCTATCAGGTCACCCCTCAGCTTCCTTTTGTCATAGAGCCCCGGACTATTTGGTCTTTCCTGATAGTTCCGGATGTCGGAGATTAATCACACCGAGTCAACCTGGGGAAGCTATAACACAGGACTACTTGTGTGCCAAACAGCATAAGCAGCAAGTGATAGACAGAGCTAAGCGATCCCACAACCAACGGATCAGATCTAAGCTCTGCAGTCCTGCCACGTACAGTCGTATATCCCCATCCTCAATGATGGAGCAGCCCAGCACATCAGTGCAAAAGATAAGGCTGAAGCATTTGCTACAATCTTCAGCCAGAAGTGCCGAGTGGATGTTCCATCTCGGCCTCCTCTGGAGGTCCCCAGCATCACAGGTGCCAGTCTTCAGCCAATTCGATTCACTCCACGTGATATCAAGATATCAACGGCTGAAGGGGGGACTTGACAATATTATGGCAATAGTACTGAAGACTTGTGCTCCAGAACTTGCTGTGCCCCTAGCCAAGCTGTCCCAGTACAGCTACAGCACTGTCATTTACCCGGCTATGTGGGAAATTGCCCAGTTATGTCCTATACACAAAAAGCAGGACAAATCGAACCGGCCAATTACCTCCCCATCAGTCTACTCTCCATCATCAGTAAAGTAATGGAGAGGGTCAACAACAGTGCTATCAAGTGGCACTTGCTTAGCAATAAGCTGCTCACTGATGCCCAGTTTGGGTTCTGCCAGGGCCACTCAGCTCCTGACCTCATTACAGCTTGGTTCAAACATAGGCAAAGAAGCTGAACTCCCGAGGTGAGGTGAGAGTGACTGCCCTTGACATCAAGGCAGCATTTGACCGAGTGTGGCATCAAGGAGCCCTAGCAAAACTGGAGTCAATGGGAATCAGGGGGAAAACTCTCTGCTGGTTGGAGTCATACCTAGCACAAAGGAAAATGGTTGTGGTTGTTGGAGGTGAGTCATCTCAGCTCCAGGACATCACTGCAGGAGTTCCTCAGGAGAGTGTCCTCGGCCCAACCATCTTCAGCTGCTTCATCAATGGCCTTCCATCCATCATAAGGTCAGAAGTGGGGATGTTCGCTGACAATTGCACAATGTTCAGCACCATTCGCGACTCCTCAGATACTGAAGCAGTCCATGTCCAAATGCAGCAAGACCTGGACAATATCCAGGCTTGGGCTGACAAGTGGCAAGTAATATTTGCGCCACACAAGTGCCAGGCAATGACTTTCTCCAAGAATACAGAATCTAACCATCACCCCTTGATGTTCAATGGCATTACCATCACTGAATCTCCCACTATCAACATCCTGGGGGTTACCATTGAAAAGAAACTGAACTGAACCAGCTATATAAATACTGTGGCTACAAGAGCAGCTCAGAGGCTGGGAATCCTGCAGCGAGTAACTCACCTCCTGATGCCTGTCCACCATCAAAAAGGGGAGACAGGAGTGTGATGGAATACTCGCCACTTGCCTGGATGAGTGCAGCTTCCACAACACTTGAGAAGCTCTACACCATCAAGGACAAAGTAGCCCACTTGAACGGCGCCCTATCCACAAACATTCACTCCCTCCACCATCGACGCATTTTAGCAGCAGTGTGTGTACCATCTACAAGATGCACTGCAGCAACCCACCAAGACTCCTTCGACAGCACCTTCCAAACCCACGACCGCTACCATCTAGAAGGACAAGGGCAGCAGACACACAGGGAACACCACCACATGGAAGTTCCCCTCCAAGCCACTCACCGTCCTGACTTGGAAATATATCGGCCGTTCCTTCATCGTTGCTGGGTCAAAATCCTGGAATCCCCGTCCTAACAGCACAGTGGATGTACCTACACCACATGGACTGCAGCAGTTCAAGAAGGCAGCTCACCGCCACCTTCTCAAGGGGCAATTAGGGATGGGCAATAAATACTGGGCCCGGCCAGCGGAGCCCACATCCCAGAAATGAATAAATGAACAAATGAAGACTTGGATTTCTCTCTGGATGTGCCGCTGAGGCTCATGTTAATGTTTTGTGAATTGTGTCGTTAAGGCTAAGGACAAACAAGTGGAGGGTATTGATTGATTAAGTATCTTGAGTACATAAAGAGGGAACGCTGGATGAGTTGGCAGATAGCAGGCAGAGGTGTGTAATGTTGCATTCTGTAAATAAACCTACCGTCAAGAAAAGGATGTGTGTCTAGATTTACGCTTCACCATCATGGGCTTGGAGTCTATTTACCCCATCAGGTTCGAGGGCTGAAAATTGAGGCTGGGTCATCCAATATCGGGACAGGCCTGAGTTGAATTTTGATTCTAGTCAATGACAAGCAGACAGACCTGCCTGCTACCTTTCAAGCCCAAGGGGTTGTCCGCGAGACGGTGGGGGGGGAGCGTGGGGGGGTGGGGGGTGGCATGGGAACACCCTCCCCGATAAGCACCCTCCCCCCCCAAAAATCATGTGGATGGTCTGGGTGGGGGGAAGTACAGGAACAGACGGAGGCCATTCAGCCCCTTGAGACTGTTGTGCCATCCACTGAGATTGTGGCTGATCTGTGAGCGCACTTCACCTGCCTGCCTTTGCCACACATCCCTGGATAGATTTGGTTAACAGAAGTCAAGGTCATATTTAAAATTAACAATTGACTCAGAACCAGCTGCCATTTGCGGAAGAGGCTCCTACAACGCCTTGTGGCTAGAAGTGATAGGAACAGGCGGCCCGGTGTCTGACTGTAACTGGGAGAGAGGTGGGTGAGGGGGTTAATTCCCTCAGATAGGAACAGGCTGCCCGGTGTCTGACTGTAACTGAGGAGAGGTGAGTGACAGGGTTAACAGACTCCGATATGAACAGGCTGCCAGGTGTCTGACTGTAACGGGCAGAGAGGCGGGAGAGAGTGTTAATCCCCTCCAATAGGAACGGGCTGCCGGGTATCTGACCGTAACTGGGGGAGAGGCGAGAGAGAGGGTTAACAGACTCCGATAGGAACAGGCTGCCCGGTGTCTGACTGTAACTGGGGGAGAGGTGAGTGAGAGAGTAAATCCCCTCCGATAGGAACAGGCTGCCCGGTGTCTGACTGTAACTGGGGAGAGGTGATTGAGGGGGTTAATGCCTTCCGATAGGAACAGGCTGCCCAGCGCCTGACTGTAACTGGGGAGAGGGGATTAAGAGGGTTAATCCCCTCCGATAGGACCAGGCTGCCCGGTGTCTGACTGTGACTGGGAGAGAGGTGGGTGAGAGGGTTAATCCCCTCCGATAGGTACAGGCTGCCCGGTGTCTGATTGTAATTGGGAGAGAGGCGACTGAGAGGGTTAATCCCCTCCGATAGCAACAGGCTGCCCAGTCTCTGACTGTAACTGGGAGGGAGATGGGGGAGGGGGTTAATCCCCTCGGAAAGGAACAGTCTGTGCTGTGTCTGACTATAAATGGGGGAGAGGTGGGTGAGGGGGTTAATTCCCTCAGATAGGAACAGGCGGCCCGGTGTCTGACTGTAACTGGGGAGATGTGAGTGACAGGGTTAACAGACTCCAATAGGAACAGGCTGCCCGGTGTCTGAATGTAACGGGGAGAGAGGTGGGAGAGAGTGTAAATCCCCTCCAATAGGAACGGGCTGCCCGGTGTCTGACTGTAACTGGGGGAGAGGTGAGTGAGAGGGTTAACAGACTCTGAAAGGAACAGGCTGCCCGGTGTCTGACTGTAACTAGGGGAGAGGCGAGTGAGAGGGTTAACAGACTCTGATAGGAACAGGATGCCCGGTGTCTGACTGTAACTGGGGGAGAGGCGAGTGAGAGGGTTAACAGACTCCGATAGGAACAGGCTGCCCTGTGTCTGACTGTAAATGGGGGAGAGGCGAGTGAGAGGGTTAACAGACTCTGATAGGAACAGGCTGCCCGGTGTCTGACTGTAACTGGGGAGATGTGAGTGACAGGGTTAACAGACTCCAATAGGAACAGGCTGCCCGGTGTCTGAATGTAACGGGGAGAGAGGTGGGAGAGAGTGTAAATCCCCTCCAATAGGAACGGGCTGCCCGGTGTCTGACTGTAACTGGGGGAGAGGTGAGTGAGAGGGTTAACAGACTCTGAAAGGAACAGGCTGCCCGGTGTCTGACTGTAACTAGGGGAGAGGCGAGTGAGAGGGTTAACAGACTCTGATAGGAACAGGCTGCCCGGTGTCTGACTGTAACTGGGGGAGAGGCGAGTGAGAGGGTTAACAGACTCCGATAGGAACAGGCTGCCCTGTGTCTGACTGTAAATGGGGGAGAGGCGAGTGAGAGGGTTAACAGACTCTGATAGGAACAGGCTGCCCGGTGTCTGACTGTAACTGGGGAGATGTGAGTGACAGGGTTAACAGACTCCAATAGGAACAGGCTGCCCGGTGTCTGAATGTAACGGGGAGAGAGGTGGGAGAGAGTGTAAATCCCCTCCAATAGGAACGGGCTGCCCGTTGTCTGACTGTAACTGGGGGAGAGGTGAGTGAGAGGGTTAACAGACTCTGAAAGGAACAGGCTGCCCGGTGTCTGACTGTAACTAGGGGAGAGGCGAGTGAGAGGGTTAACAGACTCTGAAAGGAACAGGCTGCCCGGTGTCTGACTGTAACTGGGGGAGAGGCGAGTGAGAGGGTTAACAGACTCCGATAGGAACAGGCTGCCCTGTGTCTGACTGTAAATGGGGGAGAGGCGAGTGAGAGGGTTAATAGACTCCGATAGGAACAGGCTGCCCGGTGTCTGACTGTAACTGGGGAGAGGTGAGTGAGGGGGTTAACAGACTCCGATAGGAACAGGATGCCAGGTGTCTGAATGTAATGGGGAGAGAGGTGGGAGAGAGTGTTAATCCCCTCTAATAGGAACGGGCTGCCCGGTGTCTGACTGTAACTGGGGGAGAGGTGGGTGAGAGGGTTAATCCCCTCCGATAGAAACAGGCTGCCCAGCGTCTGACTGTAACAGGGGAAAGGTGAGTGAGGGGGTTAATGCCTTTGGATAGGAACACTCTGCCGATTGTCTGGCTGTAACTGGGGGAGAGGTGCGTGAGAGGGTTAATCCCGTCGGATAGGAACAGGCTGCCCGATGTCTGACTGTAACTGGGAGACAGGGTGAGACATTTAAACACCTTTTACGGAAACAGCAGTGTCCAATTAGAACTGAACAAAAAGACTAAAGAAGATACCCAGCAGATGGTGCTGTGTACCAACATCCAATGGATTAAAATACAATTTCAGTCTGTAAATGGCAATCAGCCACCACAGAGAAAGATGGGAGAGTGTGTGTTTCAGCCAATGTGACTGTCCCATTAAATACTCCAGGTGCAGCACACCATCAATTACTGGCACTCCAATAGTGCAGCACACCCTCAATTACTGAGACTCCAAATGTGCAGCACAACCCTCAATTACTGGCACTCCAATAGTGCAGCACACCCTCTATTACTGACGCTCCAATAGTGCAGCACAACCCTCAATTACTGACACCCCTATAGTGCAGCACACCCTCATTACTGACACTCCAATAGTGCAGCACACCCTCTATTACTGACGCTCCAATAGTGCAGCACACCCTCAATTACTGATCCCCCAATAGTGCAGCGCACCCTCAATTACTGAACCTCCAATTGTACAGCACACACTCAATTACTGACACACCAATAGTGCAGCACCCCCCCAATTACAGACACACCAATAGTGAGCACACGCTCAATTACAGACACTCCAATAGTGCAGCACACCTTCAATTACTGAAACTCTAATAGTTCAACACACCCTCAATTACTGACACTCCAAGAGTGCAGCACACCCTCAATTACTGACATTCCAATAGTGCAGCACACCCTCTATTACTGACACCCCAATAGTGCAGCACACCCTCAATTACAGACACTCCAATAGTGCAGCACACCCTCTATGACTGACACTCCAATAGTGCAGCACACCCTCTATTACTGACACTCCAGTAGTGCAGCACACCCTCAATAACTGATCCCCCAATAGTGCAGCGCAACCTCACTTACTGAACCTCCAATTGTACAGCACCCCCCCAATTACAGACACCAATAGTGAGCACACCTTCAATTACTGAAACTCTAATAGTTCAGCACACCCTCAATTACTGACCCTCCAATATTGCAGCAAACCCTCAATTACTGACCGTCCTATAGTGAAGCACACCCTCAATTAATGACACTCCAATAGTACAGCACACGCTCAATTACTGACACTCCAATAATGCAGATCACCCTCTATTACCGATCTCCAATAGTGCAGCACAACCACAATTAAAGTGTCTCCAATACTGCAGCACACCCTCAATTACTGAATCTCCATTAGTGCAGCACACCCTCAATTACTTAAACTCCAATGGTGCAGCACAACCTCAATTACTGAACCTCCACTAGTGCAGCACACCCTCAATTACTTACACTCCAATAGTGCAGCACCCTCTCAATTACAGACCCTCCAATAGTGCAGCACACTCTCAATTACTGACCCTCCAATAATGCAGCACACACTCAATTACTAACACTCCAAAAGTGCAGCACACCGTAATTACTGACACTCCAAAAGTGCAGCGCACCCTCAATTACTGACACTCCAATAGTGCAGCACATCCTCTTTTACTGACCTCCAATAGTGCAGCACACACTCAATTACTGAAGTAATCGAGCAGTACGACACACTGTCAATTACTGACACTCCAACAGTGCAGCTCACGCTCAATTACTGCCACTCCAATAGTGCAGCACATCCTCAATTACCGATCCTCCAATAGTGCAGCACACCCTCAATTACTGACACTCCAATAGTGCAGCACACCCTCAATTACTGACACTCCAATAGTGTAGCACACACTCAATTACTAACTCTCCAATAGTGCAGCTCACCCTCATATACTGACACAGCAATAATGCAGCACAGCCTAAATGACCGACCCTCCAATAGTGCAGCACACACTCAATTACTGAAACTCCAATCGTACAGCACACCCTCAATTACTGACAATCAAAGAGTGCAGCACAACCTCAATTACTGAACCTCCAATCGTGCAGCACACACTCAATTACTGACACTCCAAAAGTGCAGCGCACCCTCAATTTCTGACCATCCAATAGCGCAAAACACACTCAATTACTGACACTCCAATAGTGCAGCCCACCCTCAATTACTGCCACTCCAATAATGCAGCACACCCTCATTTACTGACTCTCCAATACTGCAGCACAGGCTCAATTACTGAATCTCCAATAGTTCAGCACACCCTCAATAACTTACACTCCAATAGTGCAGCACACCCTCAATTACTGACTCTCCAATGCTGCAGCACAGGCTCAATTACTGACCCTCCAATAGTGCAGCAAACCATCAATTACTGACACTCCAATAGTGCAGCACACCCTCAATTACTGACACTCCAATAGTGCAGTTCAGCGACTATTACTGAACTCCAATAGTGCAGCACACCAACAATAACTGAAATTCCAATAGTGCCGCACACCATCATTTACTGACAATCCAATACTGCAGCACATGCTCAATTACTGACACTCCAATAGTGCAGCACACACTCAATTACTGACACTCCAATAGTGCAGCACACCCTCAATTACTGACACTCCAATAGTGTAGCACACACTCAATTACTAACTCTCCAATAGTGCAGCTCACCCTCATATACTGACACAGCAATAATGCAGCACAGCCTAAA
The DNA here is from genome assembly GCF_964194155.1 of Cetorhinus maximus. Lineage (NCBI taxonomy): Eukaryota > Metazoa > Chordata > Chondrichthyes > Lamniformes > Cetorhinidae > Cetorhinus > Cetorhinus maximus. The sequence goes on along the minus strand of NW_027596254.1, from coordinate 444,503 downwards.
TGACCGACCCTCCAATAGTGCAGCACACACTCAATTACTGAAACTCCAATCGTACAGCACACCCTCAATTACTGACAATCAAAGAGTGCAGCACAACCTCAATTACTGAACCTCCAATCGGGCAGCACACACTCAATTACTGACACTCCAAAAGTGCAGCGCACCCTCAATTTCTGACCATCCAATAGCGCAAAACACACTCAATTACTGACACTCCAATAGTGCAGCCCACCCTCAATTACTGCCACTCCAATAATGCAGCACACCCTCATTTACTGACTCTCCAATACTGCAGCACAGGCTCAATTACTGAATCTCCAATAGTTCAGCACACCCTCAATAACTTACACTCCAATAGTGCAGCACACCCTCAATTACTGACTCTCCAATGCTGCAGCACAGGCTCAATTACTGACCCTCCAATAGTGCAGCAAACCATCAATTACTGACACTCCAATAGTGCAGCACACCATTAATTACTGACACTCCAATAGTGCAGTTCACCCACTATTACTGAACTCCAATAGTGCAGCACACCAACAATAACTGAAATTCCAATAGTGCCGCACACCATCATTTACTGACAATCCAATACTGCAGCACATGCTCAATTACTGACACTCCAATAGTGCAGCACACACTCAATTACTGACACTTCAAAAGTGCAGCGCACCCTCAATTACTGAGACTCCAAATGTGCAGCACAACCCTCAATTACTGGCACTCCAATAGTGCAGCACACCCTCTATTACTGACGCTCCAATAGTGCAGCACACCCTCTATTACTGACGCTCCAATAGTGCAGCACAACCCTCAATTACTGACACCCCTATAGTGCAGCACACCCTCATTACTGACACTCCAATAGTGCAGCACACCCTCTATTACTGACGCTCCAATAGTGCAGCACACCCTCAATTACTGATCCCCCAATAGTGCAGCGCACCCTCAATTACTGAACCTCCAATTGTACAGCACACACTCAATTACTGACACACCAATAGTGCAGCACCCCCCCAATTACAGACACACCAATAGTGAGCACACGCTCAATTACAGACACTCCAATAGTGCAGCACACCTTCAATTACTGAAACTCTAATAGTTCAACACACCCTCAATTACTGACACTCCAAGAGTGCAGCACACCCTCAATTACTGACATTCCAATAGTGCAGCACACCCTCTATTACTGACACCCCAATAGTGCAGCACACCCTCAATTACAGACACTCCAATAGTGCAGCACACCCTCTATGACTGACACTCCAATAGTGCAGCACACCCTCTATTACTGACACTCCAGTAGTGCAGCACACCCTCAATAACTGATCCCCCAATAGTGCAGCGCAACCTCACTTACTGAACCTCCAATTGTACAGCACCCCCCCAATTACAGACACCAATAGTGAGCACACCTTCAATTACTGAAACTCTAATAGTTCAGCACACCCTCAATTACTGACCCTCCAATATTGCAGCAAACCCTCAATTACTGACCGTCCTATAGTGAAGCACACCCTCAATTAATGACACTCCAATAGTACAGCACACGCTCAATTACTGACACTCCAATAATGCAGATCACCCTCTATTACCGATCTCCAATAGTGCAGCACAACCACAATTAAAGTGTCTCCAATACTGCAGCACACCCTCAATTACTGAATCTCCATTAGTGCAGCACACCCTCAATTACTTAAACTCCAATGGTGCAGCACAACCTCAATTACTGAACCTCCACTAGTGCAGCACACCCTCAATTACTTACACTCCAATAGTGCAGCACCCTCTCAATTACAGACCCTCCAATAGTGCAGCACACTCTCAATTACTGACCCTCCAATAATGCAGCACACACTCAATTACTAACACTCCAAAAGTGCAGCACACCGTAATTACTGACACTCCAAAAGTGCAGCGCACCCTCAATTACTGACACTCCAATAGTGCAGCACATCCTCTTTTACTGACCTCCAATAGTGCAGCACACACTCAATTACTGAAGTAATCGAGCAGTACGACACACTGTCAATTACTGACACTCCAACAGTGCAGCTCACGCTCAATTACTGCCACTCCAATAGTGCAGCACATCCTCAATTACCGATCCTCCAATAGTGCAGCACACCCTCAATTACTGACACTCCAATAGTGCAGCACACCCTCAATTACTGACACTCCAATAGTGTAGCACACACTCAATTACTAACTCTCCAATAGTGCAGCTCACCCTCATATACTGACACAGCAATAATGCAGCACAGCCTAAATGACCGACCCTCCAATAGTGCAGCACACACTCAATTACTGAAACTCCAATCGTACAGCACACCCTCAATTACTGACAATCAAAGAGTGCAGCACAACCTCAATTACTGAACCTCCAATCGTGCAGCACACACTCAATTACTGACACTCCAAAAGTGCAGCGCACCCTCAATTTCTGACCATCCAATAGCGCAAAACACACTCAATTACTGACACTCCAATAGTGCAGCCCACCCTCAATTACTGCCACTCCAATAATGCAGCACACCCTCATTTACTGACTCTCCAATACTGCAGCACAGGCTCAATTACTGAATCTCCAATAGTTCAGCACACCCTCAATAACTTACACTCCAATAGTGCAGCACACCCTCAATTACTGACTCTCCAATGCTGCAGCACAGGCTCAATTACTGACCCTCCAATAGTGCAGCAAACCATCAATTACTGACACTCCAATAGTGCAGCACACCCTCAATTACTGACACTCCAATAGTGCAGTTCAGCGACTATTACTGAACTCCAATAGTGCAGCACACCAACAATAACTGAAATTCCAATAGTGCCGCACACCATCATTTACTGACAATCCAATACTGCAGCACATGCTCAATTACTGACACTCCAATAGTGCAGCACACACTCAATTACTGACACTCCAATAGTGCAGCACACCCTCAATTACTGACACTCCAATAGTGTAGCACACACTCAATTACTAACTCTCCAATAGTGCAGCTCACCCTCATATACTGACACAGCAATAATGCAGCACAGCCTAAATGACCGACCCTCCAATAGTGCAGCACACACTCAATTACTGAAACTCCAATCGTACAGCACACCCTCAATTACTGACAATCAAAGAGTGCAGCACAACCTCAATTACTGAACCTCCAATCGGGCAGCACACACTCAATTACTGACACTCCAAAAGTGCAGCGCACCCTCAATTTCTGACCATCCAATAGCGCAAAACACACTCAATTACTGACACTCCAATAGTGCAGCCCACCCTCAATTACTGCCACTCCAATAATGCAGCACACCCTCATTTACTGACTCTCCAATACTGCAGCACAGGCTCAATTACTGAATCTCCAATAGTTCAGCACACCCTCAATAACTTACACTCCAATAGTGCAGCACACCCTCAATTACTGACTCTCCAATGCTGCAGCACAGGCTCAATTACTGACCCTCCAATAGTGCAGCAAACCATCAATTACTGACACTCCAATAGTGCAGCACACCATTAATTACTGACACTCCAATAGTGCAGTTCACCCACTATTACTGAACTCCAATAGTGCAGCACACCAACAATAACTGAAATTCCAATAGTGCCGCACACCATCATTTACTGACAATCCAATACTGCAGCACATGCTCAATTACTGACACTCCAATAGTGCAGCACACACTCAATTACTGACACTTCAAAAGTGCAGCGCACCCTCAATTACGGAAAATCCAATAGTTTAGCACACCATCAATTACTGGCACTCCAATAGTGCAGCACACCCTCAATTACTGAGACTCCAAATGTGCAGCACAACCCTCAATTACTGGCACTCCAATAGTGCAGCACACCCTCTATTACTGACGCTCCAATAGTGCAGCACAACCCTCAATTACTGACACCCCTATAGTGCAGCACACCCTCATTACTGACACTCCAATAGTGCAGCACACCCTCTATTACTGACGCTCCAATAGTGCAGCACACCCTCAATTACTGATCCCCCAATAGTGCAGCGCACCCTCAATTACTGAACCTCCAATTGTACAGCACACACTCAATTACTGACACACCAATAGTGCAGCACCCCCCCAATTACAGACACACCAATAGTGAGCACACGCTCAATTACAGACACTCCAATAGTGCAGCACACCTTCAATTACTGAAACTCTAATAGTTCAACACACCCTCAATTACTGACACTCCAAGAGTGCAGCACACCCTCAATTACTGACATTCCAATAGTGCAGCACACCCTCTATTACTGACACCCCAATAGTGCAGCACACCCTCAATTACAGACACTCCAATAGTGCAGCACACCCTCTATGACTGACACTCCAATAGTGCAGCACACCCTCAATAACTGATCCCCCAATAGTGCAGCGCAACCTCACTTACTGAACCTCCAATTGTACAGCACCCCCCCAATTACAGACACCAATAGTGAGCACACCTTCAATTACTGAAACTCTAATAGTTCAGCACACCCTCAATTACTGACCCTCCAATATTGCAGCAAACCCTCAATTACTGACCGTCCTATAGTGAAGCACACCCTCAATTAATGACACTCCAATAGTACAGCACACGCTCAATTACTGACACTCCAATAATGCAGATCACCCTCTATTACCGATCTCCAATAGTGCAGCACAACCACAATTAAAGTGTCTCCAATACTGCAGCACACCCTCAATTACTGAATCTCCATTAGTGCAGCACACCCTCAATTACTTAAACTCCAATGGTGCAGCACAACCTCAATTACTGAACCTCCACTAGTGCAGCACACCCTCAATTACTTACACTCCAATAGTGCAGCACCCTCTCAATTACAGACCCTCCAATAGTGCAGCACACTCTCAATTACTGACCCTCCAATAATGCAGCATACACTCAATTACTAACACTCCAAAAGTGCAGCACACCGTAATTACTGACACTCCAAAAGTGCAGCGCACCCTCAATTACTGACACTCCAATAGTGCAGCACATCCTCTTTTACTGACCTCCGATAGTGCAGCACACACTCAATTACTGATGTAATCGAGCAGTACGACACACTGTCAATTACTGACACTCCAACAGTGCAGCTCACGCTCAATTACTGCCACTCCAATAGTGCAGCACATCCTCAATTACCGATCCTCCAATAGTGCAGCACACCCTCAATTACTGACACTCCAATAGTGCAGCACACCCTCAATTACTGACACTCCAATAGTGTAGCACACACTCAATTACTAACTCTCCAATAGTGCAGCTCACCCTCATATACTGACACAGCAATAATGCAGCACAGCCTAAATGACCGACCCTCCAATAGTGCAGCACACACTCAATTACTGAAACTCCAATCGTACAGCACACCCTCAATTACTGACAATCAAAGAGTGCAGCACAACCTCAATTACTGAACCTCCAATCGGGCAGCACACACTCAATTACTGACACTCCAAAAGTGCAGCGCACCCTCAATTTCTGACCATCCAATAGCGCAAAACACACTCAATTACTGACACTCCAATAGTGCAGCCCACCCTCAATTACTGCCACTCCAATAATGCAGCACACCCTCATTTACTGACTATCCAATACTGCAGCACAGGCTCAATTACTGAATCTCCAATAGTTCAGCACACCCTCAATAACTTACACTCCAATAGTGCAGCACACCCTCAATTACTGACTCTCCAATGCTGCAGCACAGGCTCAATTACTGACCCTCCAATAGTGCAGCAAACCATCAATTACTGACACTCCAATAGTGCAGCACACCCTCAATTACTGACACTCCAATAGTGCCGCACACCATCATTTACTGACAATCCAATACTGCAGCACATGCTCAATTACTGACACTCCAATAGTGCAGCGCACACTCAATTACTGACACTTCAAAAGTGCAGCGCACCCTCAATTACGGAAAATCCAATAGTTTAGCACACCCTCAATTACTGACACTCCAATAGTGCAGTTCACCCTCTATTACTGAACTCCAATAGTGCAGCGCACCCACAATAACTGAAATTCCAATAGTGCCGCACACCATCAATTACTGACAATACAATACTGCAGCATACGCTCAATTACTGACTCTCAAATAATGCAGCACACCCTTAATTACTGACCATTCAATAGTGCAGTACACCCTCAATTACTGACACTCCAATAGTGCACACACCCTCAATTTCTCACACTCCAATAGCGCAAAACAAACTCAATTACTGACACTCCAATACTGCAGCACACCCTCAATTACTAACTCATCAGTAGTGCAGCGCACCCTCAATTACTGAACCTCCAAGAGTGCAGCACCCCCGGAATTAATGACACTCGAATAATGGAGCACACCCTCAATTACTGGCACTCAAATAGTGCAGCGCACCCTGAATTACTGCCACTCCAATAGTGCAGAACACCCACAATAACTGACTCTCCAATACTGCAGCACAGGCTCAATCACGGACACTCCAATAGTGCAGCACGCCCTAAATTACTGACCCTCCAATAGTGCAGCAAACCGTCAAATACTGACCCTCCAATAGTGCAGCCCACCCTCAATTACTGACACTCCAATAGTGCAGCGCACCCTCAATTACTGACACTCCAATAATGCAGCACACCCTCAATTACTGACTCTCCAATACTGCAGCACAGGCTCAATTACTGAATCTCCAATAGTGCAGCACACCCTCAATAACTTATACTCCAATAGTGCAGCACACCCTCAATTACTGACTCTCCAATACTGCAGCACAGGTTCAATTACTGACCCTCCAATAGTGCAGCAAACCATCAATTACTGACACTCCAATAGTGCAGTTCACCAACTATTACTGAACTCCAATAGTGCAGCACACCAACAATAACTGAAATTCCAATAGTGCCGCACACCATCAATTACTGACAATCCAATACTGCAGCATACGCTCAATTACTGACTCTCAAACAGTGCAGCACACACTTAATTACTGACCATTCAATAGTGCAGTACACCCTCAATTACTGACACTCCAATAGTGCAGCACACCCTCAATTTCTCACACTCCAATAGCGCAAAACAAACTCAATTACTGACATTCCAATACTGCAGCACACGCTAAATTTCGAACACATCAGTCGTGCAGCGCACCCTCAATTCCTGAAACTCCAAGAGTGCAGCACACCCTCAATTACTGACTCTCCAATACTGCAGCACACCCTCAATTACTGACACTCAAATAGTGCAGCACACCCTCAATTACTGACACTCAAATAGTGCAGCACACCCTCAATTACTGACTCTCCAATACTGCAGCACACCCTCAATTACTGACTCTCCAATAGTGCAGCAAACCATCAGTTACTGACACTCCAATAGTGCAGCACACCATTAATTACTGACACTCCAATAGTGCAGTTCACCCACTATTACTGAACTCCAATAGTGCAGCACACCAACAATAACTGAAATTCCAATAGTGCCGCACACCATCATTTACTGACAATCCAATACTGCAGCACATGCTCAATTACTGACACTCCAATACTTTAGCACACCCTCAATTACGGACACTCCAATAGTGCAGTTCACCCTCTAGTACTGAACTCCAATAGTGCAGCACACCCACAATAACTGAAATTCCAATAGTGCCGCACACCATCAATTACTGACAATCCAATACTGCAGCATACGCTCAATTACTGACTCTCAAATAGTGCAGCACACCCTTAATTACTGACCATTCAATAGTGCAGCCCACCCTCAATTACTGACACTCCAAAAGTGCAGCGCACCCTCAATTTCTGACCCTCCAATAGCGCAAAACACACTCAATTACTGACACTCCAATAGTGCAGCCCACCCTCAATTACTGCCACTCCAATAATGCAGCACACCCTCAATTACTGACTCTCCAATACTGCAGCCCACCCTCAATTACTGAATCTCCAATAATGCAGCACACCCTCAATAACTTACACTCCAATAGTGCAGCACACCCTCAATTACTGACTCTCCAAAACTGCAGCACAGGGTCAATTACTGACCCTCCAATAGTGCAGCAAACCATCAATGACTGACACTCCAATAGTGCAGCACACCCTCAACTACTGACACTCCAATAGTGCAGTTCAGCGACTATTACTGAACTCCAATAGTGCAGCACACCAACAATAACGGAAATTCCAATAGTGCCGCACACCATCATTTACTGACAATCCAATACTGCAGCACATGCTCAATTACTGACACTCCAATAGTGCAGCACACACTCAATTACTGACACTTCAAAAGTGCAGCGCACCCTCAATTACGGAAACTCCAATAGTTTAGCACACCCTCAATTACTGACACTCCAATAGTGCAGTTCACACTCTATTACTGAACTCCAATAGTGCAGCGCACCCACAATAACTGAAATTCCAATAGTGCCGCACACCATCAATTACTGACAATCCAGTACTGCAGCAGACGCTCAATTACTGACTCTCAAATAATGCAGCACACCCTTAATTACTGACCATTCAATAGTGCAGTACACCCTCAATTACTGACACTCCAATACTGCAGCACACCCTCAATTACTAACTCATCAGTAGTGCAGCGCAACCTCAATTACTCAACCTCCAAGAGTGCAGCACCCCCGGAATTACATGACACACGAATATTGCAGCACACCCTCAATTACTGACAATCAAATAGTGCAGCACACCCTCAATTACTGGCACTCCAACAGTGCAGCACACCCTCAATTACTGACCCTCTAATAGTGCAGCCAACCGTCAATTACTGACCCTCCAATAGTGCAGCACACCCTCAATTACTGACAGTCCAATAGTGCAGTTCACCCACTATTACTGAACTCAATAGTGCAGCACACCAACAATAACTGAAATTCCAATAGTGCCGCACAACATCATTTACTGACAATCCAATACAGCAGCACGTGCTCAATTACTGACACTCCAATAGTGCAGCACACCCTTAATTACTGACCCTCCAATAGTGCAACACACCCTCAATTACTGACACTCCAATAGTGCGGTTCACCGACTATTACTGAACTCCAATATTGCAGCACACCAACAATAACTGAAATTCCAATAGTGCCGCACAACATCATTTACTGACAATCCAACACAGCAGCACATGCTCAATTACTGACACTCCAATAGTGCTGTTCACCCTCTATTACTGAACTCCAAAAGTGCAGCACACCCACAATAACTGAAATTCCAATAGTGCCGCACACCATCAATTACTGACAATACAATACTGCAGCATACGCTCAATTACTGACTCTCAAATAATGCAGCACACACTTAATTACTGACCATTCAATAGTGCAGTACACCCTCAATTACTGACACTCCAATAGTGCAGCGCACCATCAATTTCTCACACTCCAATAGCGCAAAACAAACTCAATTACTGACATTCCAATACTGCAGCACACGCTCAATTACTAACACATCAGTCGTGCAGCGCACCCTCAATTACTGAACCTCCAAGAGTGCAGCACCCCCGGAATTACTGGCACACGAATAGTGCAGCACACCTTCAATTACTGACACTCAAATAGTGCAGCACACCCTCAATTACTGGCACTCCAACAGTGCAGCACACCCTCAATTACTGACACTCCAATAGTGCTGTTCAGCCTCAATTACAGACACACTAATAGTCAGCACACCATGAATTACTGACACTCCAATATTGCGGCACAGCCTCAATTACTGACTCTCCAATAGTGCAGCACACCCTCAATTACTGATACACCAATAGTGCAGCACCATCATATACCGACCTCCAATAGTGCAGAACAACCTCAATTATTCGCACACCAAGAGTGCAGCACAGCCTCAATTACTGACACTTCAATAGTGAAGCACACCCTCACTTACTGACACTCCAATAATGCAGCACACCCTCAATTACTTACACTCCAATACTGCAGCACACCCTCAATTACTAACACATCAGTAGTGCAGCGCAACCTCAATTACTGAACCTCCAAGAGTGCAGCACCCCCGGAATTACTGACACACGAATATTGAAGCACACCCTCAATTACTGACAATCAAATAGTGCAGCACAACCTCAATTACTGGCACTCCAACAGTGCAGCACACCCTCAATTACTGACACCCCAATAGTGCTGTTCAGCCTCAATTACAGACACACCAATAGTGAGCACAGCATGAGTTACTGACACTCCAATATTGCAGCACACCCTCAATTACTGAAATTCCAATAGTGCAGCACACCCTCAATTACTGACTCTCCAATAGTGCAGCACATCCTCAATTACTGATACACCAATAGTGCAGCGCCCTCATATACCGACCTCCAATAATGCAGAACACCCTCAATTATTCACCCATCAAGAGTGCAGCACAGCCTCAATTACTGACACTCCAATAGTCCAGCGCACCCTGAATTACTGCCACTCCAATAGTGCAGCACACCCACAATAACTGACTCTCCAATACTGCAGCACAGGCTCAATTACTGACACTCCAATAGTGCAGTGCACCCTGCATTACTGCCACTCCAATAATGCAGCACACCCTCAATAAATGACTCTCCAATACTGCAGCACAGCCTCAATTACCGACCCTCCAATAGTGCAGTACACACTCAATTACTGAAACTCCAATCGTACAGCACACCCTCAATTACTGACAATCAAAGAGTGCAACACAACCTCAATTACTGAACCTCCAATCGTGCAGCACACACACAATTATTGACACTCCAGTATGGCAGCACACCCTCAATTACTGACACAACAATAGTGCAGCACACCCTCAATTTCTGGCAGTCCAGTAGTGCAGCACACCCTCAATTACAGACACTCCAATAGTGTAGTTCACCTTCAATTACAGACACACCAATAGTGCATCACACACTCAATTACTGATACCCCAATAGTCCAGCGCACCCTGAATTACTGCCACTCCAATAATGCAGCACACCCTCAATTACTGACTCTCCAATACTGCAGCACAGGTTCAATTACTGAATCTCCAATAGTGCAGCACACCCTCAATAACTTACACTCCAATGGTGCAGCACACCCTCAATTACTGACTCTCCAATACTGCAGCACAGGCTCAATTACTGAATCTCCAATAGTGCAGCACACCCTCAATAATTGACGCTCCAATAGAACAGCACACCCTCAATAACTTACACTCCAAAAGTGCAGCACACCCTCAATTACTGACCCTCCAATAGTGCAGCAAACCGTCAATTACTGACCCTCCAATAGTGCAGCCCACCCTCAATTACTGACACTCCAAAAGTGCAGCGCACCCTCAATTTCTGACCCTCCAATAGGGAAAAACACACTCAATTACTGCCACTCCAATAGTGCAGCCCACCCTCAATTACTGACACTCCAATAATGCAGCACACCCTCAATTACTGACTCTCCAATACTGCAGCACAGTATCAATTACTGACCCTCCAATAGTGCAGCAAACCATCAATTACTGACACTCCAATAGTGCAGCACACCCTCAATTACTGACACTCCAATAGTGCAGTTCACCCACTATTACTGAACTCCAATAGTGCAGCACACCAACAATAACTGAAATTCCAATAGTGCCGCACACCATCATTTACTGACAATCCAATACTGCAGCACATGCTCAATTACTGACACTCCAATAGCGCAGCACACCCTCAATTACTGACACTTCAAAAGTGCAGCGCACCCTCAATTACTGACACTCCAATACTTTAGCACACCCTCAATTACTGACACTCCAATAGTGCAGTTCACCCTCTATTACTGAACTCCAATAGTGCAGCACACCCACAATAACTGAAATTCCAATAGTGCCGCACACCATCAATTACTGACAATCAAATACTGCAGCATACGCTCAATTACTGACTCTCAAATAGTGCAGCACACCCTTAATTACTGACCATTCAATAGTGCAGTACACCCTCAATTACTGACACTACAATAGTGCAGCACACCCTCAATTTCTCACACTCCAATAGCGCAAAACAAACTCAATTACTGACATTCCAATACTGCAGCACATGCTCTATTACTAACTCATCAGTAGTGAAGCGCACCCTTGATTACTGAACCTCCAAGAGTGCAGCACCCCCGGAATTACTGACACACGAATAGTGCAGCACACCCTCAATTACTGACACTCAAATAGTGCAGCACACCCTCAATTATTGGCACTCCAACAGTGCAGCACACCCTCAATTACTGACACCCCAATAGTGCTGTTCAGCCTCAATTACAGACACACCAATAGTCAGCACACCATGAATTACTGACACTCCAATATTGCGGCACAGCCTCAATTACTGACTCTCCAATAGTGCAGCACACCCTCAATTACTGATACACCAATAGTGCAGCACCCTCATATACCTACCTCCAATAGTGCAGAACACCCTCAATTATTCGCACACCAAGAGTGCAGCACAGCCTCAATTATTGACACTTCAATAGTGAAGCACACCCTCACTTACTGACACTCCAATAATGCAGCACACCCTCAATTACTTACACTCCAATACTGCAGCACATCCTCAATTACTAACACATCAGTAGTGCAGCGCAACCTCAATTACTGAACCTCCAAGAGTGCAGCACCCCCGGAATTACTGACACACGAATATTGCAGCACACCCTCAATTACTGGCAATCAAATAGTGCAGCACAACCTCAATTACTGGCACTCCAACAGTGCAGCACACCCTCAATTACTGACACCCCAATAGTGCTGTTCAGCCTCAATTACAGACACACCAATAGTGAGCACAGCATGAATTACTGACACTCCAATAGTGCAGCGCACCCTCAATTACTGAAATTCCAATAGTGCAGCACACCCTCAATTACTGACTCTCCAAAAGTGCAGCACACCCTCAATTACTGATACACCAATAGTGCAGCACCCTCATATACCGACCTCCAATAATGCAGAACACCCTCAATTATTCACCTATCAAGAGTGCAGCACAGCCTCAATTACTGACACTTCAATAGTGAAGCAACCCTCACTTACTGACACTCCAATAATGCAGCACACCCTCAATTACTTACACTCCAATAGTGCAGCACACCCTCAATTACTGACTCTCCAATACAGCAGCACACGCTCAATTACTGAATCTCCAATAGTGCAGCACACCCTTAATTACTGACACTCTAATAGTGCAGCACACTCTCAATTATTGACTCTTCAATAGGGCAGCACACCCTCAATTACTGACACAACAATAGTGCAGCACATCCTCAATTTCTGGCAGTCCAGCAGTGCAGCACACCCTCAATTACAGACACTCCAATAGTGCAGTTCACCTTCAATTACAGACACACCAATAGTGCATCACACACTCAATTACTGACACTCCAATAGTCCAGCGCACCCTGAATTACTGCCACTCCAATAGTGCAGCACACCCACAATAGCTGACTCTCCAATACTGCAGCACAGGCTCAATTACTGACACTCCAATAGTGCAGTGCACCCTGCATTACTGCCACTCCAATAATGCAGCACACCCTCAATAACTGACTCTCCAATACTGCAGCACAGCCTCAATTACCGACCCTCCAATAGTGCAGCACACACTCAATTACTGAAACTCCAATCGTACAGCACACCCTCAATTACTGACAATCAAAGAGTGCAGCACAACCTCAATTACTGAACCTCCAATCGTGCAGCACACACTCAATTACTGACACTCCAATATGGCAGCACACCCTCAATTACTGACACAACAATAGTGCAGCACACCCTCAATTTCTGGCAGTCCAGTAGTGCAGCACACCCTCAATTACAGACACTCCAATAGTGTAGTTCACCTTCAATTACAGACACACCAATAGTGCATCACACACTCAATTACTGATATCCCAATAGTCCAGCGCACCCTGAATTACTGCCACTCCAATAATGCAGCACACCCTCAAGTACTGACTCTCCAATACTGCAGCACAGGCTCAATTACTGAATCTCCAATAGTGCAGCACACCCTCAATAACTTACACTCCAATGGTGCAGCACACCCTCAATTACTGACTCTCCAATACTGCAGTACAGGCTCAATTACTGAATCTCCAATAGTGCAGCACACCCTCAATAACTGACGCTCCAATAGAGCAGCACACCCTCAATAACTTACACTCCAATAGTGCAGCGCACCCTCAATTACTGACCCACAATAGTGCAGCAAACTGTCAATTACTGACCCTCCAATAGTGCAGCCCACCCTCAATTACTGACAGTCCAAAAGTGCAGCGCACCCTCAATTTCTGACCCTCCAATAGCACAAAACACACTCAATTACTGACACTCCAATAGTGCAGCGCACCCTGAATTACTGCCACTCCAACAATGCAGCACACCCTCAATTACTGAATCTCCAATACTGCAGCACAGGCTCAATTACTGAATCTTCAATAGTGCAGCACACCCTCAATAACTTAAACTCCAATAGTGCAGCACAGGCTCAATCACCGACCCTCCAATAGTGCAGCAAACCATCAATTACTGACCTTCCAATAGTGCAGCACACCCTCAATTACTGACACTCCAATAGTGCAGTTCACCGACTATTACTGAACTCCAATAGTGCAGCACACCAACAATAACGGAAATTCCAATAGTGCCGCACACCATCATTTACTGACAATCCAATACTGCAGCACATGCTCAATTACTGACACTCCAATAGTGCAGCACACACTCAATTACTGACACTTCAAAAGTGCAGCGCACCCTCAATTACTGACACTCCAATACTTTAGCACACCCACAATTACTGACACTCCAATAGTGCAGCGCACCCACAATAACTGAAATTCCAATAGTGCAGCGCACCCACAATAACTGAAATTCCAATAGTGCCGCACACCATCAATTACTGACAATCCAGTACTGCAGCATACGCTCAATTACTGACTCTCAAATAATGCAGCACACCCTTAAATACTGACCATTCAATAGTGCAGTACACCCTCAATTACTGACACTACAATAGTGCAGCACACCCTCAATTTCTCACACTCCAATAGCGCAAAACAAACTCAATTACTGACATTCCAATACTGCAGCACACGCTCAATTACTAACACATCAGTCGTGCAGCGCACCCTCAATTACTGAACCTCCAAGAGTGCAGCACCCCCGGAATTACTGGCACACGAATAGTGCAGCACACCCTCAATTACTGACACTCACATAGTGCAGCACACCCTCAATTACTGGCACTCCAACAGTGCAGCACACCCTCAATTACTGACTCCTCGATAGTGCTGTTCAGCCTCAATTACAGACACACCAATAGTCAGCACACCATGAATTACTGACACTCCAATAGTGCGGCACAGCCTCAATTACTGATACACCAATTGTGCAGCACCATCATATACCGACCTCCAATAGTGCAGAACTCCCTCAATTATTCGCACACCAAGAGTGCAGCACAGCCTCAATTACTGACACTTCAATAGTGAAGCACACCCTCACTTACTGACACTCCAATGATGCAGCACACCCTCAATTACTTACACTCCAATACTGCAGCACACCCTCAATTACTAACACATCAGTAGTGCAGCGCAACCTCAATTACTGAACCTCCAAGAGTGCAGCACCCCCGGAATTACTGACACACGAATATTGAAGCACACCCTCAATTACTGACAATCAAATAGTGCAGCACACCCTCAATTACTGGCACTCCAACAGTGCAGCACACCCTCAATTACTGACACCCCAATAGTGCTGTTCAGCCTCAATTACAGACACACCAATAGTGAGCACAGCATGAATTACTGACACTCCAACATTGCAGCACACCCTCAATTACTGAAATTCCAATAGTGCAGCACACCTTCATTTACTGACTCTCCAATAGTGCAGCACACCCTCAATTACTGATACACCAATAGTGCAGCACCCTCATATACTGACCTCCAATAATGCAGAACACCTTCAATTATTCACCCATCAAGAGTGCAGCACAGCCTCAATTACTGACACTTCAATAGTGAAGCACACCCTCACTTACTGACACTCCAATAATGCAGCACACCCTCAATTACTTACACTCCAATAGTGCAGCACACCCTCAATTACTGACTCTCCAATACTGCAGCACACCCTCAATTACTGAATCTCCAATAGTGCAGCACACCCTTAATTACTGACACTCTAATAGTGCAGCACAACCTCAATTATTGACACTTCAATAGGGCAGCACACCCTCAATTACTGAAACAACAATAGTGCAGCACACCCTCAATTTCTGGCAGTCCAGTAGTGCAGCACACCCTCAATTACAGACACTCCAATAGTGCAGTTCACCTTCAATTACAGACACACCAATAGTGCATCACACACTCAATTACTGACACTCCAATAGTCCAGCGCTCCCTGAATTACTGCCACTCCAATAGTGCAGCACACCCTCAATAACTGACTCTCCAATGCTGCAGCACAGGCTCAATTACTGAATCTCCAATAGTGCAGCACACCCTCAATAACTTACACTCCAATAGTGCAGCAAACCGTCAATTACTGACCCTCCAATAGTGCAGCACACCCTCAATTACTGACCCTCCAATAGTGCAGTTCACCGACTATTACTGAACTCAATAGTGCAGCACACGAACAATAAATGAAATTCCAATAGTGCCGCACACCATCATTTACTGACAATCCAATACTGCAGCACATGCTCAATTACTGACACTCCAATAGTGCAGCACACCCTTAATTACTGACCCTCCAATAGTGCAGCACACCCTCCATTACTGACACTCCAAAAGTGCAGCGCACCCTCAATTTCTGACCCTCCAATAGCGCAAAAGACACTCAATTACTGACACTCCAATAGTGCAGCGCACCCTGAATTACTGCCACTCCAATAATGCAGCACACCCTCAATTACTTACACATCAGTAGTGAAGCGCACCCTCAATTACTGAACCTCCATGAGTGCAGCACCCCTGGAATTACTGACACCCTAATAGTGCTGCACACCCTCAATTACTGGCACTCCAAAAGTGCAGCACACCCTCAATTACTGACACCCCAATAGTGCAGTTCAGCCTCAATTACAGACAGACCAATATTAAGCACACCATGAATTACTGAAATTCCAATAGTGCAGCACACCCTCAATTACTGATACAGCAATAGTGCAGCACCCTCAAATACCGACCTCCCATAGTGCAGAACACCCTCAATTATTAGCACACCAATAGTGCAGCACAGCCTCAATTACTGACAGTTCAATAGTGAAGCACACTCTCACTTACTGACACTCCAATAATGCAGCACAGCCTCAACTACTTACACTCCAATAGTGCAGCACACCCTCAATTACTGACTCTCCAATACTGCAGTACACCCTCAATTACTGAATCTCCAATAGTGCAGCACACCCTCAATTACTTACACTCCAATAGTGCAGCACACCCTCAATTACTGACACTCCAATAGTCCAGCACACCCTGAATTACTGACACACCAATAGTGCCGCACACACTCAATTATTGACACTCTGATAGTGCAGCACACCCTCAATTACTGACACTCCAATAGTGCAGCACACCCTCAATTACTGACACTCCAATAGTGCAGCACACCCTCAATTACTGACACTCCTATAGTGCAGTAAACCCTCAATTACTGGCACTCCAATAATGCAGAACTCCATTAATTACTGATACTGCAATAGTGCAGTTCACCCTCAATTACAGACACATCAAGAGTGCAGCACATCCTCAGGTACTGACACGCCAATAGTGCAGCACACCCTCAATTACTGACACTCGAATAATGCAGCACACACCCATTTACTGACTCTCCAATCGTGCAGCACACCCTCATATACTGACACAGCAAAAATGCAGCCCACTCTCAATTACCGACCCACCAATAGTGCAGCATACACTCAATTACTGTCACTCCAATAGTACAGCACACCCTCAAGTACTGACACTCCAATAGTCCAGCACACCCTTAATTACTGACACTCCAATAGTGCAGCACACACTCAATTATTTACACTCCATAGTGCAGCACACCCTCAATTACTGTCACTCCAATAGTGCTGCAATCCCTCAATTACTGACACTCCAATATTGCAGCACACCCTCAATTACTGACACTCCAATAGTGCAGCACACCCTCAATTACTGACCCTCAATTGCTGACCCTCCTATAGTGCAGCACACCCTCAATTACTGACACTCCAATGGTACAGCGCACCCTCAAATACTGACCCTCCAATAGCGCAACACACACACAATTACTGACACTCCAGTTCTGCAGCACACCCTCAATTACTGACACACCAGTAGTGCGGTGCACCCTCAATTACTGAACCTCCAAGAGTGCAGCACCCCGGAATTACTGACACACGAATAGTGCAGCACAACCTCAATAATTGACACTCAAATACTGCAGCACACCCTCAATTCCTGGCACTCCAACAGTGCAGCACACCCTCAATTACTGACACCCCAATAGTGCAGTTCACCCTCAATTACTGAAACTCCAATTGTGCAGCACACCCTCAATTACTGAATCTCCAATAGTGCAGCACACCCATAATTACTTGCACTCCAATAGTGCAGCACACCCTCAATTACTGACCCTCCAATAGTGCAGCAAACCCTCAATTACTGACCCTCCAATAGAGAAGCACACCCTCAATTAGTGACACTGCAATAGTGCAGTTCACCCTCTATTACCGATCTCCAATAATGCAGCACACCCTCAATGACTGAAATTCCAATAGTGCAGCACGCCGTCTATTACTGACAATCCAATAGTGCAGCACACGATCAATTACTGACACTCCAATAGTGCAGCACACCCTCAATTACTGGTACTCCAATAGTACAGCGCACCCTCAATTTCTGACCCTCCAATAGCGCAACACACTCTCAATTACTGACACTCCAATTGTGCAGCACACCCTCAATTACTGACACACCAGTAGTGCAGCACACCCTCAATTAATGAACCTCCAAGAGTGCAGCACCCCCGGAATTACTGACACATGAATAGTGCAGAAAACCCGCAATTACTGACACTCAAATAGTGCAGCACACCCTCAATTACTGGCACTCCAACAGTGCAGCATGCCCTAAATTACTGACACCCAATAGTGTAGTTCACGCTCAATTACAGACCCTCCAATAGTGAGCACACCCTCAATTACTGACACTCCAATAGTGCAGCATACCCTCAATTTTACTTAAATTCCAATAGTGCCGCACTCCCTCAATTACTTACACTCCAATAGTGCAGCACACCCTCAATTACTGACTCTCCAATAGTGCAGCACACCCACAATTACTGACTCTCCAATACTGCAGCACACACTCAATTACTGAATCTCCAATAGTCCAGCACACCCTCAATTACTTACACTCCAATATTGCAGCACACCCTCAATTACAGACACTCCAATAGTGCAGCACACCCTCAATTATTGATTCTCCAATACTGCAGCACACCCTCAATTACTGACACTCCAATAGTGCAGCACACCCTCAATTACTGACACTCTAATAGTGCAGCACACCCTCAATTACTGACACTCTATTAGTGCAGCACACACTCAATTACTGACACTCCAATAGTGCAGTACACCCTCAATTACTGACTCTCCAATATTGCAGCACACACTCAATTACTGACAGTAATGCTGTACCTGTCCTGGGAGTGTTTGATGGTTACAGTGTAGAAGGAGCTTTACTCTGTATCTAACCCCGTGCTGTACTATCCTCTGAGTGTTTGATGAGGACAGTGTAGATGGAGCTTTACTCAGTATCTAACCCCGTGCTGTTCCAGTCCTGGGAGTGTTTGATGGGGACAGTGTAGAGGGAGATTTACTCTGTATCTAATCCCATGCTGTACCTGTCCTGGGAGTGTTTGTTGGGGACAGTGTAAAGGGAGATTTACTCTGTATCTATCCCCGTTCTGTACTTTTCCTGGGAGTATTTGATGGCGACAGTGTAGAGGGAGCTTTACTCTATATCTAACCCCATACTGTACATGTCCTGGGAGGGTTTGATGGGGACAGTGTGGAGGGAGATTTACTCTGTATCTAACCCCGTGCTGCGCCTGGAGTATTTAATGGGACAGTCACACTGGCTGAAACACACACTCTCACATCTTTCTCTGTGGTGGCTGATTGCCATTTACAGACTGAAATTGTATTTTAATCCATTGGATGTTGGTACACAGCACCATCTGCTGGGTATCTTCTTTAGTCCTTTTCTTCAGTTCCAATTGGACACTGCTGTTCCCTAAAAGGTGTTTAAATGTCTCACCCACTTCTCTTTCAGTTACAGTCAGACACCGGGCAGCCTGTTCCTATCTGAGGGAATTAACCCCCTCACCCACCTCTCCCCCATTTACAATCAGCCCGAACCTATCGGAGGGGATTTACTCTCTCACCCACCTCTCCCCCAATCACAGTCAGACACCTGGCAGCCTGTTTATATCAGAGTCTGTTAACCCTGTCACTCACCTCTCCTCAGTTACAGTCAGACACGGGGCAGCCTGTTCCTATCTGAGGGAATTAACCCTCTCACCCACCTCTCACCCAGTTACAGTCAGACACCGGGCCACCTGTTCCTATCTGAGGGAATTAACCCCCTCACCCACCTCTCTCCCAGTTACAGTCAGACACGGGGCTGCCTGTTCCTATCTGAGGGAATTAACCCCCTCAACCACCTCTCTCCCAGTAACAGTCAGACACTGGGCTGCCTGTTCCTATCACTTCTAGCCACAAGGCGTTGTAGGAGCCTCTTCCGCAAATGGCAGCTGGTTCTGAGTCAATTGTTAATTTTAAATACGACCTTGACTTCTGTTAACCAAATCTATCCAGGGATGTGTGGCAAAGGCAGGCAGGTGAAGTGCGCTCACAGATCAGCCACAATCTCAGTGGATGGCACAACAGTGTCAAGCGGCTGAATGGCCTCCGTCTGTTCCTGTACTTCCCCCCACCCAGCCCATCCACATGATTTTGTGGGGGGAGGGTGCTTATCGGGGAGGGTGTTCCCATGCCACCCCCCACCCCCACACGCCCCCCGTCTCGTGGACAACCGCTCGGGCTTGAAAGGTATCAGGCAGGTCTGTCTGCTTGTCATTGACTAGAATCAAAATTCAACTCAGGCCTGTCCCTATTTTGGATGACCCAGACTCAATGTTCAGCCCTCGAACCTGATGGGGTAAATAGACACCAAGCCCATGATGGTGAAGCGTAAATCTAGACACACATCCTTTTCTTGACAGTAGGTTTATTTACAGAATGCAGCATTACACACCTCTGCCTGCTATCTGCCAACTCATCCAGCGTTCCCTCTTTATGTACTCAAGATACTTAATCAATCAATACCCTCCACTTGTTTGTCCTTAGCCTTAACGACACAATTCACAAAACATTAACATGAGCCTCAGCGGCACGTTCCAGAGAGAAATCCAAGTCTTCATTTGTTCATTTATTTATTTCTGGGATGTGGGCTCCGCTGGCCGGGCCCAGTATTTATTGCCCATCCCTAATTGCCCCTTGAGAAGGTGGCGGTGAGCTCCCTTCTTGAACTGCTGCAGTCCATGTGGTGTAGGTACATCCACTGTGCTGTTAGGACGGGGATTCCAGGATTTTGACCCAGCAACGATGAAGGAACGGCCGATATATTTCCAAGTCAGGACGGTGAGTGGCTTGGAGGGGAACTTCCATGTGGTGGTGTTCCCCGTGTGTCTGCTGCCCTTGTCCTTCTAGATGGTAGCGGTCGTGGGTTTGGAAGGTGCTGTCGAAGGAGACTTGGTGAGTTGCTGCAGTGCATCTTGTAGATGGTACACACACTGCTGCTACTGTGCGTCGGTGGTGGAGGGAGTGAATGTTTGTGGATGGGGCGCCGATCAAGTGGGCTGCTTTGTCCTTGATGGTGTCGAGCTTCTCGAGTGTTGTGGGAGCTGCACTCATCCAGGCAAGTGGCGAGTATTCCATCACACTCCTGACTCGTGCCTTTTTGATGGTGGACAGTCATCAGGAGGTGAGTTACTCGCTGCAGGATTCCCAGCCTCTGAGCTGCTCTTGTAGCCACAGTATTTATATATCTGGTTCAGTTCAGTTACTTTTCAATGGTAACCCCCAGGATGTTGATAGTGGGAGATTCAGTGATGGTAATGCCATTGAACATCAAGGGGTGATGGTTAGATTCTGTATTCTTGGAGAAAGTCATTGCCTGGCACTTGTGTGGCGCGAATATTACTTGCCACTTGTCAGCCCAAGCCTGGATATTGTCCAGGTCTTGCTGCATTTGGACATGGACTGCTTCAGTATCTGAGGAGTCGCGAATGGTGCTGAACATTGTGCAATTGTCAGCGAACATCCCCACTTCTGACCTTATGATGGATGGAAGTTCATTGATGAAGCAGCTGAAAATGGTTGGGCCGAGGACACTCTCCTGAGGAACTCCTGCAGTGATGTCCTGGAGCTGAGATGACTCACCTCCAACAACCACAACCATTTTCCTTTGTGCGAGGTATGACTCCAACCAGCAGAGAGTTTTCCCCCTGATTCCCATTGACTCCAGTTTTGCTAGGGCTCCTTGATGCCACACTCGGTCAAATGCTGCCTTGATGTCAAGGGCAGTCACTCTCACCTCACCTCGGGAGTTCAGCATCTTTGCCTAAGTTTGAACCAAGGCTGTAATGAGGTCAGGAGTTGAGTGGCCCTGGCGTAACCCAAACTGGGCATCAGTGAGCAGCTTATTGCTAAGCAAGTGCCACTTGATAGCACTGTTGTTGACCCTTTCCATAACTTTACCGATGATGGATAGTAGACTGATGGGGAGGTAATTGGCCGGTTCGATTTGTCCTGCTTTTTGTGTACAGGACATAACTGGGCAATTTCCCACATAGCCGGGTAAATGACAGTGCTGTAGCTGTACTGGCACAGCTTGGCTAGGGGCACGGCAAGTTCTGGAGCACAAGTCTTCAGTACTATTGCCTTAATATTGTCAAGTCCCCCCTTCAGCCGTTGATATCTTGATATCACGTGGAGTGAATCGAATTGGCTGAAGACTGGCACCTGTGATGCTGGGGACCTCCGGAGGAGGCCGAGATGGATCATCCACTCGGCACTTCTGGCTGAAGATTGTAGCAAATGCTTCAGCCTTATCTTTTGCACTGATGTGCTGGGCTCCTCAATCATTGACGATGGGTATATACGACTGGATGTGGCAGGACTGCAGAGCTTAGATCTGATCCGTTGGTTGTGGGAGCGCTTAGCTCTGTCTATCACTTGCTGCTTATGCTGTTTGGCACACAAGTAGTCCTGTGTTATAGCTTCCCCAGGTTGACACTTCATTTTTAGGTATGCCTGGTACTGCTCCTGGCATGCCCTCCTGCACTCTTCATTGAACCAGGGTTGATCTCCTGGCTTGAGTGGGGGTTATGCTGGACCATGAGGTTACAGATTGTGTTTGAGTACAATTCTGCTGCTGCTGATGGCCCACAGCGCCTCATGGATGCCCACTCTGAGTTGTTAGGTCTGTTCAAAATCTATTCCATTTAGCACAGTTGTAGTGCCACACAACAAGATGGAGGGTATCCTCAATGTGAAGACAGGACTTCAACGACTGTGTGGTGGTCACTCCTACCGATACTATCATGGACAGATGCACCTGCAGCAGGCAGGTTGGTGAGGATGAGGTCAAGTATGTTTCTCCCTCTTGTTGGTTCCCTCACCACCTGCCGCAGACCCAGTCTAGCAGCTATGTCCTTTAGGACTCGGCCAGCTCGGTCAGTAGCGGTACTACCGAACCACTCTTGGTGATGTACCCTGAAGTCCTCCTCCCAGAGAACACTCTACTCCCTTGCCACCCTCAGTGCTTCCTCCAAGTGATGTTCAACATGAAGGAGCACTGATTCATCAGCTGCGGGAGGGCGGTACGTGGTAATCAGCAGGAGGTTTCCTTGCCCATGTTTGACCTGATGCCATGAGACTTCATGGGGTCCAGAGTCGATGTTGAGGACTCCCAGGGAAACTCCCTCCTGACTGTATACCACTGTGCTGCCACCTCTGCTGGGCCTGTCCTGCCGGTGGGACAGGACACACCCAGGGATGGCGACGGTGGTGTCGGGGACATTATCTGTAAGGGACGATTCTGTGAGGGTGACTATGTCAGGCTGTTGCTTGACTAGTCTGTGAGACAACTCTCCCAATTTTGGCACAAGGTCCCCAGATGTCAAAAAGGAAGAAATTGCAGGGTCGACGGGGCTGAGTTTGCCGTTGTCGATGCCGGGCATTCCCACGATGGTAGAATTTAAATTCAACGAATAAACCTGGAACTATGAAGCCAGTTTCAGTCATGGCGACGGTCATCGATTGTCGTAAAAACCCCATCTGGTTCACTCGTGTCCCCCCTTCGGGGAAGGGAAATCTGCCGCCCTTACCCGGTCTGGCCTACACGTGACTCCAGACCCCACCCAACATGCCCCCCACCCCACCACTTGAAATGGCCGAGCGAGCCCCACACCATTCATGAGGGAAATTAGGGATGGTGGGGGGGGAGGCAATAAATGCTGGGGCCTCGCCAGTGATGCCCCCATGTCCTGTGAGAGAATAAATAAGAAAACAAGATTGTGAGGTGGCGTGTTTTGCTGGGAAGATGCCGGAAGGCGCCTACAGTTTGGATAAGAGGAGTTTTTTTGGGGCCATGAAGCAAAGCAATCTTGGGAATATGGATACACAAATCAGTAAATAGTAGCGAGGCAGGTTAATAACATCGCAGCGAAACGTCGGAGCTCATTTCTAGAGGGATAGAAGAGCAGAGAAGGCCTGTTGAATTTGTACAGCTCCAAGGTTAGGCCACACTTGGAGCACTGCGAATAGTTCACCTGTACAATGGAAAGGTTATACAGGTAAGAGGTCAGACACCGCCCAGGACAAAGCAGCCCCCGCTCGATCGGCACCCAATCCACCAACATTCACTCCCTCCACCACCGACGCACAGTAGCAGCAGTGTGTGTACCATCTACAAGATGAACTGCAGCAACCCACCAAGGCTCCTTCGATAGCACCTTACAAACCCATGACCACTACCATCGAGAAGGACGAGAGCAGCAGACACACGGGGAACACCACCACCTGGAAGTTCCCCTCCGAGCCACTCGCCATCCTGACTTGGAAATATATCGGCCATTCCTCCACTGAATCATAGAATCACAGAGTGCAGAAGAGGCCCTTCGGCCCATCGAGTCTGCACCAACACGTGAGAAACAGCCGACCCTATCTACCTAATCCCATTTACCAGCACTTGGCCCCATAGCCTTGAATGTTGTGACGTGCCAAGTGCTCATCCCGGTACTTTTTAAAGGATGTGAGGCAGCCCGCTTCCACCACCCTCCCAGGCAGCGCATTCCAGACCGTCACCACCCTCTGGATGAAAAAGTTTTTCCTCACATCCCCCCTAAACCTCACAGAAACAGTCGCTGGGTCAAAATCTTGGAACTCCCTCTTTAGCCGCACGGTGAGTGTACCTACACCACAGGGACTGCAGCAGCTCAAGGAGGCTGCACACTGCCACCTTCTGAAGGGGGCAATTAGGGACCGGCAGCAAACGCCAGGCCCGGCCAGCGACGCTCTAAGCCCAAGAACAAATGCTTAAAAATGAAGTAGCGAGTTCCCCGCCCTCTCAGCCCTCTGGGGAGAAAGAGATTCTCCTGAATTCATTGTTGGATTTATTCGTGACAATCTTACAGTGACTGCAATTGGTTTTGGTTTCCCCGTCAAGTGGAGACTCCTTTTCTATGTCTAAACGATTAAAACCCTTTGATTATTCTGAAGACCTCTATCAGGTCACCCCTCAGCTTCCTTTTGTCATAGAGCCCCGGACTATTTGGTCTTTCCTGATAGTTCCGGATGTCGGAGATTAATCACACCGAGGCATCATTTCGTACGTAGAAACCCCATTTATTACTTGTGCACAAGGGAGAGCAATACAATGAGAGCTATTGTACGGTCTCAAAGCAGAATACACAAACACTTGCTTAAAAGCATTTTACAACCAATCAGTAAATTTTGCACATCTCAATCCGCTTATTTGCATACATTAACTGAACAATCCATGTTTTATTAAATTTCCATTCCCTTCACAACAGACATTGTGGTTATGCAAATGCTTATCACAACTTTAATTACATTCGGCCTGAGAAAGAACAACATGGAATGTCTCAGGGCTCATCCTACAACAGTGGTCAGACAAGATGGTATTGTTCTTCAAGGTTGCGGTATTTTTCTCTTAGGCCTAAGCATTTAATTCAATTTCTCCATTAATCCTTTTAGTACTAAGTGGGGTCCCTATTTGTCTAGGCCACCACATAGACCTGTGGTCCTGATTTGGCTTTTTATTCTCCGCTACCTCCATTTCATTTATCTGTGATCCGTGCTGACCAAGTGTGGTCTGACCGAGTTTGGACATCGCTTGCGTGTAATTCTATTTCTCTAGAGATAAACCCCAATGCTTGGTTTGCTATTATTCGTGGCTGAAAAAAAAGAGAGATGTCGAATTCTTTCGCCTTGCACTCATCAGGACACTTCGCGAGAATGCCAATGGAAAGGGTGAGCAACAATTTGTACTGTACGTGACTGGCGGATCGTATCGAACAGCACTTCCCGGCCGCTGTTTACCATGGGCAAGGTACATGGCCGCACCCGACCGGCTCGTGCATGCAGAACTCGAAACACGGTGCCCAACATTAGATGCGATTCCACGATTGGACAACGCTTGCTAAGTAACCCCTAGCGTGCTAAGAATTACGCTGACAGCCAATTTAAGGTTGTCTGTTGGGCTCACAGTCTGGTACAGTTGCCATTGCTGGAAGCTGCATATATTAGTACACAGGGCCCCGTTCTTTGCAGACAGAAAGAACAATGTACACACATTGCGCCTGTTTCGGCCTAAACAAAATAAGTGACAGCCATTCGCTGACTCATTCCTCAGGGCAACGCCTTGACCGATCAGGGGTCAAGCTGCCTGGTTTAAATTCCAAACAATGCTTGGCAGTTAACTGTCAGTCATCATCACTGGTACATTCTCCATGGCAACGCCTCTACCCAGCAGAGTCCGCTTCCCAACCAATCAGCACTCTCTTCACATACAGTATAAATTGTTGTTTTCTCCTTATATTGGTATCCTGCATTAACGATTGCAGCAACCATCAGTGGTTTGGATGGTGGGGAGACAGAGTGGATGGGACTGTGGACCTCAAATACCTGCCCGCCGGGCCCCAGCCTCACCGCCCCCCGCCGCTCTGGCCTCCTGCCTCCTGCCCAGCTCCATGGCCTGTTCTTCAAAAGGCGTGAGGCGCTGCAGGAGGGCGCACCCACCTCCAATCCTCTGGCACTCCCAGGCATTGTGGTGAGTTTTTGCCTGCAAAACAGAGAAGAGGATTTATTGGGGCAGATCGCTCATGTACTCTGCACGCTCACACCGCACCCCAACCACAGTGGCCCATCTGAGGCCTCCAGCGGCTCCTGTCCACACTACTGGTGATCAGTCCCCAGAAGATAGTATGGCTGGTCCCAACCCCCTCCCCCAACGGCTACCTTGGACACATTCGGCGTCCATCACTTTGAAGAGCACACGGGTGTTAGCGCCCATGGCAAGGGGGATCAACTAGGTGCGGCGCCGATGCCAGCAGATGGCACTTGCCCAAAACACCTTGAAGCACCCCTTGCACCATCTCATTACCATCAATATGACATGTGTTGGAGTTCTGAGTATGTGTCCAGCGGCCTCCCCTGTAGTTTGCCCCCAGACTGCTCAAATGCCACAAACTCCAACATATGATGTGGGGAGAACCCTTCTTCACCTCAACCACTAAGGCTGATGTAAGCATGATCAGTCCCCATTTGCCCACCCAGCGTGCGACAGTTGCCCTCTGCAGTAACGAAAGCAGGACATGGTGGAGGGGGGTCAAAGGCTAAGGCTGCCTTCTGGGTCAAATGGCCAAGACAGACACGGTATTCACCCTCCCAGAGCGCAGCAAATCATTGAATCGTTTCCTGCACTGGGTGCCAGTGCACCGCACATCATCATGGGTGCTTACAGCGTCACCCACCTGCTCCCACGCCTGGCTGGTGACATGGGGGACCCTCCTCCTCCGATCCTCCGGATACAGAAGGTGCCGACGGATAGACACCACTTGGAGGAGGACAGCAAGGCAGGCATCGGAAAATCAGGGGGCACAGTGCCCCCCCTCCGCTGGCCTCTCTTGCAGCCTGCCCCCCTCCTCCTGCTCATGCTGCTGTCCACTCAGACCTCCCTCCCTCTCTCCACGAGTGGCCATTGTGCACCGCCTCAAGCAGGCTGCCTGGCCACTCTTTATACAGGCTGCAGGCTCCCAATTGGAACCGGCAGTCTGAGGGCCTGATCCCGGGACTATTTTCCCATTATTCTCAGGAATCGCTAACCCGCTGGGCGGTCCTTAATTGGCGGCACAGCCTGTTTCTTCAGCGGCAATCGGCCGCCCGCCCGACCGCCCGACGAACGTAAAATTCTGCCCAATGATACTATTTTGAAGCTTGAATTTGATTCCTTTCTGTAACTGTGGTAACTGGGTTTAATTTATAAGGATGTTTGTTGCCTTATTGAAGATGAAACTTATACACATACACCATGTATAGCTAAATTTGTCCTCTCTGGCTTATTCCCGCAAATAGCTTTGTGTGACTGCAATAGCCTTTCCAAATCACTTTGACACTTGTCTGGAAGGTAACTCAATAATATATATAAGTTTTCAAATACCACCCACCACCACACCACTCCCCCCCTCCCCCCAACCACATTATCCAGTTTGATTAGAGGAAAATCAATTTCAGAATCCTGCATTTCTGCCTCTTTCCCTTTATCTACCACCACAAATACTTTCTTTTGGTCCTCTTCCCTGTCAAAGTACTTTTTAAGCATATTTACATGACACACCCTTTGCTTCTTTCTTCTATCTGGAGTATTTATTAAATAATTTACTTCACTCAGTTTCTTTTGAATCCTGTAAGGCCCACTAAACCTTGCCTTTAATGAGTCACCCAGTACTGGTAACAGAACTAGCACCTTTCCCCAAAAGGGAAACAAAACTATGAGCTGTAGCTTTCCTGTCTGCCTTCACTCTCATCACTTGCTGTGATATCTTTAAATGTCCTCTGGCTAACTTACATGCTTTGTCCAATCTTTCTCTGATGTTTGGTACATAATCCAGGAGAGTAGTTTCTGAATTTTGACCCACCAATTTCTCAAGAATCAATTTCAGTGGTCCCCTTACCTCATGACCAGAAACTAGTTTGAAAGGACTAAAACAAGTTGATGCATTAGGAGCATCCCTAATAGCAAGTAACAGGAATGGAAAACCCCTATCATAATCTTGTGGATAATCCTGACTATATGCCCTCATTATAGTTTTTAGAGTACGATGCCATCTTTCCAAAGCCCCTAGTGACTCAGGATGGTAAGCTGTTGACTGCAACTGTTTTATCCCCAAGCTGTTCATTACTTCCTTAAACAGCTGTGATGTGAAAATTTGAACCTAGATCTGATTGTATTTCCCTTGGTAAACCAAAACTGTGTAAAAAAAATTTAGCTACCTCTTCCACAATTCTCTTTGTTGTATTATTTCTCAAAGGTATCACTTCAGGAAACCTTGTAGGCAGATCCATTATGGTCAGTAAGTACTGATTTCCACTTTTAGTCTTAGGGAGGAGGCCCTACACAATCAATTATGACCCTAGAGAAAGGTTCTTCAAATGCTGGAATTTGAATTAAAGGTGCCGGCTTAATCACTGCTTGTGGTTTCCCTATCACCTGACATGTGTGACATGATCTACAGAATTTGACTATATCCCTACGCAATCCAGGCCAATAACTATGTTTTTTGTATTTTCACCTGTGTCCTTCTAATTCCTAAATATCCCCCCATTGGAATTTCATGAGCTGTTCTCAGAATCTCATTTCTATATCCAAATGGTATAACAACCTGATGCACCTCCCTCCAGCTTTCATTTGCTAAAGCATGATAAGGCCGCCATTTTCTCATTAAAACATTACCCTTACGGTAATATGTTCTTCCTCTGTTTCTGAGTAAGCTGTCTGATATAACTATCTTATTTGTGGATCCCTTTTCTGTAACTCTACTGACTGCCTTCAATTAAATACCTCAGCTGCATTCACCATTCTTTCTCCCTGGACAATCTCATCAAATGCAGTGTCAGCTAATTGGACTTCCACACCTTCTCCCTGCCTTTTAACTCCCTCTTCTCCTTCTTTCAACCTGTGAGCCTGTGATCTCATTATCACACTACCTGGGAACAACCCGGGAACAA
This sequence comes from Cetorhinus maximus, assembly GCF_964194155.1. Classification (NCBI taxonomy): domain Eukaryota; kingdom Metazoa; phylum Chordata; class Chondrichthyes; order Lamniformes; family Cetorhinidae; genus Cetorhinus; species Cetorhinus maximus. Next base: position 414,093 of record NW_027596254.1, on the reverse strand, counting down.
CCCAGGATGCTCTCTCTGTAACACTTCTGTCGAAGACACCTCTACTGGCTGCTCAACTACCATAGGAATCACCTTTTACCTAAATTGAACCCCTGCAATGGGAAATTTTCCCACTACTCCAACAATCACCCCACCAGTTTTCCACTTACTCTTTAAATTTACCTTCCACAATGTAATGGGTTTAGCATCTCCATGAACCCCACTTATCATCACCTGTTCCTGCAATACTCCCTCTGAACAACAAATGTCACTGTTCCACAGCATTAAGGATTGACTAGCCCCTGTGTCTCTTAAAATTTCAATATCTTTACCTACTCCACCCTGTACACATGGAAAAACTTTCCCCTCACATACAAAATCTTTAAACATTTCTGCAACCTACTCCCCAGAACTCCCTTGGGTAAATTGTGAACGCATACCCACTTCTTTATCTATCACTGATTCTTCCTGCTTCACCTATACACAAACCACTGCTTTTTTTGCCCTGTGCCTAAACCTCAGAGCCCACAATACCTTTATTTCCAGAACTTTTCTGTACTCCAATAACCCCAACAGATTTTCCCTGCAATTGCTAACACACTGACTTTGTGTGTCCAACTTTATCACAATGAAAGCACCTCAATTTTCGAGTGTCTCTTTTACCCTCAGCACCTTCCTTGTTATTCTGAGAGAAAAAATTTCCTGGGAATTTCCACCTACTCCTTCTCTTCCCTCACTCCCCACCTTCCTTTCACCTTCCCACTTTCTATCCTTCTCAGAGTTAAAAGGATGATCAAAAGAAGGTTTAACTCTATGAACTAACTCATAATCGCCAGCTATCTCTGCTGCTTGTCTTACCATTTCAACTCTCCGTTCCTCCACATGGGTTCTCACTAAGGGAGTTACATTGACCGTTTTCCAATCGGAGGGAGGTTGGGTGGCGGAGGGAGGTTGGGTCCACTCAGACCTGCCCCCCTTTCCTCCCCTCTCTCCATCACCCCCCCATCACCCTGGTGCGGCCATGCCTCTCTGGCCGAATGGCAGGGTTCCATCGCGCCCGTGCTCCTGCACGCAGGAGATGAAACGGAACGGTGCGAGCTGGGCAGTGCCAGCCGTGAGCTAATGAGGTGGGGAGGTGGAGTGATGGGAGGGAGGTGTGTTGAAATAGCGACACTGGGATTGCGTGTACAGGAGCTGCGCAACGCCGAGGAATTTATCGGCCGGGTGGTGTGGGGGGAGTGGGGCGTCGGAGCGCGGGAATAAGGAATCTGGCTGAGGTTGTTACAGGGTTTTGGTGCGACCGTGTCCGGAGCGGAGCACGCGCTGTGCCCTTTGGTCTCCGCGTTTGAAGGAAGGACAGACTCGCCTCAGAGGCGGTCAGGGGTAGATTCACTGAATGGGTCCCCGGGGGGAGTGGAGGAGTTGGGGGAGGTGGGCTAAACTGGGTTCGGATTCTCTGAGCGACCTGGTCGGGATCTATGCGGTTCTGAATGGGGGTTTCGACAGGGCTGACACCCAGAGATTGTTCTCCGGCTGTTCTCTAAAACATCCGGGATGGGGGGAGGGAGGTGAGGGGCAGAGTCTCGGGGGGAGGGGGCCGGACATTTTGGGGACTGAGGCGAGGAGGAATTTCTTCACTCAGAGGGGTTTGTGAATCTTTGGGATTCTCCACCCCAGGGGGGTTGCTGACGCTCCATCGTCGAGGACATTCGAGGCTGGGACGGATAGATTTCCAGACTCTCTCAGTGAGGGGGTGGGGGGGTCGAGGGATACGGGGAGCGGGTGGGAACATGGAGTCGAAGCTCAACCTCCCCACGAACGGCCACGATCGTATTGAATGGCGGAGCAGGCTCGATGGGCCGAATGGCCTGGTGTTCTTGTGTCTCACACACACACACACAGGCCAGACCGTACCAGATGAGAGGGACTTATTACCTTTTAGCCGCTGACCCTGAGACGGACAGTATCCACACGCCTCCCTTTTACTTAGCAGGCTCGGTGTTCCGTGCAATGTGGGTCACACTAGGCACCATGTACCCTCCAATTTGCCAGCCAGGCAGTAAGCACCAGCATCCAGGCTTTGAGCTGACAAGTGGCAAGTAACAGTTGGCAAGTAACAGTCAATGACCATCTCCAACAAGAGAGAATCTAACCATTGCCCCTTGACATTCAATGGCATTACCATCACTGAATCCCCCACTATCAACATCCTGGGGGTTACCATTGACCAGAAACTGAACTGGACCAGCCATATAAATCCTGTGGCTACGCGGGCAGGTCGGAGGTTGGGAATCCTGCGGAGAGTCACTCACCTCCTGACTCCCCAAAGCCTGTCCACTATCTACAAGGCACAAGTCAGGAGTGCAATGGGATACTCCCCACTTGCCTGGATGAGGGCAGCCAATTTACGCACAGCAGGATCCCACCGTCGGCGCTGAGGGAACGGCCAGGTCGTTCTGCCTTTCGCGGGGCTGGTCGAGGGATTAGATATGGGCCCTGGGGGAGTGGGAGTAGGCGGATAGGGTTGGGGATTTGGGGGGGCGTAGGCAGTGTGGGGGGAGGAGATCCTTCCCCAAAGGTCCTCTCCCAAAAGCAACCATAAGGGCAGGCGAGGCCCCTGGGTTTAACGGCTCGTCTGCTGGGGCGTCACGGCTGGGGGAAGTGGAGACACTGGGATTGCAGAGAGGGGAGAGGGGGGTGGGGAAGGGGAGTGATGGAGGGAGGGGAGGAGATGAGGGGAGTGATGGAGGGGAGGAGATAGGGGCAGGGGAGGGTGGGGGAGTGATGGAGGGAGGAGAGGGTGGTGGGGAGTTAGAGACACCGGGATTGCGGGGAGGGGAAAGGGGGGTAGGGAGGTCTGAGTGGGTGAGGCATGGTTCAGCGCACAGGGCGAGGTGACGCCTCCCTGGCCGAACGGCAGGGTTCCATCGCGCCCGTGCTCCTGTGGAAAAGGTGCGAGCTGGGCAGCAGCCGCCCAACGCCGAGTTGGGTGAGGGGCGGGTGCACCACTGGAGCATATTTGAAGGCAGGGGATGCTACTACAATGTTTTTAAATTCATTCATTGAATGTGGGCTCCACTGGTTGGGCTGGCATTTATTGCCCCCTTGAGAAGGTGGTGGCCGGGGATTGGGAGGGGTGGGGAAGTAATGTCCAGCCCTATGCTTGTGAGAGAGGCAGAGAAAAGCAGAGAGAGATAATGAAATAGAGAGAATAGGGATGGGAGCAATGGTAGCTGTGCTATCCCAGAATTCACTGCAGTACAGAAAGCCCTCTATTAAACCTGCCCTTGCCAGCCATCAGCAGCCTGTCCCATTGACACTCCAGCATAAGGAACTGGGAATCGTACCAGATTCAAACAGGTTAACTTATACGATATATCACCTCCCACTTCCCCAGGGCTCTTCACAGACAATGGGAAACCTTTGAAACGCGGCCCTTGGCGTAGTACGAGCGAATGGTGCGGCCAATTTACATACAGCAGGGAAAGGTTGAGCAGGTTGGGCCGGTACCCATTGGAGTTTAGAAGAACGAGAGGTGACCTTATTGAGACAGATAAGATCCTGAAGGGGGAGGGGGCTTGACAGGGTGCATGCTGAGAGGATGTTTCCCCCCTCATGGGGTGGAGGAAATCTAGAACGAGAGGGGCACAGTTTAAAAATAAGGGGGGTGGGGTCTCCTATTGAAGACGGAGACGATGAGGAATTTCTTCTCTCAGTGGGTGGTCAGTCTGTGGGATTCTCTTCCACCAGAGAGCGGCGGAGGCCGGGTCACTGAATATATCCGAGGCTGAATTAGACAGAGTTTTGATCGACGAGGGAGTCGAGGGTTATAGGGGAGGGAGGGACAGGCAGGAAAGTGGGGTTGAGACCACAATCAGGTCAGCCACGATCTTATCGAATGGGGGGAGCAGCCTCGAGGGGCCGAATGGCCTCCTTCTGCTCCTCATTCTTCTGGTCTTATAGACCTTTGTTGCATGACTTTCCATGGCTAAAACTGGTCAAGGCTGCATGACCACACATAATTGTCAAGTCTGTTGCCGTTGTCTTGCCGCTTGGCTCCTCCCTCTTTCCCTGTTTTGAACATTCACGGGATGTGGGGGTCGCTGGGCCGGGTCCAGCATTTATGGCCCATCCCTAATTACCCCCTCGAGCAGGTGGTGGGTGAGCCGCCTTCTTGAGCCGCTGCAGTCCCTGTGGTGTAGGTACACCCACTGTGCTGTTAGGGAGGGAATTCCCAGGATTTTGGCCCAGCTGAGGAGTTACAAAGGGAACTGAACATTGTGCAGTCACCCTTGTTGGGGGGAAGGTCATTGGTGAAGCAGCTGAAGATGGTTGGGCCGAGGACACTACCCTGAGGAACTCCTGCAGTGATGTCCTGGAGCTCAGATGACTGACCTCCAACAATCACAACCATCTTCCTTTGTGCCAGGTATGACTCCAACCAGTGGAGAGTTTTCCCCCCAGGACAGGTACAGCACGGGGTTAGATACAGAGTAAAGCTCCCTCTATACTGTCCCCATCAAACACTCCCAGGACAGGTACAGCACGGGGTTAGATACAGAGTAAAGCTCCCTCTACACTGTAACCATCAAACACTCCCAGGACAGGTACAGCACAGGGTTAGATACAGAGTAAAGCTCCCTCTACACTGTCCCCATTAAACACTCCCTGGGCAGGTACAGTGGCAGCAGAGGTTTGACTCGGGCTCTGGGTTAAAACCGGCTCCTCCCGGCCGGGGATTTTGTTCCCTGTCTCAATCACAAACTAATCCCACTGCTCTGCTGTCTCCCCATAGACCTGTGTCAATCCCTAAACTAATCCCACTGCTCTGCTGTTTCCCCATAGCCCTGTATCAATCCCAAACAAATCCCACTGCCCGCTCTCTCCATCGCACTGAATCAATCCCAAATTAATCCCACTGCCCCACTCTTCCCCCATAGCCCTGTATAAATCCTAAACTAATCCCACTGCCCCACTCTCCCCCATAGCCCTGCATCAATCCCAAATTTATCCCACTGCTCCACTCCCTCTCCATAGAACTGTATCAATCCCACAGTAACCCCACTGCGCCGATCTCTCCCCATAGCCCTATATCAATACCAAACTAATCCCACTGCCACACTCCCTGTCCATAGCCCTGTATTAATCACAAACTAATGCCACTTCTCCGATCTGTCCCCATAGCCCTGAATCAATCCGAAACTAATCCCACTGCCCCACTCCCTGTCCATAGCCCTGTATCAATCCCAAACTAATCCCACTGCCCCGCTCTCTCCCCATAGCCCTGTTTCAATCCCAAAATAATACGACTGCACTTCTCACTCCCCATAACCCTGTATCAATCCCAAATTAATCCCACTGCCCCGCTCTCTCCCCAAAGCCCTGTATCAATCCCAAACTAATCCCACTGCCCTGCTCTATCCCCATAGCCCTGTATCAATTCCAAACTAGTCCCACTAATGCCCTCTATGACCATAGCCATGAATCAATCCCAAACTAATCCCACTGCCGCACTCCCTCTTTTTGCCCTGTGACAATCCCAAACTAATCCCACTGCCCTGCTCTCTCCCCATAGCCCTGTATCAATCCCAAACTAATCCCACTGCCGTGCTCCCTCCCCATAGCCCTGTATCAATCCCAAACTAGTCTCACTGCCCCGATCTCTCCCCATAGCCCTGTATCAATGCCACACTAACCCCACTGCCCCGCTCTCCCCATAGCCCTCTATCAATCCCAAATTAATCCCACTGCCCATCTCTCTCCCCATAGCCCTGTATCAATCCCAAACTAATCCCACTGCCCATCTCTCACCCCATACCCCTGTAGCAATCCCAAACTCATCCCACTGACCTGCTCTCACCATACCCCTGTATAAATTCCAAACTATTCCCACTGACCTTCTCACTCCCCATAGCTTGTATCAATCCCAAACTAGTCCCCCTGCGCCGCTCTCTCCCCATAGACCTGTATCAATCCCAAACTAATCCCATTGACCCGCTCTCTCCCCATAGCCCTGTATCAAACCCAAACTAATCCCACTGCCGCACTCCCTCTTTTCGCCCTGTACCAATCCCAAACTAATCCCACTGCCCTGCTCACTCCCCATAACCCTGTATCAATCCCAAATTAATCCCACTGCCCCGCTCTCTCCCCAAAGCCCTGTATCAATCCAAACTAATCCCACTGCCGCACTCCCTCTTTTTGCCCTGTATCAATCCCAAATTAATCACACTGCCCATTTCTCTCCCCATAGCCCTGTATCAATACCAAACTAATCCCATTGCCCATCTCTCTCCCCATACCCCTGCAATAATCCCAGACTAATCCCACTGCACCGCTCTCTCCCCATAGCCCTGTATCAATCCCACACTAATCCCACTGCCCCACTCTCTCCCCATAACCTGTATCAATCCCCAAACTATTCCCAGTGCCCCACTCTCACCCCATAACCCTGTATCAATCCCAAGATAATCCCACTGCCCTGCTCTCTCCCCATAGCCCTGTATCAATCACAAACTAATCCCACTGCCGTGCTCTCTCCCCATAGCCCTGTATCAATCCCAAACAAGTCTCACTGCCCCGATCTCTCCCCATAGCCCTGTATCAATCCCAAACTAATCCCACTGCTCCACTCCCTCACCATAGAACTGTATCAATGCCACACTAACCCCACTGCCCCGCTCTCTCCCCATAGCCCTCTATCAATCCCAAAATAATCCCACTGCCCTTCTCACTCCCCATAACCCTGTATCAATCCCAAATTAATCCCACTGCCCCGCTGTCTCACCAAAGCCCTGTATCAATCCCAAACTAATTCCACTGCCCCGATCCCTCCCCATAGCCCTGTATCAATCCCAAACTAATCCCATTGCCCATCTCTTTCCCCATACCCCTGTAGCAATCCCAAACTCATCCCACTGAACTGCTCGCTCACCAAACCCCTGTATAAATTCCAAACTAATCCCGCTGACCTTCTCACTCCCCATAGCCCTGTATCAATCCCAAACTAGTCCCCCCGCGCTGCTCTCTCCCCATAGCCCTGTATCAATCCCAAACTAATCCCATTGACCCGCTCTCTCCCCATAGACCTGTATCAAACCCAAACTAATCCCACTGCCGCACTCCCTCTTTTCGCCCTGTAGCAATCCCAAATTAATCCCACTGCCCCGCTCTCTCCCCATTGCCCTGTATCAATCCCAAACTAATCCCACTGCCCTGCTCTCTCCCCATAGCCCTGTCTCAATCACAAACTATTCCAACTGCTCTGCTGTCTCCCCACAGCCCTGTGTCAATCCCCAAACTAATCCTACTGCCCCGCTCTCTCCCCATAGCCCTGTATCAATCCCAAACAGATCCCACTGCGCCACTCTATCCCCATACCTGTATTAATCCCCAAACTAATCCCACTGCTCTGCTGTCTCCCCATAGCCCTGTGTCAATCCCCAAGCTAATACCACTGCCCCGCTCTCCCCATAGCCCTGTATCAATCCCAAACTAATCCCACTGCTCTGCTTTTTCCCCATAGCGCTGTATCAATCCCAAACTAATCCCACTGCCCTGCTCTCTCCCCATAGCCCTGAATATATCCCAAACTGGTCACTCTGTGCCATTCTGTCCCCATAGACCTGCATCAATTCCAAACTAATCCCACTGCCCCGCTCTCTCCCCATAGCCTTGGATCAATCCCATAATAATCCGACTGCCCTTCTCATTCCCCGTAGCCCTGTATCAATCCCAAACTAATCCCACTGTCCCGCTCTCTCACCATAGCCCTGTATCTATCCCAAAATAATCCGACTGCCCTTCTCACTCCCGATAGCCCTGTATCAATCCCAAACTAGTCCCACTGCCCCGCTCTCCCCATTGCTCTGTATTATTCTCAAAGTAATCACGCTGCCCCGCTCTCCACCCAAAGCACTGTATCAATCCCAAACTAATCCCACTGTCCCACTCCCTCTCCACAGCCTTGTATCCATCCCTAACAAATCCCAGTGCCCCGCTCTCCCCATCGCGCTGAATCAATCCCAAACTAATCCCATTGCCCCACTCTCCCCCATAACCCTGCATCAATCCCAAACTAATCCCACTGACCTTTTCACTCCGCAGAGGCCTGTATCAATCCCAAACTGGTCCCCCTGCCCCGCTCTCTCCCCATAGCCCTGTATCAATCCCAGACTAATCCCACTGCCCCACTCTCTCCCCATAACCTGTATCAATCCACAAACTATTCCCAGTGCCCCACTCTCAACCCATAACCCTGTATCAATCCCAAAATAATCCGACTGCCCTTCTCACTCCCCATAACCCTGTATCAATACCAAACTGCTCACACTGCGCCACTCTCTCCTCATAGCCCTGTATCAATACCAAACTGCTCACACTGCGCTGCTCTCTCCTCATAGCCCTGTATCAATACCAAACTAATCCCACTGCCCCACTCGCTCTCCATAGCCCTGTATCAATCCTAAACTAATCCCACTGCCCCGCCCTCTCCCCATAGCCCTGTCTCATTCCCAAACAAATCCCACTGACCCGCTCTCTCCATCGCCCTGTATCAATCCCAAACTAATCCCACTGCTCCACTCCCTCTCCATAGAACTGTATCAATCCCACAGTAACCCCACTGCGCCGCTCTCTCCCCATAGCCATATATCAAAACCAAACTAATCCCACTGCCCCACTGGCTCTCCATAGCCCTGTATCAATCCTAAATTAATCCCACTGCCCCGCCTTCTCCCCATAGCCCTGTATCAATCCCACTCTAATCCCACTACCCCACTCTCACCCCATAACCCTGTATCAATCCCAAACTAATCCCACTGCCCTGCTCTCTCCCCATAGCCCTGTATCAATCACAAACTGATCCCACTGCTCTGCTGTCTCCCCATAGCCCTGTGTCAATCCCCAAACTAATCCCACTGCCCCTCTCTCTCCCCATAGCCCTGTACCAATCCCAAACTAATCCCACTGCCCCGCTCTCTCCCCGTAGCCCTGTATCAATCCAACACTAATCCCACTGCCCCACTCTCTCGCCATAACCTGTATCAATCCCTAAACTATTCCCAGTCCCCCACTCTCACCCCATAACCCTGTATCAATCCCAAACTAATCCCACTGCCCTGCTCTCTCCCCATAGCCCTGTATCAATCACAAACTAATCCCACTGCTCTGCTGTCTCCCCATAGCCCTGTGTCAATCCCCAAACTAATCCCACTGCTCCGCTCTCTCCCCATAGCCCTGTACCAATCCCAAACTAATCCCACTGCCCCGCTCTCTCCCCGTAGCCCTGTATCAGTCCCACACTAATCCCACTGCCCCACTCTCTCCCCATACCTGTATCAATCCCCAAACTATTCCCACTGCCCCGCTCTCTCCATAGCCCTGTATCAATCCCAAACTAATCCCACTGCTCTGCTGTTTCCCCATAGCCCTGTATCAATCCCAAACAAATCCCACTGCCCGCTCTCTCCATCGCGCTGAATCAATCCCAAACTAATCCCACTGCCCCACTCTCCCCCCATAGCCCTGTATCAATCCCAAACTAATCCCGCTGCTCCACTCCCTCTCCATAGAACTGTATCAATCCCACAGTAACCCCACTGCTCCGCTCTCTCCCCATAGCCATATATCAAAACCAAACTATCCCACCACCCCACTCGCTCTGCATAGCCCTGTATCAATCCTAAATTAATCCCACTGCCCCGCTCTCTCCGCATAGCCCTGTATTATTCCCAAACTAATCCCACTGCCACACTCCCTGTCCATAGCCCTGTATTAATCACAAACTAATGCCACTTCTCCGATCTGTTCCCATAGCCCTGTATCAATCCTAAATTAATCCCACTGCCCCGCCCTCTCTCCATAGCCCTGTATCATTCCCAAACTAATCCCACTGCCCCACACCCTGTCCATAGCCCTGTATCAAACCCAAATTAATCCCACTGCCCCGCTCTCTCCCCATAGCGCTGTATCAATCCAAAACTAGTCCCACTGCCCCGCTCTCTCCCCATAGCCCTGTATCAATCCTAAACTACTCCCACTGCCTCTCTCTCCCCATATCCCTGTGTCAATCCCAAACTAATCCGACTGCCCTGCTCTCTCCCCATAGCCCTGTATTAGTCCCAAACTAAGCCCACTGCCCCACTCCCTCTCCATAGCCTTGTATCCATCCCAAACAAATCCCACATCCCCTCTCTCCCCATCGCGCTGAATCAATCCCAAACTAATGCCACTGCTCTGCTGTCTCCCCATAGACCTGTATCAATCCCCAAACTAATCGCACTGCCCCGGTCTCTCCCCATAGCCCTGTATTAATGCCGACACTCTTCGCACTGCCCCGCTCTCTCCCCATAGCCCTGTATCAATCCTAACTCATCCCACTGTCCGGCTCTCTCCCCATAGCCCTGTATCAATCCCAAACTAATCCCTATGCCCCACTCTCCCCCATAGCCCTGTATCAATCCTAACTAATCCCAATGCCTCTCTCCCTCTCCATAGCCCTGTATCAATCCCAAACTAATCCAACTGCCCCGCTCTCTACCCATAGCCCTGTATCAACCCCAAATTAATCCCACTGCTCTGCTCTCTCCCCATAGCCCTGTACCAATCCCCAAACTAATCCCACTGCCCCAGTCTCTCCCCATAGCCCTGTATCAATCCCAAACTAATCCAACTGCCCCGCTCTCTCCCCATAGCCCTGTATTAATCCCAAACTAATACCACTGCCCTTCTCACTTCCCATGGCCCTGTATCAATCCCAAACTGGTCCCACTGCCCCGCTCTCTCCCCATAACCCTGTATCAATCCCAAAATAATCCGACTGCCCTTCTCACTCCCCATGGTCCTGTATCGATCCCAAACTGGTTACATTGTGCCGCTCTCTCCCCATAGCCCTGTATCAATCCTAAACTAATCCAACTGCCCCGCTCTCTCCACATAGCCCTGTATCCATCCCAAACTAATCCAACTGCACTGCTCTCTCCCCATATCCCTGTATCAATCCCAAATTAATCCAACTGCTCTGCTGTCTCCCCATAGCCCTGTTTCAATCCCCAAACTAATCCCACTGCCCAGGTCTCTCCCCATAGCCCTGTATCAATCCCAAACTAATCCCACTGCCCCACTCTCTCCCCATTGCCCTGTATCAATCCCCAAACTGTTCCCACTGCACAGCTCTCTCCCCATAACCTTGTATCAATCCCAAATAAATCCGACTGCCCTTCTCACTCCCCATGGCCCTGTATCAATCCCAAACTGGTTACACTGTGCCGCTCTCTCCCCATAGCCCTGTATCAATCCCAAACTAATCCAACTGCCCCGCTCTCTCCACATAGCCCTGTATCCATCCCAAACTAATCCAACTGCACCGCTCTCTCCCCATATCCCTGTATCAACCCCAAACTAATCCCGCTGTCCCGCTCTCTCCACATAGCCCTGTATCATTCCTAAACAAGTCCCACTGCCCCACTCTCTCCCCATAGCCCTGTATCAATCCCAAACTAATCCAACTGCTGCACTCTCTTTTTTTGCCCTGTATAAATCCCAAACGAATCCCACTGTCCCACTCTCTCCCCATAGCCCTGTATCAATACCAAACTAATCCCACTGCCTCGCTCTTTCCCCATAGCCCTGTACCCATCCCAAACTAATCCCACTGCCCCACTCGCTCTCCATAGCCCTGTATCAATCCTAAACTAATCCCACTGCCCCACTCCCTGTCCATAGCCCTGTATCAATCCCAAACTAATCCCACTCCCCTGCTCTCTCCCTATAGCCCTGTATCAATCACAAACTAGTCACACTGCCCCGATCTCTCCCAACAGGCCTGTATCAATCCCAAACTAGTGCCACTGCCCTGATCCCTCCCCATCGCCCTGTATCAATCCTAAACTAGTCCCACTGCCCCGCTCTCTCCCCATGACCTGTATCAGTCCCAAACTAATCCCACTGTCCTGCTCTCCCCCCATAGCCCTGTATCAATCCCCAAACTATTCCCACTGCCACGCTCTCTCCTCATAACTCTGTATCAATCCCAAAATAATCCGATTGCCCTTCTCACTCCCCATGGTCCTGTATCGATCCCAAACTGGTTACATTGTGCCGCTCTCTCCCCATAGCCCTGTATCAATCCCAAACTAATCCAACTGCCCCGCTCTCTCCACATAGCCCTGTACCCATCCCAAACTAATCCAACTGCACCGCTCTCTCCCCATATCCCTGTATCAACCCCAAACTAATCCCGCTGTCCCGCTCTCTCCACATAGCCCTGTATCATTCCTAAACAAGTCCCACTGCCCCACTCTCTCCCCATAGCCCTGTATCAATCCCAAACTAATCCAACTGCTGCACTCTCTTTTTTTGCCCTGTATAAATCCCAAACGAATCCCACTGTCCCGCTCTCTCCTCATAGCCCTGTATCAATACCAAACTAATCCCACTGCCTCGCTCTTTCCCCATAGCCCTGTACCCATCCCAAACTAATCCCACTGCCCCACTCGCTCTCCATAGCCCTGTATCAATCCTAAACTAATCCCACTGCCCCACTCCCTGTCCATAGCCCTGTATCAATCCCAAATTAGCCCCACTTCCCCGCTCTCTCCCCATTGCCCTGTATCAATCCCAAACTCGTCCCACTTCCCCGCTCTCTCCCCATAGCCCTCTATCAATCCAAAACAAGTCCCACTGCCCCACTCTCTCCCCATTGCCCTGTATCAATCCCAAAATAATCGCACTGCTGCACTCCCTCTTTTTGCCCAGTATCAATCCCAAACTAATCCCACTGCCCTGCTCTCTCCCCATAGCCCTGTATCCATCCCAAACTAATCCCATGGCCCCACTCGCTCTCCATAGCCCTGTAGCAATCCTAAACTAATCCAACTGCCCCGCTCTCTCTCCCTAGCCCTGAATCATTCCCAAACTAGTCCCACTGCCCCGCTCTCTCCCCATAGCCCTGTATCAATCCCAAACTAGTCCAACTGCCCCGATCTCTCCCCATAGCCCTGTATCAATTCCAAATTACTCCCACTGCCCCACTCCCTGTCCATAGCCCTGTATCAATCCATAAATAATCCCACTGCTGCACTCACTCTCCATAGACCTGTATCAATCCTAAACTAATCCCACAGCCCCGCTCTCTCCCCATAGCCCTGTATCAATCCCAAACTAGTGCCACTGCCCCGATCCCTCCCCATAGCCCTGTATCAATCCCAAACTACTGCCACTGCCCCGATCCCTCCCCATAGCCCTGTATCAATCCCAAACTACTGCCACTGCCCCACTCTCTCCCCATAGCCCTGTATCAAACCTAATCTACTCCCACTGCCCCGCTCTCTCCCCATGGCCCTGTATCAGTCCCAAACAAATCCCACTGCCCTGCTCTCCCCCATAGCCCTGTATCCATCCCAAACTAGTGCCACTGCCCCGATCCCTCCCCATAGCCCTGTATCAATCCCAAACTAATCCCACTACCCCGCTCTCTCTTCATAGCCCTGTATCAATCTCAAACTACTCCCACTGCCCCACTCCCTGTCCATAGCCCTGAATCAATCCCAAACTAGCCCCACTTCCCCGAAATCTCCCCTATAGCCCTGTATCAATCCCAAACTAATCCCACTGTCCTGCTCTCTCCCCATAGTCCTGTATCAATCCCAAACTAGTCACACTACCCCGCTCTCTCCCCATAGCCCTGTATCAATTAAAACTAATCCCACTCCCCTGCTCTCTCCCTATAGCCCTGTATCAATCCCAAACTAGTCACACTGCCCCGATCTCTCCCAACAGGCCTGTATCAATTCCAAACTACTCCCACTGCCCAACTCCCTGTCCATAGCCCTGTATCAATCCCAAACTAGTGCCACTGCCCTGATCCCTCCCCATCGCCCTGTATCAATCCTAAACTAGTCCCACTGCCCCGCTCTCTCCCCATGACCTGTATCAGTCCCAAACTAATCCCACTGCCCTGCTCTCCCCCCATAGCCCTGTATCAATCCCAAAGTAATCCCACTGTCCCGCTCTCTCCCCATAACCCTGTATCAATCCCAAACTAATCCCACTGCCCCACTCCCTCTCCATGGCCTTGTATTCATCCCAAACAAATCTCACTGCCCCGCTCTCCCCATCGCGCTGAATCAATCCCAAACTAATCCCAGTGTCCCACTCTCCCCCCATAGACCTGTATCAAACCCAAAATAGTCCCACTGCCCCACTCGCTCTCCATAGCCCTGTATCAATCCCAAACTAATCCCACTGCCCCACTCCCTGTCCATAGCCCTGTATCAATCCCAAACTAGCCCCACTTCCCCGAAATCTCCCCCATAGCCCTGTATCAATCCCAAAATAATTCCACTGTCCTGCTCTCTCCCCATAGCCCTGTATCATTCCCAAACTAGTCCCACTTCCCCACGCTCTCCCCATAGCCCTGTATCAATCCCAAACTAATCCCACTCACCTGCTCTCTCCCCATAGCCCTGTATCAATTCCAAATTACTCCCACTGCCCCACTCCCTGTTAATAGCCCTGTATCAATCCGCAACTAATCCCACTGCCACACTCCCTCTCCATAGCCCTGTATCAATCCCAAACTAATCCCACTGCCCCGCTCTCTCCCCATAGCCCTGTATCAATCCCAAACTAGTGCCACTGCCCCGATCCCTCCCCATAGCCCTGTATCAATCCCAAACTAGTGCCACTGCCCCGCTCTCTCCCCATAGCCCTGTATCAATCCTAATCTACTCCCACTGCCCCGCTCTCTCCCCATGGCCCTGTATCAGTCCCAAACAAATCCCACTACCCTGCTCTCCCCCCATATCCCTGTATCAATCCCAACGTAATCCCACTCCCCCACTCTCTCCCCAAATCCCTGTATGTATCCCAAACTTATCCCACTGCCAAGCTCTCTCCCCATAGCCCTGTGTCAATCCCAAACTAGTCCCACTGCCCCGCTCCCTCCCCATAGCCCTGTATCAATCCCAAACTACTCCCACTGCCCCACTCCCTGTCCATAGCCCTGTATCAATCCAAAACTAATCCCACTACCCCGCTCTCTCTTCATAGCCCTGTATCAATCTCAAACTACTCCCACTGCCCCACTCCCTGTCCATAGCCCTGAATCAATCCCAAACTAGCCCCACTTCCCCGAAATCTCCCCTATAGCCCTGAATCAATCCCAAACTAGCCCCACTTCCCCGAAATCTCCCCTATAGCCCTGTATCAATCCCAAACTAGTCACACTACCCCGCTCTCTCCCCATAGCCCTGTATCAATTAAAACTAATCCCACTCCCCTACTCTCTCCCCATAGCCCTGTATCAATCCCAAACTAGTCACACTGCCCCACTCCCTGTCCATAGCCCTGTATCAATCCCAAACTAGTGCCACTGCCCTGATCCCTCCCCATCGCCCTGTATCAATCCTAAACTAGTCCCACTGCCCCGCTCTCTCCCCATGACCTGTATCAATCCCCAAACTATTCCCACTGCCACGCTCTCTCCTCATAACTCTGTATCAATCCCAAAATAATCCGATTGCCCTTCTCACTCCCCATGGTCCTGTATCGATCCCAAACTGGTTACACTGTGCCGCTCTCTCCCCATAGCCCTGTATCAATCCCAAACTAATCCAACTGCCCCGCTCTCTCCACATAGCCCTGTACCCATCCCAAACTAATCCAACTGCACCGCTCTCTCCCCATATCCCTGTATCAACCCCAAACTAATCCCGCTGTCCTGCTCTCTCCACATAGCCCTGTATCATTCCTAAACAAGTCCCACTGCCCCACTCTCTCCCCATAGCCCTGTATCAATCCCAAACTAATCCAACTGCTGCACTCTCTTTTTTTGCCCTGTATAAATCCCAAACGAATCCCACTGTCCCGCTCTCTCCTCATAGCCCTGTATCAATACCAAACTAATCCCACTGCCTCGCTCTTTCCCCATAGCCCTGTACCCATCCCAAACTAATCCCACTGCCCCACTCGCTCTCCATAGCCCTGTATCAATACCAAACTAATCCCACTGCCCCACTCCCTGTCCATAGCCCTGTATCAATCCCAAATTAGCCCCACTTCCCCGCTCTCTCCCCATTGCCCTGTATCAATCCCAAACTCGTCCCACTTCCCCGCTCTCTCCCCATAGCCCTCTATCAATCCAAAACAAGTCCCACTGCCCCACTCTCTCCCCATTGCCCTGTATCAATCCCAAAATAATCGCACTGCTGCACTCCCTCTTTTTGCCCAGTATCAATCCCAAACTAATCCCACTGCCCTGCTCTCTCCCCATAGCCCTGTATCCATCCCAAACTAATCCCATGGCCCCACTCGCTCTCCATAGCCCTGTAGTAATCCTAAACTAATCCAACTGCCCCGCTCTCTCTCCCTAGCCCTGTATCAATCCCAAACTAATCCCACTGCCCCACTCCCTGTCCATAGCCCTGTATCAATCCCAAACTAGCCCCACTTCCCCGAAATCTCCCCTATAGCCCTGTATCAATCCCAAACTAATCCCACTGTCCTGCTCTCTCCCCTTAGCCCTGAATCATTCCCAAACTAGTCCCACTGCCCCGCTCTCTCCCCATAGCCCTGTATCAATCCCAAACTAATCCCACTCACCTGCTCTCTCCCCATAGCCCTGTATCAATCCCAAACTAGTCCAACTTCCCCGATCTCTCCCCATAGCCCTGTATCAATTCCAAATTACTCCCACTGCCCCACTCCCTGTACATAGCCCTGTATCAATCCATAAATAATCCCACTGCTGCACTCACTCTCCATAGACCTGTATCAATCCTAAACTAATCCCACAGCCCCGCTCTCTCCCCATAGCCCTGTATCAATTCCAAACTACTGCCACTGCCCCGATCCCTCCCCATAGCCCTGTATCAATCCCAAACTACTGCCACTGCCCCACTCTCTCCCCATAGCCCTGTATCAAACCTAATCTACTTCCACTGCCCCGCTCTCTCCCCATGGCCCTGTATCAGTCCCAAACAAATCCCACTGCCCTGCTCTCCCCCATAGCCCTGTATCCATCCCAAACTAGTGCCACTGCCCCGATCCCTCCCCATAGCCCTGTATCAATCCGAAAGTAATCCCACTCCCCCGCTCTCTCCCCATAGCCCTGTATGTATCCCAAACTTATCCCACTGCCCTGTTATCTCCCCATATCCCTGTGTCAATCCCAAACTAGTCCCACTGCCCCGCTCCCTCCCCATAGCCCTGTATCAATCCCAAACTAATCCCACTACCCCGCTCTCTCTTCATAGCCCTGTATCAATCTCAAACTACTCCCACTGCCCCACTCCCTGTCCATAGCCCTGAATCAATCCCAAACTAGCCCCACTTCCCCGAAATCTCCCCTATAGCCCTGTATCAATCCCAAACTAATCCCACTGTCCTGCTCTCTCCCCATAGCCCTGTATCAATTAAAACTAATCCCACTCCCCTGCTCTCTCCCTATAGCCCTGTATCAATCCCAAACTAGTCACACTGCCCCGATCTCTCCCAACAGGCCTGTATCAATTCCAAACTACTCCCACTGCCCAACTCCCTGTCCATAGCCCTGTATCAATCCCAAACTAGTGCCACTGCCCCGATCCCTCCCCATCGCCCTGTATCAATCCTAAACTAGTCCCATTGCCCCGCTCTCTCCCCATCACCTGTATCAGTCCCAAACTAATCCCACTGCCCTGCTCTCCCCCCATAGCCCTGTATCAATCCCAAACTAATCCCACTGTCCTGCTCTCTCCCCATAGCCCTGTATCATTCCCAAACTAGTCCCACTTCCCCACGCTCTCCCCATAGCCCTGTATCAATCCCAAACTAATCCCACTCACCTGCTCTCTCCCCATAGCCCTGTATCAATTCCAAATTACTCCCACTGCCCCACTCCCTGTTAATAGCCCTGTATCAATCCGCAACTAATCCCACTGCCACACTCCCTCTCCATAGCCCTGTATCAATCCCAAACTAATCCCACTGCCCCGCTCTCTCCCCATAGCCCTGTATCAATCCCAAACTAGTGCCACTGCCCCGATCCCTCCCCATAGCCCTGTATCAATCCCAAACTAGTGCCACTGCCCCGCTCTCTCCCCATAGCCCTGTATCAATCCTAATCTACTCCCACTGCCCCGCTCTCTCCCCATGGCCCTGTATCAGTCCCAAACAAATCCCACTACCCTGCTCTCCCCCCATATCCCTGTATCAATCCCAAAGTAATCCCACTCCCCCGCTCTCTCCCCAAATCCCTGTATGTATCCCAAACTTATCCCACTGCCAAGCTCTCTCCCCATAGCCCTGTGTCAATCCCAAACTAGTCCCACTGCCCCGCTCCCTCCCCATAGCCCTGTATCAATCCCAAACTACTCCCACTGCCCCACTCCCTGTCCATAGCCCTGTATCAATCCAAAACTAATCCCACTACCCCGCTCTCTCTTCATAGCCCTGTATCAATCCCAAACTACTCCCACTGCCCCACTCCCTGTCCATAGCCCTGTATCAATCCCAAACTAGCCCCACTTCCCTGAAATCTCCCCTATAGCCCTGTATCAATCCCAAACTAATCCCACTGTCCTGCTCTCTCCCCATAGCCCTGTATGAATCCCAAACTAGTCCCACTGCCCCGCTCTCTCCCCATAGCCCTGTATCAATCCCAAAATAATCCCACTCCCCTGCTCTCTCCCTATAGCCCTGTATCAATCCCAAACTAGTCATGCTCCCCCGATCTCTCCCAACAGCCCTGTATCAATTCCAAACTACTCCCACTGCCCCACTCCCTGTCCATAGCCCTGTATCAATCTGTAACTAATCCCACTGCCGCACTCCCTCTCCATAGCCCTGTATCAATCCCAAACTCATCCCACTGCCCTGCTCTCTCCCCATAGCCCTGTATCATTCCCAAACTAATCCCACTGCCCCACTCCCTGTCCATAGCCCTGTATGAATCAGCAGTTCACCAAGGCTCCTTTGACAGGACCTTCCAAAACTCGTGACCTCTACCCCGTAGAAGGACAAGGGCAGCAGATGCATGGAAACACCACTCCAAGTCACACACCATCCTGACTTGGAAATGTAGCGTCGTTTCTTCACTGTTGCTGGGTCAAAGTCCTGAAACACCCTCCCTAACAGCACTGTGGGTGTATCTACAGCACATGGACTGCAGCACCTTCTCAAGTGCAGTTAGGGATGGGCAATAAAAGAAGGCTGGGCTAACTAGGGACGCCCACATCCTATGTAAGAATTTTTAAAAAGCCAGCATATATTGCTCTTGAGAAGGTCACGGTGAGCAGCCTTCTTGAACTGCAGTCCACGTGGTGTAGTACATGCACAGTGCTCTTAGCGGATTGGGGGGTGTGGAGGGGGTTTGGGAGAGAGAGAGAGAAGTGTACCAGGGTTTTGACCTCACGACAATGAAGGAACAGCAACATATTTCCAAAACAGGATAGTGTGTGATTTGAAGGGGCACTTGCATGTGCATCCTACCTTTATTCATCTAGGTGGTACAAGTTGGGGCTTTGTAAGGTGCTGTCAAAGAAGCTTTGTCAAGTTGCTGCATTGAATCTTGTCGATGGTACACACCAGAGCCATGAAGGGAGTACATTTTTAAGGCAACAGTGGGAACAGGGCGGTGTCATTAGCCATCATCTTTGGGGCACTACTGATCTGCTTGTGCCAGGTGGGGAGCCCTGAAATCCACTCCACTGTATCAGTCTGGGCAGCTCCAGGGAGCGCACATAATTATACAGCACATGGAATCAGCTACAGATAAAGCTGTGTTTAAGATCCTGAAGGCGGGAAGTTTGGCTAAGCATACAATTGGCATCAAAGAGGGAATCAAAGACAAATTTTATGCATACATAATTTATAGATTGCCCCATACTTTAGCCATATGCAATAATATTTACATTTAATTGGACCTTTTAAAAATATCCCAAAGCACTTTGCACAATGAATTTCTATTGAGGTGCAATGATATCCCACAAACAACAATTGAAAAAGCAACCCATGAATCTGTTTTGTATTATGAGCATGTCATGTTGGCCACAATACCAGGAGAAACTCTTTGTTCTACTTTGACTAGAATAGTGCCAAAGGGTGCCTTACATGCATCTAGAACAACTGATATAACAGGAATAGGGCCTTGGTTTCACACCTCATTGCCAATTCCATCAATGCAACACTCTAGTACTGCATTATTGTCATACATACATACAAACTAGGAGCTCCGCCATTCAATGAGATCATGGCTGATTTGACTGTAGCCTGCCACCCACCACCTTTCATCCCCTTGTTAATCACGAATCTATCTAGCTCTGCCTTTAAAATATTCAAAGACCCTGCTTCCACTGCCTTTTGAAGGAGAGAGTTTCAAAAACTCACGACCCTTTGACAGAAAAATTTTCTGTATATCTTAGTCTTAAATGAGCGACCTCTTATTTTTAAACCGTGACCCCTAGTCCTAGATTCTCCAGCAAGAGGAAACATCTTTTCCACATCCACTCTGTTGAGACCCTTCAGGATCTTAAAGGTTTCAATCAAGTTACCTCTTACTCTTCTAAACTCCAGTGGATACAAGCCTAACCTGTCCAACCCTTCCACATAAGACAACCCACCCATTCCTGGTATTAGCCTAGTAAATCTTCACTAAACTGCTTCTAACGCATTTACATCTTTCCTTAAATAGGGAGACCAATACTGTACACAATACTCCAGATGTGGTCTCACAGTGCCCTGTACAACTGAAGCATAACCTCCCCGCTGCACTGAGTGCTGTCTTGGGCTACATTTGGATGCTTCAGTTGGAGTTTGGTGAGAGAGTGAGTGAGTGAGTGAATGAGTGCTAAAAGGGGAAGGAGGTCATCCTTTCATTTTCTACTGTTCCTCAGAAGGAAGAGCAGCGGCCTTGGTAATTAGGAATTGGTCAGTATTTCTACTGTCCTTAATATTCTCTAAACTAGAGAAAGTAAAAGTAAAGGGAATAATTTATGGCAGGGCAGCTCGTCACGTGGAATGCTCCTTCTGTGCAGGAAGCGTCTCCAGCTGCAGCTACTTGAAATCTGCCTTTCGGATCTGGAACAGTGGCTGGAGTCATTGTGGAACATCCGCAGGGCTGAGAACTTCGTTGTAAGCATATAGTGAGGTGGTCACACTCCAGGTGAAGAGTGCACAGGAAGAAAGGGAATGGGTGACCACCAGACAGAGTAAAAGCACTAGGCAAGTAGTGGAGTCCCCTGGGTCAATCTCCCTCTCTAACAGATTTTCCATTTTGGTTACTACTGGGAGAGATGGTTTCTCAGGGGAATGCGGTGAGAGCCAAGTCCATAGCACCACGAGTGGCTCAGCTGCACGGGGTCGGGAGAAAAGAGCGGGAGAGCAATAGTGATAGGGGGTTCTATCGTAAGGGAAACAGGTAGATGTTTCTGTCCTCAGATGTGACACCAGATATTGCCTCGCTGGTGCCAGGGTCAAGGATGTCACTGAGCGGCTGCAGGACATTCTGAAGGGGGAGGTGAACAGCCAGAGGTCGTGGTCCATATTGGTACTAGTGATATAGGTAAAAAGAGGGATGAGGTCCTGTGAGCAGAATATAGGGAGATAGGAAATAAATCTAGAAAGCAGGACCTCAAAGGTAGTAGTCTTAGGATTACTCCCAGCGCCACGTGCTCGTGAGATCAGGAATAGGAGAATAGGCTGGATGAATGCGCGGCTGGAGAGATGGTGTAGGAGGGAGGGATTTAGATTCCTGAGGCATTGGGACCGATTCTGGGAAGATGGGACCTGTACAAGCTAGATGGGTTGCACCCCAGCAGGACCAGGACCAATATCCTCACAGGGGTATTCGCTAGAAAGAAAGGATATACTTGCCATAGAGGGAGTGCAGTGAAGGTTCACCAGACTGTTTTCTGGGATGGCAGGATTGTCGTATGAGAAGAGATTGGGCCGGCTAGGCCTGTATTCACTGGAATTTAGAAGAATGGGGGGGATCTCAATGGAAAATATAAAATTCTGACAGGGCTGGACAGACAGGATGCAGGGATGATGTTTCCTCTGGTTGGGGGCTCTAGAACAAGGGGTCACAATCTCAGGATACGGGTTAGGCCATTTCGGACTGAGATAAGGAGCAACTTCTTCACTCAGAGGGTGGTGAATCTGTGGAATTCTCTACCACAGAAGAGTGTGGAGGCCAAGTCACTGAATATATTTAAGGAGGAAATAGATAGGTTTCTAGACTCTAAAGGCATCAAGGGGTATGGGGAGACAGTGGGAGTATGGCTTTGAGATAGGGGATCAGCCATGATCATACTGAATGGCAGAGCAGGCTCAAAGGACCAAATGACCTACTCCTGTTTCTATTTTCAATATATTCAATTCCCCTCACAACAAATGACAACATTCCATTAATTTTTCTAATTACTTGCTGTACCTGCAAACTAGCCTTTTGTGATTCATGCACTGGCACCCAGATCCCTCTGAATCTCAGAGCTCTGCAATCTCTCACCATTTAGGTAATATGCTTCTTATTTTATTCTTCCTACCAAAATGGACAATTTCACATTTGCCCACATTATACTCTATTTGCCAGGTCTTTGACCACTCACTTAACCTATCTATGTCTCTTTGTAGCCTCCTTATGTCCTCTTCACAATTTACTTTCCTACCTATCTTTGTGTTGTCAGCAAATTTAGCAACCATTCCTTCAGACCCTTCATCCAAGTCATTACATAAATTGTAAAAAGTTGAGGCCCCAACACTGATCCCTCTGACACACCACTCATCACATCCCGCCAACCAGAAAAAGACCCATTTATGGCAACCCTGTTTCCTGTTAGCTAGCCAATCTTCTAGCCATGCCAATATATTACCCCCTACACCGTGAGCTTTTATTTTCCGCAATAACCTTTGATGTGGCACTTATCAAATGCCTTCTGGAAATCTAAGCTTCACAAACTTAAGTCTTTGAGCAGAGGCATTCAAACTCACAAGTTTCTGGCCTAGAGGTGAAAACACTACCAAACTGATATCATAGAGATGAAATCTAAAATCTGATTTTCAGCAAAAGGTGATGCTTCATTATAAAAAGGGAGATGTAGTTAGCTAAACAATAAAAATAGGATACATCACCCATCTTGTACTATTTCCATTTTGTCCTACCTCTTATGCTGAACCTATATCAAATGTAATTGATAAATAAAAATGTTGTACACTGATTCTGGATGTAATGTATATCAATTTCTTGACTGAATTATTACTCAACCTTAGCTTGCAGATTATCCTCAATGATGACCATGTCACAGTTTAGCTTTCTAGACCGAATCAGAAAGTCACTGTCACCCTTAACTGGTGGATATATTTTTGCATTTGGATAACAAGCTGATTTAGGTGAGAATCCAAAGTGTCGAACAAATTCATAGAAATCCAAAGTGTTATCATGACTGGTAATTAAAGTGCTCCAGAGTTTTCTGACATCATTTCTAGTGATTGGTGGGTGAATGTCAAACCTGTGTAAAACAATGCAGACAATGTGAGCAATTTACAAGTGGAAAAAAATACCCTTTGTAACTATGAGTTGCAATTCCATTAATTTTAATAGGAAAAGCAGGAAACATTTCCTTAACTGTTTCAGTAGCTGATATATTGACTCAGGAGAAAATCATCTGGTGTTCATTTTATCAAGTTTATTAAAGCTTTGTTCTACCATTTGGTATTGTTTCTTCACAAGATCCTGTATAATATTTGAGATCTAGAATGAAAGAAGTGATTTATAAGTGACAGTGAAATAACATGGTGAAATAATGTTACTTCCAATACTCTTTATTCATATGCTGCCAAAATCAGCTTCCATTGGAAAGCATGTATTCTATTCTTGATAGCCAGTGGGTGAAGGAAGAAACCAGAGCCAAACTTTACTTGGTATAGATTTATTCACAGAGTGAATCATCACAGGTATGTACCTCCGAGCTTGACTCACCCGCTCTGCCAGTAAGTATCCCTTTCTATTGTTCAAGTAACCAATCAATGCTGCCCAGCTGTAGATACTTAACCACAATTGTACAATTAACAGCCCACACTTCTCATTAACCAGTCATTAACCTTTTGTCTTAAATACTGAGGTTGGCATTGTCATAGGAAAAGTCCAACCTAGTTTTAGGGTATGCATCAGAAATAAAGTCTTTTATCAATGCATGCTCAAGATTTCTCAAACTGACAGAAAATTTCAAGCAAAACTAAATAGATTAGCAGATTAAACAGCTAACAATATTTCACTTAATTTGATCTTATCAATTGTCTTCAATAACTCTCAACCTTAGAGTCAATTTTCTGAAGGCACATTCCTACTGCACAGCTTTATTCAACAGGACCGCATACTGGAAAACTGTGAGCATATCCCCTACAATCTTCTACCCATTAATAGTCTTACCTAACTAATAAATTAACTTGAATACTGGCCTATAAGTCATAATAAACATGTCAAATAAACTCTGACTCCACCCAAGTCCTTCTATCTGAAGAAGATCATAAGAAAAACTGGTACATCACATCAAATACAAACATTTCAGACAGAAAACAATAGCTATAAATCTTTACCTGATCTGTTGTTCTGCCTAAATTATGCTCTTTGTTTGTTGAATGTTCATTGCTGAGGTTTGTTATCACAGACTTGTCACACAAAAGACTTTTTGCACCTTTACTATTAAGCAGTCAAGACAAATGTCACTTAGTACTTGATGTGTTACTGCATTTTAAATATTAGTGATAATTATATACGTTTATATAATATTCTTACTAATCTTGGAATCAAAATTATTTCTGTTTGTCGTTTTCTCCCTATCAGTTTTCATCCTTTCCTGAGACTATTAACTCCTGCAGTGAAACAGTGCTAATGGTATCAGGTGTCCCATACAAAGGTTAAACTTAATGTTAGCAGACAGTAGGGGGCATTCGTACCTCATATTCACACTCGTGCACTTACATCAAAGGTTGCTGAATAGCAGTCAGGATTGGGAAACCTTATTAAAATTCCACTCCTAACCCAGGTTAGCTAAAATACTTGTCGCAGATGTACCATCAATCAGGATGAAAGTAGATAACTCAGTACAGACTAGAGATTGAACCCGAGAGTTTCAGGTTTTGCAGCTAATCAGTGCCTTAACCAGCTGAGCTCTTAGGGAAGTTTGCACTATGGACTAATCAAAGAAAAATATATACAATGAGGACAATAAAATACTAGAGGAAAGACCTAACAACTCAGGAGTGGTGAAGTAATCAGTGAGTTATGATAGCCATCTAAATGAGTTAAATTGTATTATGAGTGGTGGCTCTCATATTACCCTATATAATTTATCACTATCTACAAAGTAGTAATGACTGCATGGAACAAAATTCCACTCTAATTCATTCAGCTTATCATGAAAACTGTAAACATGACAAAGCATGACCTCAGGCAACTAATTGCCCAACAGTTGTGAAATTCAGTTAAGACTTCCAGGGCTGGCAAGATGCTAGGCCTGGCCACCGCCTCCTCATAAAATCGCGGCCTTGGTGTGTGAGAGTGGTAACAATTAAAATGCACATTTAGACTAATTTCTGTATCTACCAATTATTCTATAGTATGGCGAGTGAGCCATCCTATTATAGGAGGTAGGAATGATGCACAGGAATTTAATGACTCTTCACACTTGGAAAAGGAAAATCTGGTGACATCTGGTGAAAGAGATTGGCACTAAGTTAAAATGCTCAGAGAGCCACTACAGACAAGATGGGCCGAATGGCCTCCTTCTGCACTATAACAATTCAGTGATTCTGTGGTGACATAGATTGAAATCTGCGAGACAGTTTTCCTAAGCCACATATATAGATAATCTATATGTTAACAATCATGACGAGCACATCTGAACAGTGAATACATTTGTTCAATAAACCAACAGTGCTTAAATTAAGATATTATTGAAAACAAACTAGATCTGAACTTGTATTGTATTTCTTTTTAATTTAGACTCTGCAGACTAAAATGGGTTTATGGAATGTTGAAATTCAGTAAATGTTCTTTGCGGTGATCCACCAGTCTGTGCAATATTCACACAAAGGCCAGGGTTTTGCCGTTGTCGGGCGGGCTCGACAGGGGTAGGCGGGAGCGTTCGGGAAGCCGACCACTGCCCGCAATCAGGGACCGACCGTGATTTCACGCTGGTGGGCCAATTAAAGTGCTGCCTCTGAGGGGGTGGGGGGGGGACAGAGCTGCCTCTGGGAGATGAAGAGTTTAAGAATTAAAAATAAGAAATTTTAAATTGTTAAAAAACATGTCCCCTCATGTGATTCAGTCACTCGAGCAGGAACATGTTATTAATGAAATATTTACATTTTTATTTAATTTTTAATAGCTGATGGAAACGTCATTCCGCTCGTGGATGAGGTTTCCTAAAAAATCCAAAGGCCACTTGACTTTTTTGCCTGCCCGCCAACTGTAAGACGAGCTAAAAATTCAGGCCAAAAATACATTCACAAACTCAATTGTCATAGGGCTAGCTTGCGACTAGTGGGATACTATTCACGGTTTATAACTCAAAATGGACCAGGACCCAGCATTCCACACATAATTATATTGCCGAGGTTCCCAAACCGTGGATTGTGACCCCCACCATCCCCCACCCCCCCTCGGAGGGGCTGTGATGAGGTTTTGGGGTTTCAAGGCCCGAGATTGTAATGGTAGCTGTAGGACGGACTAATGGAACTCTTGTAATGGGTCACTTTGATAGAAGTATAACTCCCCAGTGTGCGCCGCGGCAAGAGTCCGGCTGGTTATGGCGAAATCTGCTGGAGGCGCCCTCTGTTTTGCTGCCTTGAGTTTGATCCAGCAGTGTGCACTATGTGCCCTCGGGCCACAGGTCTTCCCTGTGGCCCGCTTGTCGTTTCTCCTGCTCCCTTGATCGCTTCCACCCATCTTGGTGTCCCTCTCCTGAGGCCTCATCCCGCCCCCCCCGCCCCCCCCGCCCTCCCCCCAACCCACCCCCGCTCTCAACTCGCCACTCCCCACCCTCACACTGGGGTCATGTCAGTTTAAAAGCATTAAAACGGGTCACAGTGGGACACTGGTCTGTCGTTCTTGTAAAAAAAAATTCCTTTCACCAGAATTAGACGAATGCAGATATCTCAGAGGATTGTGAAGCTTGAGGAAATGACAGATATAGGGAAGGATCAGACCATGGACAGGTTTGAAAACAAGGATCAATCATATTTAAGAATATCTTAAAATGTTACAAAATAGAAGCTGTTAGTAATGTATTAAACTATTCTGGGATAGCACATTCTTGCTTATAATTCTGCTCTTTAATTCTCAATTTATTCTATTAATATCTAAGGTAAGAAGTAAAGCTTCAAATCAGTAACTAGCGGTAATATTAATATCAAGAAATCTCTCTTTCTTGGTTAAGAGACATGGCTATCAATTTTACAGAATGTAATTCATTTTTCAGCCAAATGGTGGCAGGGCTCCTCATCTGTACAACTGTAGAATAAAATGTTCCATAATGGTAGAAACTTGAAACCAGCTAATTGCTAAAAAGAATTTCTATCATGATGATAAAAGCAAAATACTGCGAATGCGGGAAATCTGAAACAAAGACAAAAATAGCTGGAAAAACTCAGCAGGTCTGACAGCATCTGCGGAGAGGAATACAGTTAACGTTTCGAGTCTGAATGACTCTTCATCGGATGAGTTTGACAACACCGCATAAAAAGAATGAGTACGTCAGACTCCATCCAAGGAGGGTCACTTGCACTTATTAAGCTAAATGCTACGTCATTGTCCTGCAGACATTTACCTCTTTTAGAATGATCCTAAAAGCATACTGCTTTCATCCAAGCTTTTGGTCAGCATTCCTGATCATGGCTCAGTGTCAAGAATGGCAAAAATGTTATTGTCCTTGCTAAATGCTTTGGGACATTTTGCTGTGTTTTATATGCACTTTATAAATGTAAGTTCTTGTTGAGTCAGAAGACTGTAATATAGACTTACAATTCAGTGCAGAATTAATGGGGTGTTGCATTGTCAGAGGATTCCATCTGTTGGTTGAAATGTTGTACTAACCTGTCCAATCAGATGATCGGCAGCTCTGCAGTGCCACTGCGAGGTCCCTCTGCTGAGTTTGCAAGGAGAATGAGAGGAGTCCTCCATTCTGAGGTTCAGTTACAGGGGAGGAAAACACTTAATTTTTCTGCTGGGGTCAAGCAGGCAGTCCACGGCATTCATTGCGGAAACTCCCCTGGTAATGGAGTTGGGGTTGCCTTTGCTGCCAGTGGCACCCTCCTTGCTTAGGCATTGGAGCCTCCCCCATTGAGAGGCTGCAGAGAGGCCGCCACTATGCAACTAGTGGCCTTCGCATGTGGCTGAAGGCCACTCTGTCCTGCTGCCAGCTAAATGCTGCTAGCCCAGTAAGTCAGCCCTGGGCCTTTAATTGGCTAAATTGGTTGCCCACTTCTGGTCAGTGAGCAGTCCTACCGCTGCTGTTCCTGCCACTGGGAAACTTCCCCAGTAACAACACTGCATTGAAGAGCTGTCCCAGCATGGTTCCCTGGCATTTCACTGGGCACCCCCCCCACCACATTTCTATGCCCAGCACCTGAGGGGCAGTAAAGTCTCACCCAATGGGCGCCTCCTGCCTGCAGTATTTGCCTATAACAACATTGATTGTACTTCTAAAGTTACTAATTCATGTTCTAAGTACAACATTTTTTTTCTTTATTATCAGTTCATGATAATTATCAGGCACATAAAATTGAATATATCACTTACTGGAAATTTCCTATAAGAGAAAGGAACTCATTATGCAACAGTTCCATTAGCTTTGCCTCCAAAGCAGTCACTGAAGATTGAGAACCAAAGCTTCTGATTTTGTTAAATCTGTGCAGGACAATGAAGAACTATTAAAAACATTAAAGACAGAATTCATCCTGAAATCATTTTATAGCATACATACACTGCATTATTTCTATAGTCTGAACAATTCCTGTAGCACCAGTTCTCTACCACAGGTACTAAGCAGAGAAATACTTCAAAGACAAAATACCTACTGCTGTATGGCTTCATCGTCAGCTACTCACCTGTGCTTTTCATCAGTTATAATTCTGTGAGGAACTCCGTTCCCACTTCTATCTTGAAAATTGTGAAGAAATTCCATGTAGCTTATATTTGCTGCATCTTCTTGAAGACCACAACGTACAAGGAAAGTATTTAGCTGGTCTCCTTTAAGTCGAAGGTTGTACTTTTTCAGAACACGCAAGAAGTTTTCTCTGGTTACCTTCATGTAAAGTAAAATCCCAGAAGTGGTTTAGCTAGGTTTTGGTGCTGACACTCTTTTAGCACAAGGTCAATTCTTACTTTTGTTAATTGGTGAATGGGCTTACCAAGGTGACTGACAATATGTTTACACCTCAAACCAGTTGATATCAACATTTATCCTGTAATATACAGTTTGCCATTGTGTTAATATTCAACCCCTGCTCTTTCACATTTTTAGTTATTGTATAAATGGTTATATATTTTAAGCTTGCCCTATCATGCTCTGCAGCAGAGTGCTGTGCACCTGTCTGGCGAAGGTCATCACACACACATCTTGTTGACACAATTGAATGCAACAATGTGCATCATAACTGGAACTCTCTGTTCAACACCTCTCCCCTGGCTTCCTGTCCACACACACATCGCTCTGCCACATATCAGCCGACTGACGAAAACCCACAAGCTGGCTGAAACCATCACATACTACTCCATGATGACCTGTTCAACCCACCTGCTGCCCACCTTCCATCTCAGCGCCCCATATGGAGCACCCTTCCTGAGCAAGATCTACCAGTAGATATCCTTTGAATCAAGGAATGGGTAACATGGGAAGGCATAAACAAGTTGCTTGTGACAAACCCCATTTGTTGAATGGCAGGCTGTGGCCCTTGCTAAGTAGATTCTGGACAGGCCAGGGTCCCTGTACAGTCAGCCTCCACCACAGGGGCCTCAGTACAAACACCTTATGGACTTGTGGAAATACACAAACTATGCTGCACATTACTGAGGAGTGTCCGCTTTACAGACTAATTGGTGTACTAATCACCTTAAACCCAGCAAATTAGGTGGCTATCACTTAGCTTCGGGCATTTGCATTCACTAAATAAAAAATATTTTAAAATGTTACCAGCTGACTTTAATGAAAAGTCAAATCAGGCAGAGTGTAAAATGAGCACCCAATCCAATCCTGTTAATTTTCCACCAGACAAGTTTGGTTAAAATTACCCCATTATCTTTTGGACATAACTTCTATTCTAGTATTTAACTCTAAAGAAACCCCCAAATAGAGGTCATTATTTTGATGCAGTTCACTTTTTGAAAAGACTTAAATTCCACTTTTCTAATATTACTGAGAACAATGCCTTTGACAGCATGCATTTCTCTAAGACAAATTGGACAATGGATCAGACACGACACAGATGCTTCCCTCCAGTGTGCTGGCATGCACCCTCACCCCAAGTTTTTGCAAAGGACATTAATAGCACCATTACAGCAACTCACCAAGGCTCCTTTGACAGCACCTTCCAAACCCGTGACCTCTACCACCTAGAAGGGCATAGGCAGCAGATGCATGGGAACACCACTCCAAGTCACACACCATCCTGATTTGGAACTATATCACCATTCCTTCAGTGTCGCTGGGTCAAAATCCTGAAACTCCCTGCACTGTGGACTAACACCACGTGGACTGCAGCGGTTCGAGAAGGCAGCGCACCACCACCTTCTCGAGGGCAATTAAGGAAGGGCAATAAATACTGACCTAGCCAACGATGGCCACATCCCATGAACGAATATAAAAAATTGCCACTACTCCACTCACCAGACTCATTGACTTTGTGGACTGTCAAAGCTGAATCATTAAATTAGTGTTAAATATCTAGAATTGTATTTACATTGTGGGTTAATTATACTGGGAACTGAGTCAAGGCTCCACGGAATTATTTACTGTTAAAACTCTATCCCTTCAGTCTAGGCTGGATTCCAGCCCAGTTTCCATTGTGTCCCTCAGTCCCTTAATTTGGTAATATAAATATTCTCCTTTCAAAATTGGACTTTCTTCAAATAGCAAAAGTGCACTGTCTTCATAAAAAATCATATCACACACAAATCATATGACAATAAGTTCCAACGCATGCCATATGCTTTCAAGAAAATAAAAAATTGTTTACCTAACACTATTATGAAGATAGTGCCCCTTAATTGTCTCCACCATATAACTCTTTGCAGTTACTCTATTAAGTCTACAGTCTGTTCCAAATGTTACTTGAAAGTTGGCACATTCCCCAAAGAACTGAATAGGAGCCTGGACAAAGGCAAACTTGTTTTGCATACTGGAATATTGAGGCTTTTCAGCTCCTCCTGCTCCATACTGACGCACATAATTCCTTCTGACTAGAACAGACAAACGCGAACAGAGGTCGAAAATCACCTGAGAATAGAATGTAACTTTGAGCAATCAGTGCAGCTTTATGAACATTTAATATCAATAGGTCTGAAGGACACTGTTACCTTTCCAGAATTGCCTTGGTCATAGTAATAGAAATCAGCCAGCATACACTTGAAACCCTCCCTAAACTTTTCCTTTAACCAGTTTTCTATGTCCAATGTCAGCTTTCTCTCCACGTCTGCTTTGGTTTGGTTTCTTCCTGGGGATCCTGCATTTGAATATGAAAGGTTATGCACTAATGTAAAAGTAAACAAGATCTAGCTGGGGAAAGAAGCTGAATCTCTTAAATTTGACGCATTCGTCAGTTCATATTGAAACCCGTGCATAACATGTGCACCTTTAATTATGCCACAATTTTTAACCAGCAGAAAATGTATGGCAGGTTATTAAATGGTACTGGTTTTAGTTACTGGTTTATGGGCTGGATAAAAAAATGAAGGGATGCTAATTTCACTTTATTTATGGATTTCACATCAAGCAAAGCTCCCAGCCTCCAAGTCCCCCTATGTGTTCTTACACATGCACACAACCAAAAATCTGTTCCAATTTTGTGGTGCTTGAGTGCAATTTTATAATGTGCATTTTTGTTACTTCCAATTCTCATTTGGGGGAGAATTTAGCGCCAACTGTGTGGCAGAAACTAAGCAGTAGCTGAATTGGAGGTGCCGATCTTTCTGCCCCATTCTCCATTGCCCTATTTCCCCGGGTCTTCCACCAGGTGGGGAGGCACCTTCTTGTATTTAGGTTGAAGCTTAATTTAACAATGCAACTCAGAGTTCTATGACATAAATAGGACACCAGTGCCATTTTAACTGTCTACCGAGCAGTGGACACTCCAACAGAACAGTAGAAGAGTTTAAATTATTTTCATGAGGTCGTAAGGAGGAAGAGCACACCTCCAGGTTCTACAAGAATAATGTGGGCCTCAGCCACCCTGGGCTCTCTCAGTCTCAACTGCAAAACCCCCTCCCCACAAGCCTATCTTTTTCCTACCCTGGAGCTGGAAAACAGCCTCGCGACACCCACCTGCTGCCTGCAGCTCACTGCATATATGTTAGCAAGGCCTAACCCTCAGAATATACTGGGCACTATGGAACAGCCAGCCCCGCACTCCACCAGTCACCGGTTTAATACTTAAAGTCCACCATGAGTTTCACGAAGGGTAGAGAAAGCATCCATACGTACTTGGCTGATCTTCTGGTAATTGGAATCTGGTTATCTTGCCAAGCGCTGATGGAACTGATCCCCATCCTTCCCTGTTATCACTTTTCATTTGGAAATTCAATGCCCTCATTAAGCTATCGGCTTTAACTATTCCAAGGTCACCTGGGTCATACCTGGAGATGGTATTGATAAAGGATAGAGGAGCTCAGAAGAGGTTTAACATGGAAAGGAGATACAAATCAATTGTATATGAAATCAAAGTACAGGAGCTAAAGTTCTACATAATTGTGTGGGGAGGACCTGCTTTCTTTTAAAAAAATAGTGGCTTAAAACAATTTAACTGCAAATGTAATGTCATGTATGAACATTCTCATCATGGAAGCATTATACCTAATGTATAGATTTGTTGCATAGTTAGGCCACAGTATATCTACAAACAGCACAAACTCAACTGGGGCTGTTCCTGAACAAAGAAATTATGATCAAGAATTAACCATGAGGTGAATGGTTTTCTGAATCTTGCATTCTGTCACCAATCTGCTGCACAATCACATCAATCTTTTGTGAAAATGATTTTCCAAAAATATTGTGGGCAACTAATATCTGTATTTTCACTGATGCTTTCATTGGCCAATTAACTACACAACTGTCCTGAGGTATCTACAGGTATACTTATATTCCAGCTAATGATCCAAGACTGTTGCTGGAATGTTGGTTCCAGCCAAATACTACCTTGTTTACACTGCCTGCTCCTGGAATTCTTCTGTCCTGGAGCAAACTCTGGTTCTGCTTTCCCAAATGCTGCACCCAGTGATTCACACTTAAATGTTCAGAGAATGCAGGCACAAGCATCCACATTCTCCAAGCATTTAAAACAACTCAGGATGCCTTTAAAAAGCATGAACAAGGTCTAACAGGTGCCCAAGGACTTAGTAAACCAGGCTTGATTATAGGCTGGAACTGAATGGACTCAAACTACTTTTGTCCAAGGGTTAGATTGGAATCCCACTGCGACTTTTCCATTGTTACAAAGCACATCCTAAGAAAACCCTTTTGCTGAGAAGTTAATACTCAGTTGAATATAGTGTTACATGGGTTTCTTACATAGCAGTACTATGTATAATTGTACTATGCAGTACTGTATAATTAGTTAATTCAACTTGTGAGCGTTTCCCAGCTCTAAGTACCAACTTGAGGTAAAAAGAGTTAAACATATGGGGCTCAATTTTCCTCTCAATGAAAAGGTGTCACTACTTTCATGTGCCAATATACTGTTCACATCCAAGAATGCCCACATAAGATCAATCCGTCAAATGCCAGTTTACATGACTATATTTTCCCCACCATCTTTAATGTAAGGAGCTAAAAATGTTAATAAGCAGGAACCAACATTTAGCCACAAAATTTGGCTGCATAGTGCCCTTATTTCTGGCAGCATAGGTGTTCTCTTGGGTCTGAAATGGTGGCTGTGCCACACTTCTGGTGCAGGTGCTGCCCATGCTCCATGTTGGGTAGGTTGTTAGTGTGGGGCACTGGCAACACCTGCTGAAGTATGCAGAATAGGAAGATCATGATGTCATTCAGCGTGTAATGCTGATTTGTCACTAGCCATGTTTGATTTCAATACTAAAGTTAACATCCTCTTGTAATCTCACACAGCCGAACATCTGTTCAGAAGCTGGGAGGAGCCCCAACCAGTGCTTTTTAAAGGTATCTTCAACAATTTTCAGTTCGTTGGGGACTGATTTCTACTGGCTGTTGCTGAGTTAGAAGAAGGGCTTGAAAGTTTGTATTTCTAATTAAAGTTGGTGAAGTTTACAGGAAATGGTGTTGCACATGGTGACAGCCTTGGTTCTCACTTCAAAGTTTCTGTTCAGGCCAATTGATCTCAGTCATGGGTTCCATAGTTTTTATTCTCCTTGGCCTGCAGGGGAAATGGGAAATGGGCAGAGGTGACAAAAAAATGACAAACTGCTAGAAGAGGGAGGAGCTAGAAGGGGAGGAGGGGGGAGAAGGGCTCGCAGCAGGAGGCCAGTCACCCAAGGCAAGAGAGCAATTCTCCTACTGCTCCATCAGCGTGGAGCTGCCATGGAAACCCAGAGGATAGCTACTGGTCAAGAACGGCTATCTGCTGAACACATGGTTTATGACTCTGTACAACCCATGGGCAACATACAACATGAGCCATGCTCTCACATGAAATGTCATCGAGCAGACCATTGTGGTGCTTAAGCAACACTTTTGCTGCCTGGACCACTCTGCAGCAGCCCCGCAGTACTCGCCAAAGTGTGTGTCACAATTCATCATGATCTTTGCATCATGTGAGCACAGCCCTTGCCACCAGGTGCACAGCAATTAGCTGAGGAAAAGGAGGAGGAATAAAAGGAGGAGAAGAAGGAAGCAACCAACATAGTCCCTTTCCAGCTGGGCTGTCTGTGGTCAGCGGATCCAACTGCAATATCAGTGAACACTACCCCAATTCCCCATTCACCAACAGTTCCAGTCCTTACCTTCCCTCTGTTACTGACCATCACAGCATCCTCTTACCCAGAATTCTGAAATAAAGGCCATGACAAAAAAAAATTCCAGACCAGATAATCAAACCAAACTATCCAATACTTCACACAAATATCAACAAATAAAATTAGTGCCTGTCATCTGTGTACCTTTATTTGACCTAGTGCTCCTACACAATACTACCCCAGTGGCTGCTGGTGGAAGGCTGCTGGCTTTTAGTGGAATTGACTGCAGATGGCCTTGCAGGTTGACCTAAACCAGCTCTGGGCCAAGAAGGCCTGGATTCAAACTACGTCACCTCGGCATGGGCAGCAGGAGTCTGGCTGGCTGGCCAACAGGTAACAGCAAGGGCACTGGAGGAGTGGAAGAGGTGGGAGGACAAATGCAGTAATCCTGAGGGAGCACAGCAGGTCTGTGCTCTATGGAGCCACTGCCACTATGCTGATGGCACTTCAGAAATCCTAGTAACCTGTTGGAGGACTGCACCTGCAGTCATGATGGCAGCAGTTTGAGCCTGTGTGATAACAAACTGGGCTTGGATGGCAACAAACATGGATCGTTTGACATCAATCTGAGCCCTCGCTATAGCACTGTACATTATGAGGCTTCTAGTGAGCTGCCATGGAAGTTCAGCCATTAGTCTGCATCATGTTTGGGTCCACAATTGTTCTCATGGAGTTGACTGCCTCAGCCACACTGGAATGGATGGGCTTCAAGCTCTGAGAAAAGCCATGTACAAGGTTGGTGAGGGCTTCTCCGTCCTCCGTGACATGAACCGCAGGTTTTCTGGATTCCCTATGCACCAAACTTTTCACTGTGCATACCCATCAGCCTTTTTCTGTATGTCATCCCATCAAAATCCTCATCTGAGTCCTCTGAAGCTGAACCTTCCGGTGAACTGATGCCTGGGCTGCTGTTTTTCCCTGACCTGGATGCAAGTCACTCATGCCCAGTATCTCACCACATGCAGATCCCTCCTCCAAACTATCCTCTAAAGTAGGCAATTGTGTGTTTCTTCATCATCATTCCCTTTTTCCTCTTCTACTTCATGCTCCTCACCACTACCTGGCCAGTTTGAAGTTGTTGAGTATCTGAAAGAAGAAAGTCACAGAGATAGAGTTGCAGTGAAAAGGGGGTGTTGAGGGCGAGGTGGGAAGCAAGAGGTGCACCCTTAAACCATCTGAAGCTTGTAAATCAGACAGAGATTGTGGGATGAAGGGGATGTGGGATGTGAAAAGAAGGCTTGGATCTGAGTATACCACTATCTTCGATCCTTTCAGCCCCACTGCTGGCTACAGCCTCAGCCGTGGATGCTCCAACAGTGGTGAGCACTGTCTTCTCCAGTGGAGCAAGCACACGCAGCTATGCCTGTTCCCCACCGATTAGCTGCCGCTACCTGCAGCTGTGCGACATCTTGTCCTGCAAGGGAGAGGAAAGTGTGTCAGTGAGTGTGGTGTAATAACTTTGGATGATATACATGTTGAATAGCTGGCAACGTGTGTAAACTTTGAGATGTGAGTTTGAAGGTTGCAGCAGTGCTAAGTGTGTGAGAGAGATGATGCTACTAATATGAGGTATAAGTAACTGTTTACAGAGATTGAGTGAAGAGAGATCGGTGAATTGAGCAATGTGTGAGAATAGTGGTTCAGATGTAAGAATATGGCATTTGAAAATATATTCATCGACCTTGACTACTCGGGTGAGGTCAATGAACTTTTTGGTGCCCTGCATCCATGTCATCGGGGCTATACTGCTGGCATTGATCGCGATGTTTAGTTGTCCCTACTGCCTTCACAGTGTCTGTCTGGAAAGCCTCCGAGAGCCTCTCTCTCCTCTCCATCTCCTGCACCATGGTCTCCAGTGCTGCAATAGAGACCTGCTCTCTATCATGTTGTGCTATTTGTTTGTTTTTACCAGGTCAAATTAACTCTTGGAATGACATCCAGCACCCAATGCAGTCAAAATAAACCTCTTCTTTCAGAGGGACAAGCTGGCTTTAACCAGTGCAGGTGAGTATGAACTCGTGCGAGCCTCTCATGATTTTGTCCAGGCATGCAGCCACTCAGTGGCAAGCCTATTGCTGGCTGCATGTTGCAATCACATAAATGGCAGGAATTTTGCATAATGCCTGCATTGGAACTAATGGGCACAGGTCAATTGTGCATCATGATCCCAAGCCTGTCTTTGGGAGCTGTCTGATTTTGTCCCCGTGGTATATAATTACAAAGTTCTATCTTTTTTTAAATGGAACAGGTGTTCAAACAGATTGTTATCACCTTCCTTTGTCAACCATCTTAATGGAGATATTAGCCTGCTTATTTTAAATGTGTTAATACCTCCACTAAAATACTTGACAAAGAAATATCATAAGCCTGCTAATATCGCCAACAATAATTTCTGGGCTTTAATCACATTGGAGGGAAAAACTAACCAAGTCCTCCCTACTGTAATCATGCCAGCAAAGCATTTGTACAAATCATTTCATGATTAATATTGCAGTCATTAATAATATTCTGCACCTTTTCTGAATTCTTCTTGTTCCATTTCTATTCCTAGTTGATGCAAAACATTTTAAAATGTGCTTGGAAACATTCTGCCATTATTCATCTTTGTAATTAGATCATTTCCAGCGACCTGGAATGAAGGCCAAATGTGTATAATGTAAATTTACACATTTGGATGTTAAAATAAAGATTTTCTTTAAAATAGAGCAAAATGTGACAGGATGATGAAACACACAATAAAACTGAGATGGTGGGATGCAGGTTTGACCTTACATTGCTGCTGGATTTCCATTCCGAGCCACACTGTGGCCCAGAAGCCTGCTGCATTAGAAGGAGAATAATTGCATAGCCCCCATTACAAATATCCTATAGCCCCCATTACAAATATCCAAACAATCAGCTAATTGCTGGCATTGACTATGGCCTTGAAGCTGACCAGCATCTTCTCAGCTTCAGAAATGCAGGGCTTAGAAAGAACTCTGTGGGGGGGGTGGGGTTGGGGGTTGGTGGAGGAGATGGAGGATTTATCCAAGGTGCAGACTCTGCCCCTATCAAGTTTCAATACCATTTGCATTTAAATTGAATGCAATTAATCTCTTCTTTATAAGAAACAGCAAGAAAATCAGTGTTTATACTTTATTAATGTATCATATTACATTGTGAAAAATATTAATTGCTTTTACAAAATTAACGGCTTGTAAACTAGATATCTAGTTTAATGATAGTATGATGGATGAGCTATCAATGGATGCAAATGATTGCTTTTGCAACATTTTTGACATAATACAAGCAACCTTCTGCTTGTTTATGAAAGCACGATTACTTTGACTCACAGAGTAGAACATTACCACATGTTCAGGAGATGTGTTGCTCTGTTTCAGTTTGTGTCCAACTATTCTACGGCTTTCAACAAAATCATAGCAACCTCAAAACATTGAATTGAAGTGATCCTTTGAGTCTAGCAACTTTTGCAGGAATACTGATAAGTTAAGCTGACCACCCATGATACCAAGGCAGAATTGGCAGAGTCCATCAAACAGCCCTAAAGAAATTGAAGTCAATGGGAATCAAGGGGAAAACTCACCACTGGAGAGATGGAGAGGCCAACCATATCAGCACCATGACATTGCTGCAAGAGTTCCTCAGGATAGTGACCTAAGGCCAACTATCTTCAGTTGCTTCATCATTGACCTTCCCTATCATTGACCTTCCCTCCTTCATCAGGTCAGAAGTGGGGATTCTCTGTACCATTCACAACTCTGTTGCTGAAGCAGTTCCTGCCCATATGTGGCAACCTCTGGAGAACATTCAGTCTTGGGCTGATAAGTGGCAAGTAACATTCATGCCATAAAAGTGCCAGGCAATCACCATCTCCAACAAGAGAGAATCTAACCATTTGCCCTTGATGTTCAATGGCATTACCATCAGTCTATCATCCAACAACAACAACAACCTGGGGGTTACCATTGGCCAGAAACTTAACTAAATCAACCATATAAATACTGTGTCTACAAGACCAGGTCAGAGACTAGGAATTCTGCAACATGTAACTCACCTCCTGACTCCCCAAAGCCTGTCCACTATTTACAAGGCACACGTCAGGAGTGTGATGGAATGCTCTCTACTTGCCTGGATGAGTGCAGCTTCAACAACACTCAAGATACTCAACATCATCCAGGACAAAGCAGCCTGCTTGATCAGCATCTCATCTACTACCTTAAACATCCACTCCCTTCTCAATCTCTACTGCATAGAGGAAGAAGGGCAGAAGACTCATGGGAACACCAGCACCTGTAAGTTTTCCTCCAAGTCATACAGCATCCTGACTTGGAAATATATCACTATACTCTCACTGTCACTGGGTCTAAGTCCTGGAGCTCTTTACCCATCAGTATGGTTGGTGTACTTACATCAAATGGACTGCAGCAATTCAATTCACTCTCAAGGGCAATTAGGGATGGGCAATACCCATCCTTGCCAGCAACACTCACATCTCATGAACAAATAAAAGAAAACAAAAGGAGGAAGCAAAAAGCATTAACACAGGAGAAAATGTAATTTGGCGTGTATCACTGATGACTTCCTAAGGATTTTGCATATTGTGAGTTCAACACCCTATAATACCGTGTCATGTCACTTTACAGTGTGGTGTGTACATTTGTCTGACAGAACCATTTGGACAGTGATATAAGTATATGCAGTCTTACCATATATGGGCTATGAAAGTTATATAAACACACCAATTAAACATCTCACTGCCTTTTAGAAGTAGACACAGCAGAAGAGGAACTTATCATTAATGAGACATACGCTTTATTTAAGATAACAGACAAAAATATTTTCTTCAAGTTTAAAGAAAATAATTAAAAAGCCCTAAATAAAAACAGAAAATGCTGGAAGAACTCAGCAGGTCTGACAGCACCTGTGGAGAGAGAAACAGAGTTAACAATTCGAGTCCATATGACCCTTCT
Source organism: Cetorhinus maximus (assembly GCF_964194155.1). Taxonomy (NCBI): domain Eukaryota; kingdom Metazoa; phylum Chordata; class Chondrichthyes; order Lamniformes; family Cetorhinidae; genus Cetorhinus; species Cetorhinus maximus. The sequence continues at coordinate 373,968 of NW_027596254.1, read as the reverse complement.
TCAGAAGCCTTACTTTTATTTTTTGTAAAGACATAGACATTACCTCTCCCTAATCATTGCTTTCAGTTGTATATGAACTTGCATTGCACTCGTCCTTTTGCTTTCTTGAGACCTTTTTACAGGATCCATCCAAGTTGGATAACCCTTTGGTTCTTGATCTTTGAAGTGCGAATAAAAATTTTCAAATGTAATGAAGGAGTTTGCGTTAAGTTTAAGCCTGTAAAAATACAATTGATAAATATTGAACAGTACGGGTCAGTTAAAAAAGCTGAACAATATGTTAGTGGGTCATGTAGTGGACATGAACACTGCTACTTGAATTCCAACTACAGCTTTTTTCCCATGTCTTAGGCTTCCTATTGAAAGTGTGTTGGCAAAACAGTGCAAATTAATCAGACAATGTGTGAATTGGAGATGAGGTACGTGAACAAAAAAAGGGCGCAAATCACTACGGTATCCACATTGAGCTGTAATTCTCAGAACGACCTGTTCCAAGATATTTCTTCAACATCTGTTATGATGGTAGTCTAAATTTTTATCTTTGCTGTCTCACATAAGTATCACATATACATTTTAAAATCACTATGGGGGGAAAAATCTCAAGCAACAAGATTCTACTTCTTAGTGGAAGATGTCAATATGGAGATTAACATGCTATTGATGAGAAAATTCAAATTAACTCCATGGAAAATTATTAAAATACCTATGGCTGATGTCCATACTTACTAAATTGAATCTTACTAGCAGAATTTTTAAGATGCCAAGTGAGATATCTTCTGCATATCCAATAGCCTAAGCTAAAATTAAGTTTAATATAGTTTTAAAAAAAACTATTCTAGTATCATATTTTGTATCAAACATGATATATAAACAACAATGATAATAAGTGACTGAATGTAGGACTCTTTTTGACTAATCTTGTCACAGCACGAGTGATATTCACATGGAAAATATCATCCTCCAAAAACAACACCGGCTGACAGCTAACGAAACACTCCCATTGACGCAGGACCTCAAAGTTACGCATACATTCATCTGAAATCCTATAGTCTTAACTGGAACACACTTCACACTCTACAAACTGATGACAGCACCACCTCTCAATGATGCACCTCTTGGTTGACTCCAAACATCACCAACCACAACCTGGTAACTGATCGAGTGGTGAAGTCCCAGGTTCAACCTCCACAGAAAATCTGGACAACCCTCAGTTGCTTGAGGATGGGTCAGGGAAGATGTGGCTACCTGGTACCTCTAGTGGAACATGAGGAATGGCTCAAATTGTGACCATGGCCATCTAATCAGACCATCACCCATATACTGAAACTTCTGCCCTGAGAGATCTATCCCTGGTGGCATCACAACCATTCACAGTGCATCAGCTGAAAGCATTGAATCGATTGTTAATCTCAATATCAAACTTTAACTGCTTCCCCAGCCATATGAATAAATAATAAGCTCACTAATAAAATAAAACCTGTATATAACAGCCCACCATTGAGCATCCTCTATGAAATAAAATGTCCAATATCTAATGTACCACTTAGTCATTCAAAGTATATTTTAGAACATACCAGAGTAAAAGATGATAGAACTGCCTTGCAACAATGTACCTTCTCAGAAATCTTGTTAGAATCGTCAATAATACTTCCCTGAAGTATAAAAAAAGTGATAAAAAAACATTGTTCCGATATGCATTGAACTAATTGTGGTCCTACATTTTCACTCAAATATAATGCTGAATTGTATTGAGTTACACATCTCTGTACTAAGCTAGCCATTATTGTGTGTTTTGTTCCATTTATCTTATTCAAATGAATGTAGGATGTGCCAGAAATTGCTGCAATGGTGGGTCTGGTGATCTTTTATGCTCATCATTTACAATCACAATCTTTTTGTGGTGCAAATTACTGGGATTTTGATCCGATAATAGCACAGCAACATCAATGTCATATCAGGGACCTCATGAATGTTGTCCTGATACATTATCTTCTTGACCAATGAAAGAAAAGGCATGAGAAAGAAACAATGTGAAAGATGGAGAAAGAAACAGGGTGAATTTGAAAAAGGAATAAAGAGGGAAAGAAAAATAGTGGATTAAGAGACAAAAGACAAGAGAGACAGGGAGGAAAAGTAAGAAAAGCATGTAAAATAGATTGCAGAAGATGAGGGCATTGTAACCCAGTTGTGTTTGGCCATTGTTATATTGGTCCTTGATGAGTGACAGCCTGCTTAGATGTATGAAATGTAAAAACATTGAAGGATAGAACCAGAAGATCAGGAAACGTAGAATATTCAGTGGGTACTGTTTTCATGGGAACAAAGGAATTGATAGACAAAGATGAAGATCAATCTCATTTGCCTTATAATACCCTGATAGTCACATGAAACATTAATAATGGATTTGCTGACTAATCATAGCAATCAGTCTCTATCAATTAGTCTACAACTGACATAGAAATTACATGAGGAAAACTCCTGTGGTGGAGAGCTTTGGGAACAGCAACTCCTAAGTCAGCTCCTTCCTCTCAAGCATGCGGCACTTACCACAACCCCCAAGTTACTTGTATATTCATTCTCTGAAAGAAATCAATTTAATTATCATTCAAATGAGTGACCCACTTCTGAATGCGGAAACAACTTTGGCCGTGAAAATGATTTCTTTCTGACATTAACAAGAGTGTGGATGCCAAAGCTGGCACAAAAGTACTGGCAAGGCAGATAAAGTGTATGTAAAAACCTCCAGGAGCAATTTATTACCTGCTAGAGTGAGATTCCACAGCTTCACTGGTCCTTTCATGGGCTACAAAGGACGTTCAATGTCATGTCAGGACCATAAATTACATCATCAACAGGGCCCTCTAGAACATTAACTACCAGCTTTAAATGATTGCAGCAGGAATAATGTTTAATCATGTATTAGGTTCAATGGGGAGCCTAATAATGAGATAGGGCTTCTATTGGCTTTGATGAGGTGAACAGGAAACATTTCAGTAATTTGCGAGGAAACAAAACTCATAGCATATTTTGTTTACTCTGTGAATTGCTGGGTTTTTAGCAAATTAATAGTGCCAAGTGATGTTAATGTGTCATTCCAATGATGTGAGTATCCAGATTTTTGTCCCAATGCACATTTTCTAATAATTGTGAAATCTTGAAGTGCAGGCAAGAATTCTCTGAATGACTAAAACTCAATAAATTTAAATAAACCTTTCTTACTCCAACCACTCTAAACAATTTAATGTGCATAAGTGCATTGGTGTAGTGTGCTATTAAGTCATACCAATCAAGACCGTAGACAAGGACAAAGAATTGGATACGGATATTTGGGGAAATTCCTGGGCTTACAGCAAGGGAGAGAAGGGAACCTAGGCTAATCCAAAAAATTTGAAGGGGGGCATGTTCCCTATGTTTGCATCTATGATTCACCTAAAGACCCTTGTTTAGTATGTATAAAATCCAACTTTTATCAATGTGGGCATTTAATAAAATATATCTATTTAACTTCTTATCATTTTCTCAGTACTTGCACACCCTGGTTGAATATTGCTCTATGCTGAGTTAATTGATCTTGGCAAGTTAGGTTGATGGAAACACCACAAATGGACTCAATGTTCTGAGCAAAGAAAGAGAACTCAGTCTTGATCATTGTCCAGTGACCTCTACGAGAATTTTCTTACTATACATTATCTTTTATATGCCTTAAAGGAACATGTGTGATCTGTTGCACTTAGCATACTGCATTCATGAATGATTGGAAATTACAAGCAATATAAAATGACTCCTTCCCCACTCCCCCCGCCCCGCCCATTTCAGCATTATAATGAAGCTTGCTGATGAAAGCTCTGTGCTTCTGTTTACTTGGCCCTGGAAATGAATTTAATGTCCACAATAAGCAGGATCTCAGTATAACTCATCAAGTTCACAGTCCTTAAACTGTGATTTACATCTGTTAATAAGCCAAAGACTAACAGAAAATCTGCATTTTCCATTTATGAATCCTGACAGTCCTACCAGGGGAATGCAAAAGGGCCTGCCTCTTCTTCATAAGGAAGGCTGTCACTGAATTAAGCCATCTCATTGACAAGAACCTGTAGACAAATTCTACTGCAGGGCACAACTCTGCCTGTGGGTGTGAAGGTCTGTACTGTGCTACTGGGGAGGGAAAAACATAAAGTGCAGACTATCTAAATAAAACTGAAAGTTGTATTGAGGTTCATGCTGTTTGTCATCAGAAATCAGACAGATGTTTTACCATACAAAGCAGTAGGCTGTGCGTTAGACGAGCAGGTTTCAGCATCTGATGTTATTACATGCGTTCCCAGCCGTTGAGTTTCCACATTACCATTGAAGCCTCACAAAATGTACCTTTAGTTATATAAACAACGTCTGGCTCAGGTTATTAAAGTTATACCACACTAACGTTTGCCTAAATTTTAAAACAATTCAGTAAAGAAAAAGGCTTTGTTCTTCACCTTGTCACAAGACCTCTACCAGTTGGGTCATGGGCTTGGAAAAGCTGTTTTAGAGTGTAGAATACCCCGGATTTGAGTTTTTCATGGAGAAGAAATTGAAGCTGGGAAACCAATGAGGAGAAATACATCAGATCCAACAAAATGCGAGGTGTAAGCCTTATTCTGTAGTATACTGTTAGAATTTAGGCTTTCTCCCAACACTCTAGCAGCTCTAAGTAAATCCACATTACCTATGATGTCAAACTTCCTCATACCGTTAATGCGAGCATGTGATGCAGAAATGCCAGTTATACTTTTAATAGCATTAAGCATTGAAGCCCGCTTAGCATCCCGTTCACTCTAGGAATCAGAAAAGACCGCATTATCAGAATGTACTATTCAGACTAAAACTAAAAGATAATTTAAGTTCTGAAGAGTCCACACTGGACTCGAAACATTAACCCTGTTTCTCCCTCCACAGATTCTGCCAGACCTGCTGAGCTTTACCAGCACTTTCTCTTTTTATTATAGCTAATTTGAGGGCTGTGATTACACAAAAGAAAAGACGTTTCCAGCAAATAACCACCAATTGTACTACTTGATCTGCACAATGCTTAAACTGTTACAAAATGAAATAAGAGAGTCCAGGATGTCTGTGCTTTGCAGGGCTTGCATGTTATAAATGTTTTTTTATTTATTCTTTCACAGAATGTCGCTGGCTAGGCCAGCATTTATTGCTCATCCCTAATTGACCTTGAGGTGGCGTTAGTGAGCCACCTTCTTGAACCACTGCATTCCATGTGGTGTAGGTACACCCGCAGTGCTGTTGGGGAGGGACTTCCAGGATTTTGACCCAGCGAAAGTGAAGGAATGGCAATATATTTCCAAGTCAAAATGGTGTGTGACTCGGAGGGGAACTTGCAGATGGTGGCGTTCCCATGCATCTGCTGTCCTTGTCCTTCTAGGTGGTGGAGGTCACAGGTTTGGAAGGTACTGTTGAAGGAGTCTTGGTGATTTGCTGCAATGCATCTTGTAGATGGTGCACATTGCTGCCACTGTGCATTTGTGGTGGAGGGAGTGACTGCTTAAGGTGGTGGATGGGGTGCCAATCAAGCAGGCTGCTTTGTCCTGGATGGTGTCAAGCTTCTTGAGTACTGTTGGAGCTGCACTCATCCAGGCAAGCGGACAGTATTTCATCACACACCTGATTGTACTTTATGGATGGTGGACAGGCTTTGGGGAGTCAGGTGAGTTAATTGCAGCAGAATTCCCAGCCTCTGACTTGCTCTTGTAGCCACAGTATTTATATGGCTAGTCCAGATCAGTTTCTGACCATTGGTAAACTCCAGGATGTTGATAGTGGGGGATTCAGCGATGGTAATGCCATTGATTGCCAAGGGGAGATGATTAGATTTTCTCTTGTCGGAGGTTGTCATATGGCATGAATGTTACTTGCCACTTATCAGCCCAAGCCTGAATCTTGTCCAGCTCTTGCTCCATAGGGACACAGACTGCTTCAGTATATGAGGAGTCACGAATGGTGCTATTCATCAGTGAACATCCCCACTTCTATCCTTATGATGGCGGGAAGGTCGTTGATGAAGCAGCTGAAGATGGTTTGGCCTAGGACACTACCCTGAGGAACTCCTGCAGCGATGTCCCAGCACTGAGATGACTGACCTCCAACAACCACAGCCACCTTTCTTCATGCTAGGTATGACTCCTACCAGTGGAGAGCTTTCCCCCACCCTCCTGACACCCACCCCGAACTCCCACCCCCAATTCTCATTGATTTCAATTTTGCCAGGGCTCCTTGATGTCAAGGGTGGTCAGTCTCACCTCAACTTTTGAGTTCAGCTTTTTTTGTTTGGACCAAGGTTGTAATGAGGTCAGGAGCTCGGTGGCCTGGCAGAACCCAAACTGAACGTCAGTGAGCAGGTTATTGCTGCGTAAGTGCCACTTGATAGCACTATCGATGACCTCTTCCATGACTTTACTGATGATGGAGAGTAGACTGATGGGGCAGTAATTGGCTGGGTTGGATTTGTCCTGCTTAATAATAGTACTGGTTTCATATTCAGGTGGTCATGGCTTTGAACCATAAGGTTGCCTATGTCAAATGCACCTGCTATCAAAATCTCTGTGGCGTTATCCTTTGGAGTTCCTTTGGAGTTATCACAGTGCCCTAAGATAGCCGCACTACTGTACTGTTGAGTAAGAACAACTGAGATCTCAGTTCCACATAGCTCCCGGTCGTTAGTACTAAAATAAGATTTGTACCAAAAAAGTCCACGCTCCATTTTGCAGAAGAGGCATCAGCTCCCCTGATGGCTTAAGTGTGTAAGTGTACAGTGTGGTATCAAGGTATATAGTGACAACACAGATTCAATCTGTGATTTTTCATGATCTCAAGTGGAGAGGTTGTCTTTTTGAGCTATGTTGTAGTAATCAATATGGTGTTCAATCCTTCTGAAATCAAGTAATATCTTGCCGCCATTCTTAATTAAATTCTGATATTTTTGCACCACAGTAGCACTGGGGGGAACATATTAGATGCACTCATCAATTTTCTGTGATTTGAAATCTCTCCAGAAAGTTTTCTTCTGATAGTGCTGATTGAAGTAGCAGCTGATCAAGGATGGGCATCCATGATGGATGAGTTTTCACAGAGGAGAATATTGGTGAATAGATTGAATTCTGTTCATGATTTTCCAGGCATTTAGATTAAGATCACATTTATCATAGTTTGCCTGTGACACTCATATTGCTTTTTCAGCAGGAATCTCTTCCAGATCATTGGGACACAGCATCTCTTCAATGGCCCAAATTTTTTGGTCAATGGTCAAGCAAGGGCACTTGCAGCTGACCTTGAAGAAATCCTGGCTGAGCGATCTAGCAATGTTGTGGTGTTTCTAACAGCAATACTGGAAACAAAAAGAAGCAGTTCTCATCGAATCAATTGATTTCACAGATTTCTGGTTCGGGTTGTGGGGGTTACTGGGGAAAGTGGACACAGTGCAGTCTGTGGGGGCGCAGTGAATGATAGATTGTGATTTCAGGATTGTGCGAAATCCTGAAGTTGCTGGTCAGATTCAGAGGGATAATAACGACAAACACTGATGGTTCACCATCAAAAAGCTCTGCAAATTCTAGGCCAATGTATTTTTCAGATATTAAAATGAAAATCAAACCAAGAATACAGCAAAGACACTGTTTGTCTATTCGAAAAGCTTGGATAGAAGATTCATAGTTGTGTTATTTGATCGAGAATCTCGTGAAATGAATCTAAGCTTGAGTTTCTGGTCTCACCTACTATTATTATGCTGCCCAAACTTTTCCCTAGTGCTCCTTTACGTACACCTGCCTCTGTATTGGATGGGCCCAGGACAAAATTCTAAACTTAGTGTCATCATTAGGTTTTTAAATAAAATTCAAATCGTGCAGTGACTATATGTTTTAGCTTTCCGTAAACATTCAAAATTTTTTATTTATTATTGCTGCAATTTTTCTTTGACATCTGATGGAGAATGCAATAGCAGCGCACTAAATACATATAATATTAAAAACTGCAGCTTCTAAATGCCTCACTTCATCAATTTGCAGCCTCATCTGTGTCCCAGGTCTTGATGAGATAATTGTCTCAGCGTCCTGATCAGCCATTCTGGGGTCACGGGCCCACCGTTTTCCTAATTTAAAAAAAACACTGTCATTATCAGAAAATTACAGAATTATGAGTTCAATCCCTCCCTTATCCAATAAAATTAAAATTTATAATAAAATTGAAAATTTAAAGTTCATAATTATGGCTACCCTCTTGTGTAGATTTTTTTCCTTAATTAAATTGTCATTTTCATCTAACATTTGAAAAATATCTGTTTGTTTTTCAGGACTCCCCGATAAATCATTCATTCTTGACCCAAAGGGTGCATAGGTAACTAATCGATAACTCACTCTGTCAGCATCCATTCAAGGTGTACAAGGATGGCTCGTGATGAATCACCTTATGCAGGAAGCAATGCTTCCTTGGAGCTTCTGAAAACTTGACATTGCAGGCTGAATTTCAATGCTTTCCTGATTCATATCTTCTAAGAGACTATCCCCTCTGTCTCATCATTCTTTGAATTACTATATGGTATATAGTTGACTTAGCTGAGCATATTCACTTTACTGATGCTTAATCCAAGTTATCTATGAATAAGCATTTAAAGTGGCACTTACTGAGATTTATCCAATGATCCAGCTTTCTCCACGTGTCCAGTTGTCCCTTTTTGTGCTCTTCGAGTGCATAATCTAAAGCAGAAATGTATTCACTCCTTCTGGTGCTATATTTCGATGTTATCCCATTATTTGTAAGTTCCTGAGAAGCGGACCTTTCACTACACAGTCCTCCGCTTGACAGTCTGGATTCTCCCTGAACTGAAAGGGTTTCAGGATTGCCCAGCCTTGACAAAGGATGTTGCACTTCAGGAAACCTGGGTGGTAACCCCGAATGTGAAACTGGTCTAGTAATGCTTACCTGAGCCATTTTGGTTATCTTCAGCTGAACAAATACTAAGTCGCCATGATTAGAAAAGCAGTGCTCTCCTTGCAGCAAATGGGAACTCGAGTCACAGCAACAACTTTGTGTTGCTACAGGCAACCTCAATTCTATACCTCTGAAAGGAATTAGCTGCAGGGGAGCTCTGATTGAATGGCTGTCTCTTAAAGGTTTCCACTAAATTAAACATAGTTCTGCTATTATTGAATCAATAGTGTGTCATTAACACCGAACTCAGTAGTTAGGATCTGTGTCACACCTTTGACATTCTTTGAACAAAAGCATTTGCTTATTAATTACTCATCTCTTTTGTATTTGAGTTCTATGGTTTCTGCTATTTTTATAAGTCTACACTGTAGTAATGATTTTAAGCCCATTTTTAATTGTTCCTTCTCGTGTATTTACCTACCATTAATATTACTCTTGAAAAAGCACCACTGCATCTTATGAGGCAAAACATCGCTGTGTGTATCCTATCCCACACAAAGTGCTGCTCAACCATCAACCCTTTGTTTGCCAACCTACATTGGGTCCCTTTTTCCCAATGCCTCAAATTAAATTCCCTCTATGCCTTTCCTTATCTCTGTAACTTTCTTCGGCCCTCTAACTCTCCAACTCACACTGTGGATCCCCACTCCCTTTTCCACATCACTGGTGGTCATGTCTTCAGCTGTCTAAGGCCTATGTTCCAGGATACCCACCCTAAACCTCTCCATTTCCTCATGACCACCTCCTCCTTTAAGGCCATGCTTAAAACATACCTCTTTAACCAAGCATTTTGGCCCTCCTAATATTTCCTTCTTTAGCTTGTTGTCCATTTTTCCCTGATTACACTTCTGCAAAGGCGCCTTGTGGTATTTTTCTATGTTAATGATGCTAAACAAATGCAAATGTTTTTTTTGTTGCTCAGCCCTTGTGACCTTTTCATTAAATGTCAGTTCAATGACACAGCACTGTTCTATTTGAGGATATTCAAGTTTTCACAGAACAGTTTCAGGAAAGCACAATTTGTACATTTGTGGCATTGGCTTCTCTTTTTCATGTTGCTTTAGGTTCTGTATATTGCAAGAAACAAAGCACAAAATCAGAAGTAATCATGTATACCAATCATGGCTTCCAGGATTGATCACTGATATCGTAATTTATTATCATAATAAATAATAGCAGAAGAAAATACCATAACATTTCAGCTTGTTCAGCTTTTATCTAAATGTTAAGAAAAATACCTTTTCACAACAGGTTTTGGGAAGGCTTCTGGTGACTAGTTTCCAAGTGTGCAAAGTTTGGACATACAAATTTAAGAATGTATTTTAGTTTTAGGTAGCAGCTGCAGGGTTTGTTTTCAGCCAAGCACAATACTCCATTTACCTTGCCTGGCTAAAACTCAAAGTTCTGCAGTCCAGATGCATATTTGTATTCTTAAACAAATGCACAGAAGGTCTCATCTAATAGTTACATTTAAAATGCTTAGACAGTGCTGATGGCAGTGCCCACTTGCCTAAACCATTAAAAGAATTGCAGGTTGGTTTAAAAGTGTTTGAAGTCCAACTCCATACACTGAACTACATACAGTGTCAAACAGAAACAATGGGGAGAATTTTCCCCATGTCGGGCGGACCCTGCGGGAGTGGGCGCAGGCGGGCACAGACCCGATGGCCGTCTGTGATCAGGTCCGCAACGCCATTTTACGCCAGCGTAATTTAGGGCCCACCCAGCGTAGTTCACGGCTCCCGTGCATAGCAGGAGTGTGAGGGCAGCGGCGGGTGCGCTGAGACCGCCGGGTCCAATGGCGATCCAGCGGCCTGTTTAAATGAAGGCCTGGCAGCCTTGGAAAGGCGGCTCAAAGTGGCTGGGAAAAGAGCACATCAGAGGGGCAATGTGCCTGACGCAAGTCCAGAGGGTAGGCCATCAGGGCAGAACAGTCCGGAGGGTAGGCCAGTGGGGCAGCGTGCCCCTCGTTTGACGAAGGCACCGGGCTCACCTGCTGGTGCCTTGATGGCCACATGTGTACACTCTATAGTATCCTGGATACGGGGAAAGCCAGCAATGGCCGCGAAGCCTCTGGCTCACTGTGTCTGGCTGGTATCGACCCAGCGGTAATGGATGAAGGTCAATGCACGTCTGAACAAAGCGTCTGTAACCTGCTTGACGCAAGTGTGAACAGCTGATTGGGAGACTCCACAGAGATTACCCACTGATCCCTGGAAAGAGCCGGAGGCATAGAAGTTGAGGGCAGCTGTGTCCTTCAGAGCCACTGGCATGGGGTGTCCACCCACACAGTTTGCGGAGATCTCAGGGCCTATCATCCAACAAATGGAAGTGACTGTCTCCCTTGAGAGACGGAGCCTCCTTCAGCACTGGATCTTAGACATATTGAGGTAGCTGCTTCGCCACCTGTATACCCTGGCGGCAGGATATTGGGGTCTTCTGCGGTCCCTTCCAACTTGCACTTCCCATATTGGCCCTGCGCCCCTTGTGCCTGCACCTCTCCTCCCAAAGGTGGCTCCCCTGGAGGCTGAATGTGGACTCCTGGCCTCCTCCCCATTCTGGCTCTCCCTTCCGCCTCAGAGGAGGTGCCTCCAGTGGAGAGCACAACTCCCATTCCCAGGCTAAGGGAAGGCTTCCTGAAGAGGGGTGAGGGGGAGGTCTAGCTGTTTTGCTGGATAACCAGGCAGGCAGTGGGGGAGGGGGGAGTGGTTGGGAGAGGAAGCTTGGACTGGGAGAGGAAGGTGAACTGGGCGGGGGGTGGGGGGGGTGAAGTTGGGAGGGCACGGGGATGAAGGTGTGAGGGAGGTGAAGTTGGGAATGGGGGAGATGAAGGTGTCAGGGGGGTGATGTTGGGAGGATGGAGTAGGGAGTACAGGGGCAGAGGCTGTAACAGGGGAGAATGCAGCAAGTGGAGAGGTAGGTATAAGTGGGGAGGAAGGTGAAAGTTCGGAGGGCGGGAGAAATTCAGAGAGGGGAAGGAGTTCAGAGGGGAAGGAATTTGGAGTGGGGAAGGAGTTTGGTGGGGAGACGCTGTCTGAGAGGAGGAGGGAATTCAGAGGGAGGAAGGTGTCTGGGCCTAGCATGGAGTTCAGAAGGGGGGAGATGTCTGGGGAGAGGAAAGTGTCCAGGGGAGGAGGGAGTAAGGGTAGAGGAGGGAGTAGGGGTAGAGGAGGAAGTAAAGGGGGGATGTCCAGGTGAACATGCAAGAGGGGGGTCTGTGGAATAAATGGCTGCCTACTGAGGAGCTAACTGAGGGTGAGCATGGTAGGAGGGAATGGTGAGTATGAGAGGGGGCAGAGGGGGCCTGTAGGGTAGGTGGGTGAGGGTGCGTCGGTTGTAGTAGAAGGGACAGCGAGGGTGGTTGGTGGTGACTCGGAGGCAGATACGGACCCTGGGGGTGGAAGGAGGAAGCCAGGGATGTCAATGTGGATGGGGGTGGGATTCTCAGGAAGGTAACGAACACGCACGTTCACCTGGACATCCCGGAAAAACAAGGGTTCGGCTTGGTGGGTGACAGTGGGGATGTGGAAGGTGATGCTGGGGGGTCGACAGTAAGGGCTTGGGTGACTGGGGGAGGGGAAAGGATGAGGGAGCTAATGACAAACTTGACAACTACGGTTTCGCAGAAATTGAAAGTGAGTGGGGCCTCTTGTTGGACGGGCACAGGTGCTGAATGGGAGTGTAGTCAGTGGGTGAGCAGAGATGCAGGTCAGATCAGATGGACAACTGAAAGAGAAGCCCAGCAGGCAGCATTGAAAATGCCTGGGACAGTGAAATGAGTGTGAGGAATGAAGGCTCTGCATGCGGAGTGCTTGCATGAGTCCCTGAAAGGCCGTGCCACACACACACACACACACACACACACACACTTCTCCCTCCAGAATCACTCGTGGTCCGTCTGCGTGGAGTTGAACTGCTAGGGGGTGAGGGACGCAGGGGGAGGACTCGCGACGCCCATCAATGCAGCTGAAAGACTACATTACAGGTTATTCAGTGAAAGGGAATAAATTTTCAAATTAAAAAGTGACAAAATGTGTTCACTCATGCAACCACCTGTGATCAAAATTTCTTAACTTCTCTAGGCCTCCCACTTCTTCGAGGTGCTGCCCTGACATACACAGCAGGGGTGGAGACAGCCTGTGCAATGGTTGGCCCCGTTGCCTCTGATGACTTCAGCATGGATCCTCTGGAGAACTGAGGCCTTTAGGGCCCCAGCTTGCTTTGCCTGTCCTCCTGTGGGCCAGCTGCTCCCTCTGTGGTGACAGAAAACAAGTTTGAAGGAGTCACAGGCAAAAGGGACTCAGGGGGAGCAGACATCCTCTCAGATTTCTGAGTGGATGACCCATGGTTGTCCAGCTGCTGTTCCTCCTCCCTTCGGGTGCCGAAGGCCTGACTCCTTGAGGGGAAGGAGCACCTGGAGGGATGTCGTGGTGCCTCGCTTCCCCTCGCATTGCCACTGTAGGAACTCAACCATGGCACTCCATCCACAACGCTATGGAGTGCAGGTCTGTGAGCATCTCCGCGTTCTGTTGGACCAGAGTCTCCATGGTGTCTGCCATCCTTCCCATGGAGACCTCCATAAACGCATATGTGGGCACCATCAGAGAGCAGGTGGACACACTCCTCCAACTCGCGTGCCACTGTTTTGAGGGTTTCCAACAGCTCTACGTGATGTTCCGCCACCTTCTGCTGACTCTGCATGATGAGTTGGAAGGCCAAATCCAGGTGTTCATCGTCTGTCTCGGACCTCACAGATGCCTCTTCCCCAGCAGTCCTCCAAGTGCCGGGGAGCTCGGCTGAACCTGCCTCCTCCTACTGCAGACACATGCCCGTGCGGTGACCACCAGATTATGAACTCGAGCCTGCTCTAGATCTAGGTCCCGCCAAGGTGTCTGTCTCTGCGCTGGTGGAGGGTGTGGGTAAACGCTGTGATGGGTCTTCCAGGCTGCTTATATCCAGCTCTTCACTAGAGGTAGGTCTTCCTAGCTGAGGGCAAGTACTAAAATTGGAAGAGCTGTCTCACAGACTAGCCAAGCAACAGCCTGACATAATCATGCTCACAGAAACATTACAGATAATGTCCCAGACACCACCATCACCATGGACTGACCCACCAGAGTGGCGGCACAGTGGTACACATTCGAAGGGGGAGTTCCCCTGGGAGCTCTCAATATCCACTCTGGGCTCCATAAAATCTCATGGTATCAGGTCAAACATCGGCAAGGAAACCACCTGCTGGTTACCACCAACCACAACCCCCCCCACGCCCACCTCCTCAGCTGATGAATCACGACTTCACTTGGAGGAAACACTGAGGATGGCAAGGGCACAGAATGTACTCTGGGTGGGGTACTTCAATGTCCATTACCAAGAGTAGCTCGGTAGCACCACTACTGACCAAGCTGACTGAGTCCTAAAGGACATAGTTACTTGACTGGGTCTGCGGCAGGTGGTGAGGAAACCAACAAGAGGTAAAAACAGGCTTGATCTTACCAATCTACCTGTCACAGATGCATCTGTCCATGACAGTATTGGCAGCAGTAATCGCTGTATAGTCCCTGTGGAGATGAAGTCCCATCTTCACATTAAGGATACCCTCCATTGTGTTGCATGGCACTATCACCATGCTAAATGGGGTAGATTACGAACAGATTGAGCAACACAATCCATGAGGCATTGTGGGCCATCAGCAGCAGCAGAACAACCACAATCTGTAACCTCATGACTCAGCATATCCCCGACCCTACCATTACCATCAAGCTGGGGGATCAATCCTGGTTTAATGATGAGTGCAGGAGGACATGCCAGAAGCAGCACACCTAAAAATGAGGTGTCAACCTTGTGAAGCTACAAAACAGGACTACTTGCATGCCAAACAGTGAAAGCAGCATGCAATAGGTAGAGCTGGGCAATCCCACAACCAACTGATCAAATCTAAGCTCTGCAGTCCTGCACGCCCTCAATTACTGACACTCCAATAGTGCACACCCTCAATTACTGACACTCCAGTAGTGCAGCACACCCTCAATTACTAACCCTCCAATAGTGCAGCACACCCTCAATTACTGACACTCCAATAGTGCATAACACCCTCAATTACTGACACTCCAATAGTGCAGCAATATTGAGAAAGACAGAGGGAGAGACAGAGAGATAGATAGAAAGAGAGAGAGGGCGGGATTGAGGCAGAGTGAAAGAGAGCGAGAGACAGAGGGAGACACTGCACTATTGGAGGGTCTACTCTCCACCCCCACCCACAACCCCCACCCCACCCCGCGTCTTGTGCTTATTGCGGCCAACCAACGCCACGCCAAGCAATTAGCTAGGTCGTTGACCTCAGCGCTGCTTGCGGGATCTTGCTGTACGCAAGCCGTGCGCTGCCTCCCGACGGCGCTTCGTAGCCCGTGGGCCTCGGACATGTTCGGGATGTCAGCAGGGGACACACAGGTGTGGTGGGGGGGGAAGAGGGCCGATGTCGTTCCAGCGGAGAGCGCAGCCCGATACATCAGCGACGTCGCCCATTGCAGCACCGGTTAGTCCACTAAGTGACCACAGTGTAGAGGGAGCTTTACTCTGTATCTAACCCCGTGCTGTTCCAGTCCTGGGAGTGTTTAATGGGGACGGTGTAGAGGGAGCTTTACTCTGTATCTAACCCCGTGCTGTTCCAGTCCTGGGAGTGTTTAATGGGGACGGTGTAGAGGGAGCTTTACTCTGTATCTAACCCCGTGTTGTACCTGCCTGGGAGTGTTTGATGGGGACAGTGTAGAGGGAGCTTTACTCTGTATCTAACCCCGTGTTGTACCTGCCCTGGGAGTGTTTGATGGGGACAGTGTAGAGGGAGCTTTACTCTGTATCTAACCCCGTGCTGTACCTGTCCTGGGAGTGTTTAATGGGGACGGTGTAGAGGGAGCTTTACTCTGTATCTAACCCCGTGCTGTACCTGTCCTGGGAGTGTTTGATGGGGAAAGTGTAGAGGGATATATCGTATAAGTTAACCTGTTTGAATCTGGCACGATTCCCAGTACCTTATGCAGGAGTGTCAATGGGACAGGCTGCTGATGGCTGGCAAGGGCAGGTTTAATAGAGGGCTTTCTGTAATGCAGTGAATTCTGGGATAGCACAGCCACCATTGCTCCCATCACTATTCTCTCTATTTCATTATCTCTCTCTGCTTTTCTCTGCCTCTCTCACAGGCATAGGGCTGGACATTACTTCCCCACCCCGCCCACCACCTTCTCAAGGGGGCAATAAATGCCAGCCCAACCAGTGGAGCCCACATTCAATGAATGAATTTTATAATATTGTAGTAGCATCCCCTGCCTGCAAATATGCTCCAGTGGTGCACCCCCTCCACTCGGCGTTGGGCGGCTGCTACCCAGCTCGCACCTTTCCACAGGAGCACGGGCATGATGGAACCCTGCTGTTCGGCCAGGGAGGCGTCACCTCGCCCTGTCCGCTGAGCCATGCCTCATCCACTGAGACCTCCCTACCCCTCTCTCCCCTCCCCATAATCCCGGTGTCTCTCCCTCCCCCTATCCCCTCCCCACCCTCCATCACTCCCACTCCCCACCTCCCTCTCCCCTCCCTGCAATCCCAGTGTCTCTACCTACCACAGCCGTGACGTCCCAGCGGATGAGCCGTTAAACCCAGGGGCCCCGCCTGCCCTTATGGACGCTTTTGGGAGAGGACCTTTGGGGAAGGATCTCCTCCCCCCACACTGCCTACGCCCCCCCCCCAAACCCCCAACCCTATCCGCCTACTCCCGCTCCCCCAGGGCCCATATCTAATCCCTCGACCAGCCCTGCGAAAGGCAGAACGACCTGGCCGTTCCCTCAGCGCCAACGGTAGGATCCTGCTGTGCGTAAATTGGCTGCCCTCATCCAGGCAAGTGGGGAGTATCCCATCGCACTACTGACTTGTGCCTTGTAGATGGTGGACAGGCTTTGGGGAGTCAGGTGGTGAGTGACTCTCCACAGGATTCCCAACCTCCGACCTGCCCTTTTAGCCACTGTATTTATATGGCTAGTCCAGTTCAGTTTCTGGTCAATGGTAACCCCCCAGGATGTTGATAGTGGGGGATTCAGTGATGGTAATGCCATTGATTGTCAAGGGGCAATGGTTAGATTCTCTCTTGTTGGAGATGGTCATTGCCTGACACTTATGTGGCGCGACTGTTACTTGCCACTAGTCAGCTCAAAGCCTGGATGCTGGTGCTTACTGCCTGGCTGGCAAATTGGAGGGTACATGGTGCCTAGTGTGACCCACATTGCACGGAACACCGAGCCTGCTAAGTAAAAGGGAGGCGTGTGGATACTGTCCGTCTCAGGGTCAGCGGCTGAAAGGTAATAAGTCCCTCTCATCTGGTACGGTCTGGCCTGTGTGTGTGTGTGAGACACAAGAACACCAGGCCATTCGGCCCATCGAGCCTGCTCCGCCATTCAATACGATCGTGGCCATTCTTGGGGAGGTTGAACTTCGACTCCATGTTCCCACCCGCTCCCTGTATCCCTCGACCCCCCCCACCCCTTCACTGAGAGAGTCTGGAAATCTGTCGGTCCTAGCCTCAAATGTCCTCGACGATGGAGCGTCAGCAACCACCCTGGGGTGGAGAATCCCAAAGATTCACAAACCCCTCCGAGTGAAGAAATTCCTCCTCCCATCAGTCCCCAAAACGTCCGGCCCCCTCATCCCGAGACTCTGCCACTCACCTCCCTCCCCCCATCCCGGGTGTTTTAGATTCCCTAGGACCAACCGGGGTACGATCCCTGGGCATCCGCCCTGTCGAAACCCCCATTCAGAACTGCATAGGTCCGGACCCGGTCGCTCGGAGAATCCGAGCCTGGTTTAGCTCAGCCTCTCATCGCAGGACAACCCCCACCCCCTCCACTCCCCCCGGGGACCCATTGATTGAACCTTCCCCGCTTCGCCTCCGAGGTGAATCTGTCCTTCCTTCAAACGCGGAGACCAAAGGGCACAGTGTACGCTCCGGACACGGTCTCACCAAAACCCTGTAACAACCTCAGCCAGATTCCTTATTCCCACGCTCCGACCCCCCGATAAATTCCTCGGCGTTGGGCAACTCCTGTACACGCAATCCCAGTGACTCTATTTCAACACACCTCCCTCCCTTCCATCACTCCCCCGTCCCACCTCCATACCCCATTAGCTCCAGGCCGGCACTGCCCAACTCGCACCTTTCCACCTCATCTCATGCGTGCAGGAGCGCGGGCGCGATGGAACCCTGCTGTTTGGCCAGGAAGGCGGCACCTCGCCCTGTACGCTGAGCCACACCTCCCCCATAGACCTGCCCAACTCCACTCTCTCCATCACTCCCCCTCCCACAATCCCAGTGTCTCTACCTCTCGGCGTGTCAGTAATTGAGGATCTGCTGCACTCTTGGTGTGTCTGCAATTGAGGGTGAACTGCACTATTGCAGTGTCAGTAATTTAGGGTGTGCTGCATTATTAGAGTGCCAGTAATTGAGGGTTTACTGCACTCTTGGTGGGTCAGTAATTGAGGGTGTGCTGCAATTTAGGAGGGTCAGGAGTTGAGGGTGTGCTGAACTATTGGAGGGTCGCTAATTGAGGGTGTGCTGTACTATTGCAGGGTCAGTAATTGAGGGTGTGCTGCCCTTTTGGAGTGTATGTAATTGAGGGTGTGCTGCACTATTGTAGGGTCAGTAATTGAGGCTGTGCTGCACTATTGGAGATTCAGTAATTGAGGGCGTGCTGCAGTATTGGAGAGTCAGTAATTGAGGGTGTGCTGCACTATTGAAATGTCATTAATTGAGGCTGTGCTGCACTATTGGTGTGCCATTATTGAGGGTGTTCTGCACTATTGAAGGTCGGTAATTGAGGGTATGCTGCACTATTGGTGTATCAGTAATTGAGGGTGTGCAGCACTATTGGAGAGTCAGTAATTGAGGGTGTGCTGCACTACTGGAGTGTCAGTAATTCATGGTGTGCTCACTAGTGGTGTGTCTGTAATTGAGGCTGAACTGCACTATTGGGGTGTCAGTAATTGAGGGTGTGCTGCACTGTTGGAGTACCAGTAATTGAGGGTGTCCTGCACTATTTGAGTGTCAATAATTGAGCGTGTGCTGCACTATTCGTGTGTGAGTAATTCCGGGGGTGCTGCATTCTTGGAGGTTCAGTAATTGAGGGTGCGCTGCACTACTGGTGTGTTAGTAATTGAAGGTGTGCTGCACTATTGGAGTGTCAGTAATTGAGTGTGTTCTGCAGTATTGGATTGTCAGTAATTGATGGTGTGCGGCACTATTTGAATTTCAGTTACTGTGGGTGTGCTGCATTATTGGAGTTCAGTAATAGTGGGTGAACTGCACTATTGGAGTGTAAGTAATTGAGGGTGTGCTGCACTATTGGAGATTCAGTAATTGAGGGCGTGCTACACTATTGGAGATTCAGTAATTGAGGGTGTGCTGCAGTATTGCAGAGTCAGTAATTGAGGGTGTGCTGCACTATTGAAATGTCATTAATTGAGGCTGTGCTGCACTATTTGTGTGCCATTATTGAGGGTGTTCCGCACTATTGAAGGTCGGTAATTGAGGGTATGCTGCACTATTGGTGTATCAGTAATTGAGGGTGTGCTGCACTATTGGAGAGTCAGTAATTGAGGGTCTGCTGCACTATTGGAATTTCAGTAATTGAGGGTGTGCTGCACTATTGGAGTGTCGGTAATTCATGGTTTGCTCAATATTGGTGTGTCTGTAATTGAGGCTGAACTGCACTATTGGAGTGTCAGTAATTGAGGGTGTGCTGCACTATTTGAGTGTCAGTAATTAAGCGTGTGCAGCACTATTGGAGGTTCAGTAATTGAGGTTCCGCTGCACTCTTTGTGTGTCAGTAATTGAGGGTGTGCTGTACTATTGGAGTGTCAGTAATTGAGTGTGTGCTGCACTATTGAAGGGTCGGTAATTGAGGGTGTGCTGCGTTATTGCTGTGTCAGTATATGAGCGTGTGCTGCATTATTGGAGAGTCAGTAATTGAGTGTGTGCTGCATTCTTCGAGTGCCAGTAATTGAGGGTGTGCTGCACTATTGGCGTGTCAGTACTTGAGGATGTGCTGCACTCTTGGTGTGTCTGTAATTGAGGGTAAACTGCACTATTGCAGTATCAGTAATTGAGGGTGTGCTGCATTATTGGAGTGCCAGTAATTAGGGTTTACTGCACTATTGGAGTGTCAGTAATTGAGGGTGTGCTACACAACTGGAGTGTCAGTAATTGAGGGTATGCTGCACTATTGGACTGTCAGTAATTAAGGGTGTGCTGGACTATTGCAGTGTCAGTAATTGAAGGTGTGCTGCACTATTGGAGTGTAAGTAATTGAGGGTGTGCTGCACTATTGGAGATTCAGTAAGTGAGGGTGTGCTTCACTATTGAAGTGTCAGTAATTGAGGCTGTGCTGCACTATTGGTGTGCCAATAATTGAGGGTGTTCTGCACTATTGGAGGTCGGTAATTGAGGGTGCTGCTCTATTGTTGTATCAGTAATTAAGGGTGTGCTGCAGTATTGGAGAGTCAATAATTAGGGTTTACTGCACTATTGGAGTGTCAGTAATTGAGGGTGTGCTGCACAACTGGAGTGTCAGTAATTGAGGGTATGCTGCACTATTGGAGTGTCAATAATTGAGGGTGTGCTGCACTATTGGACTGTCAGTAATTAAGGGTGTGCTGGACTATTGCAGTGTCAGTAATTGAAGGTGTGCTGCACTATTGGAGTGTAAGTAATTGAGGGTGTGCTGCACTATTGGAGATTCAGTAAGTGAGGGTGTGCTTCACTATTGAAGTGTCAGTAATTGAGGCTGTGCTGCACTATTGGTGTGCCAATAATTGAGGGTGTTCTGCACTATTGGAGGTCGGTAATTGACGGTGCTGCACTATTGTTGTATCAGTAATTAAGGGTGTGCTGCAGTATTGGAGAGTCAGTAATTGAGGCTATGCTGCATTATTTGACTGTCAGTAATTGAGGGTGTGCTGCACTGTTGGAGTGCCAATAATTGAGGGTGTGATGCACTATTGGAGTGTCAGTAATTGAAGGTGTTCTGCACTTTTTGAGTGTGAGTAATTGAGTGTGTTTTGCACTATTGGTGGGTCAGAAATTGAGGGTGCGCTGCATTATCGGAGTGTCAGTAATTGAGTTTGTGATGCACTATTGGTGTGTCTGCAATTGAAGGTGAACTGCACTATTGGAGTGTCTGTAATTGAAGGTGCGCTGCCATATTGGAGTGTCAGTAATTGAGTGTGTGCTGCACTATTGGAGGTTCAGTAATAGAAGTTGTGATGCACTCTTAGTGTCAGTAATTGAGGGTGTGCTGTACTATTGGAGTGTCAGTAATTGAGTGTGTGCTGCACGATTGGAGAGTCAGTAATTGAGTGTGTGCTGCATTCTTCGAGTGCCAGTAATTGAGGGTGTGCTGCACTATTGGCGTGTCAGTACTTGAGGATGTGCTGCACTCTTGGTGTGTCTGTAATTGAGGGTAAACTGAACTATTGCAGTATCAGTAATTGAGGGTGTGCTGCATTATTGGAGTGCCAGTAATTAGGGTTTACTGCACTATTGGAGTGTCAGTAATTGAGGGTGTGCTGCACAACTGGAGTGTCAGTAATTGAGGGTATGCTGCACTATTGGAGTGTCAATAATTGAGGGTGTGCTGCACTATTGGACTGTCAGTAATTAAGGGTGTGCTGGACTATTGCAGTGTCAGTAATTGAAGGTGTGCTGCACTTTTGGAGTGTAAGTAATTGAGGGTGTGCTGCACTATTGGAGATTCAGTAAGTGAGGGTGTGCTTCACTATTGAAGTGTCAGTAATTGAGGCTGTGCTGCACCATTGGTGTGCCAATAATTGAGGGTGTTCTGCACTATTGGAGGTAGGTAATTGAGGGTGCTGCTCTATTGTTGTATCAGTAATTAAGGGTGTGCTGCAGTATTGGAGAGTCAGTAATTAGGGTTTACTGCACTATTGGAGTGTCAGTAATTGAGGGTGTGCTGCACAACTGGAGTGTCAGTAATTGAGGGTATGCTGCACTATTGGAGTGTCAATAATTGAGGGTGTGCTGCACTATTGGACTGTCAGTAATTAAGGGTGTGCTGGACTATTGCAGTGTCAGTAATTGAAGGTGTGCTGCACTATTGGAGTGTAAGTAATTGAGGGTGTGCTGCACTATTGGAGATTCAGTAAGTGAGGGTGTGCTTCACTATTGAAGTGTCAGTAATTGAGGCTGTGCTGCACTATTGGTGTGCCAATAATTGAGGGTGTTCTGCACTATTGGAGGTCGGTAATTGACGGTGCTGCACTATTGTTGTATCAGTAATTAAGGGTGTGCTGCAGTATTGGAGAGTCAGTAATTGAGGCTATGCTGCAGTATTTGACTGTCAGTAATTGAGGGTGTGCTGTACTATTGGAGTGTCAGTAATTGAGTGTGTGCTGCACGATTGGAGAGTCAGTAATTGAGTGTGTGCTGCATTATTCGAGTGCCAATAATTGAGTGTGTGCTGCACTATTGGCGTGTCAGTACTTGAGGGTGTGCTGCACTCTTGGTGTGTCTGTAATTGAGGGTAAACTGAACTATTGCAGTATCAGTAATTGAGGGTGTGCTGCATTATAGGAGTGCCAGTAATTGAGGGTTTACTGCACTATTGGAGTGTCAGTAATTGAGGGTGTGCTGCAAAACTGGAGTGTCAGTAATTGAGGGTATGCTGCACTATTGGAGTCTCAATAATTGAGGGTGTGCTGCACTAATGGAGTGTCAGTAATTAAGAGTGTGCTGGACTATTGCAGTGTCAGTAATTGAGGGTGTGCTGCACTATTGGAGATTCAATAATTGAGGGTGTGCTGCACTAGTGGAGTTTAAGTAACTAAGGGTGTGCTGCACTATTGGAGATTCAGTAATTGAGGGTGTGCTGCACTATTGGATTGTAAGTAATTGAGGGTGTGCTGCATTATTGGTGTGTCAGTAAGTGAGGGTGTGCTTCACTATTGAAATGTCATTAGTGGAGGCTGT
Organism: Cetorhinus maximus; assembly: GCF_964194155.1. Taxonomy (NCBI): domain Eukaryota; kingdom Metazoa; phylum Chordata; class Chondrichthyes; order Lamniformes; family Cetorhinidae; genus Cetorhinus; species Cetorhinus maximus. Next base: position 350,969 of record NW_027596254.1, on the reverse strand, counting down.
GCTGCACTATTGCTGTGTAAATAATTGAGGGTGTTCTGCACTATTGGAGGTCGGTAATTGAGGGTGTGCTGCACTATTGGTGTATCATTAATTGAAGGTGTGCTGCACTATTGGAGAGTCAGTAATTGAGGGTGTGCTGCACTATTGGAATTTCAGTAATTGAGGGTGTGCTGCACTATTGGAGTGTCAGGAATTGACGGTGTGCTCACTATTGGTGTGTCTTTAATTGAGGCTGAACTGCACTATTGGGGTGTCAGTAATTGAGGGTGTGCTGCACTACTCGTGTGTCAGTAATTCCGGGGGTGCTGCAATCTTGGAGGTTCAGTATTTGAGGGTGCGCTGCACTACTGGTGTGTAAGTAATTGAGGGTGTGTTGCACTATTGGAGTGTCAGTAATTGAGGGTGTGCTGCAGTATTGGATTGTCCGTTATTGATGGCGTGCGGCACAATTGGAATTTCAGTTATTGTGGGTGTGCTGCACTATTGGAGTTCAGTAATAGTGGGTGAACTGCACTATTGGAGTGTCAGTAATTGAGGGTGTGCTGCACTATTGGAGTGTCAGTAATTGAGTGTGTGCTGCAGTATTGGATTGTCAGTAATTGATGGTGTGCGGCACTATTGGAATTTCAGTTACTGTGAGTGTGCTGCACTATTGGAGTTCAGTAATAGTGGGTGAACTGCACTATTGGAGTGTCAGTAATTGAGGGTGTGCTGCACTATTGGAGTGTCAGTTATTGAGGTTGCGCTTCACTATTGGAGGGTCAGTAATTGACGGTTTGCTGCACTATTGGAGTGTAAGTTATTGAGGGTTTGCTGCACTATTGGAGATTCAGTAATTGAGCCTTTGCTGCAGTATTGGAGAGTCAGTAATTGAGGGTGTGCTGCACGATTGGAGAGTAAGTAATTGAATGTGTGCTGCATTATTCGAGTGTCAGTAATTGAGGGTGTGCTGCAGTATTTGTGTGTCAGTACTTGAGGATGTGCTGCACTCTTGGTGTGTCTGTAATTGAGGGTTAACTGCACTATTGCAGTATCAGTAATTGAGGGTGGGCTGCATTATTGGAGTACCAGTAATTGAGGGTTTACTGCACTATTGGAGTGTCAGTAATTGAGGGTGTGCTGCACTATGGAGTGTCAATAATTGAGGGTGTGCTGCACTATTGGAGTGTCAATAATTGAGTGTGTGCTGCACTATTAGAGTGTCAATAATTAAGGGTGTACTGCACTATTGGAGATTCACTAATTGAGGGTGTGCTGCAGTATTGGAGAGTCAGTAATTGAGGGTGTGCTGCACCAATTGGAGTATAAGTAATTGAGGGTGTGCTGCATTATTGGATTGTCACTAAGTGAGGGTGTGCTTCACTATTGATGTGTCAGTAATTGAGGCTGTGCTGTACTCGTGGTGTGCGAATAATTGAGGGTGTTCTGCACTATTGGAGAGTCAGTAATTGAGGGTGTGCTGCACTATTGGAATTTCAGTAATTGAGGGTGTGCTGCAATATTGGAGTGTCAGTAATTCATGCTGTGCTCACTATTGGTGTGTCTGTAATTGAGCCTGAACAGCACTATTGGGGTGTCAGTAATTGAGGGTGTGCTGCACTGTTGGAGTGCCAGTAATTGAGGGTGTGCTGCACTATTTGAGTGTCAGTAATTGAGCGTGTGCTGCACTATTCGTGTGTCAGTAAATCCGGGGGTGCTGCACTCTTGGAGGTTCAATAATTGAGGGTGCGCTGCACTACTGATGTGTTAGTAATTGAGGGTGTGATGCAGTATTGGAATGTCAGTAATTGAGTTTGTTTTGCGCTACTGGAGAGTCAGAAATTGAGGGTGCGCTGCACTATTGGAGTGTCAGTAATTGTGGGTGTGCTGCACTATTGGAGTTCAGTAATAGAGGGTGAACTGCACTATTGTAGTGTCAGTAATTGAGGGTGTGCTAAACTATTGGAGGGTCAGTAATTAAGGGTGTGCTACACTATTGGAGTGTCAGTAATTGAGCATGTGCTGCAGTACTGGATTGTCAGTAAATGATGTTGTGCGGCACTATTGGAATTTCAGTTATTGTGGGTGTGCTGCACTATTGGAGTTCAGTAATAGAGGGTGTGCTGCACTATTGGAGTGTCAGTAATTGAGGGTGTGCTGCACTATTGGAGTGTAAGTAATTGAGGGTGTGCTGCACTATTGCAGGTTCAGTATTTGAGCGTGTACTGCAGATTTGGAGAGTCAGTAATTGAGGGTGTGCTGCAATGTTGGAGTGGCAGTAATTGAGGGTGTGCTAAACTATTGGAGGGTCAGTAATTAAGGGTGTGCTACACTATTGGAGTGTCAGTAATTGAGCATGTGCTGCAGTACTGGATTGTCAGTAAATGATGTTGTGCGGCACTATTGGAATTTCAGTTATTGTGGGTGTGCTGCACTATTGGAGTTCAGTAATAGAGGGTGTGCTGCACTATTGGAGTGTCAGTAATTGAGGGTGTGCTGCACTATTGGAGTGTAAGTAATTGAGGGTGTGCTGCACTATTGCAGGTTCAGTATTTGAGCGTGTACTGCAGATTTGGAGAGTCAGTAATTGAGGGTGTGCTGCAATGTTGGAGTGGCAGTAATTGAGGGTGTGCTGCACTATTCATGTGTCCGTAATTCCGGGGTGCTGCACTCTTCGAGGTCCAGTAATTGAGGGTGCGCTGCACTACTGGTGTGTCAGAAATTGAGGGTGTTTAGCACAATTGTAGTGTCAGTAATTGAGTGTGTGTTGCGCTTTTGGAGGGTCAGTAATTGAGGGAGGCTGCACTATTGGAGTGTCAGTAATTGAGGGTGTGCTGCACTATTGGAGGGTCAGTAATTGAGGGTGTGCTGCACTATTGGAGTGTCAGTAATTCAGCGTGCGCTGCACTAATGGTGTGTCAGTAATTGACGGTGTGCGGCACTACTGGTGTTTCAGTAATTGAGGGTGTGCTGCTCTATTGGAGATCAGTAATAGAGGGTGATCTGCACTATTGGAGTCTCAGTACTTGAGGGTGTGCTGCACTATTTGAGTGTCAGTAATTGAGGGTGTGCTTCACTAGTGGGGGGTCAGTGATTGAGGGTTTGCTGCACTATTGGAGGGTGAGTAATTGAGGGTGTGCTGGAATATTGCAGTGTCAGTAATTGAGGGTGTGCTGCACTATTGGAGTGTCAGTAATTGAGGGTGTGCTGCACTATTGGAGTGTCAGTAATTGAGGGTGTGCTGCACTATTGGAGGTTCAGTATTTGAGCGTGTACTGCAGTATTGGAGAGTCAGTAATTGAGTGTGTGCTGCAATGTTGGAGTGGCAGTAATTGAGAGTGTGCTGCACTATTCATGTGTCCGTAATTCCGGGGTGCTGCACTCTTCGAGGTCCATTAATTGAGGGTGTGCTGCACGACTGGTGTGTCAGAAATTGAAGGTGTTTAGCACAATTGTAGTGTCAGTAATTGAGTGTGTGTTGCGCTATTGGAGGGTCAGTAATTGAGGGAGGCTGCACTATTGGAGTGTCAGTAATTGAGGGTGTGCTGCACTATTGGAGGGTCAGTAATTGAGGGTGTGCTGCACTATTGGAGTGTCAGTAATTCAGCATGCGCTGCACTAATGGAGTGTCAGTAATTGACGGTGTGCGGCACTACTGGTGTTTCAGTAATTGAGGGTGTGCTGCTCTATTGGAGATCAGTAATAGAGGGTGATCTGCACTATTGGAGTGTCAGTACTTGAGGGTGTGCTGCACTATTGGAGTGCCAGTAATTGAGGGTGTGCTTCACTAGTGGAGGGTCAGTGATTGAGGGTTTGCTGCACTATTGGAGGGTGAGTAATTGAGGGTGTGCTGCACTATTGGAGTTTCAGTAATTGAGAGTGTGCTGCACTATTGGAGTTTCCTGTAATTGGGTGTGAGCTCATTATTGGTGTGTCTGTAATTGGGGGTGTGCTGTGCTATTGGTGTGCCAGTAATAGAGTGTGTGCTGTACAACAGGAGGTTCAGTAATTGAGGGTGCGCTGCACTATTGGAGGGTCAGTAATTGAGGGTGTGCTGCACTATTGGAGTGTCAGTAATTGAGGGTGCACTGCACTACTGGTGTGTTAGTAATTGAGGGTGTGCTGCACTATTGGAGGTCAGTAATTAAGGGTGTGCTGCACTATTGGAGTGTCAATAATTGAGCGTGCGCTGCAGTATTGGATTGTCAGTAATTGATGGTGTGCTGCACTATTGGATTGTAAGTAATTGAGGGTGTGCTGCACTATTGGAGGTTCAGTAATTGAGCGTGTGCTGCAGTATTGGAGAGTCAGTAATTGAAGATTTGCTGCACTACTATAGTGTAAGTAATTGAGGGTGTGCTGCATTATTGGAGTGTCAGTAAGTGAGGGTGTGCTTCACTATTGAAGTGTCAGCAATTGAGGCTCTGCTGCACTATTGGTGTGCCAATAATTGAGGGTGTTCTGCACTATTGGAGGGTCGGAAATTGAGGGTGTGCTGCACTATTGGAGAGTCAGTAATTGAGGGTGTGCTCACTATTGGTGTGTCTGTAATTGAGGGTGTGCTGCACTGTTGGAGTGCCAGTAATTAAGGGTGTGCTGCACTATTTGAGTGTCATTAATTGAGGGTGTGCTGCACTATTCGTGTGTCAGTAATTCCGGGGGTGCTGCACTCTTCGAGGTCCAGTAAATGAGGGTGCGCTGCACTACTGGTGTGTCAGTAATTGAGTGTGTGTTGCGCTACCGGAGGGTGAGTAATTGAGGGTGCGCTGCACTATTGGAGGGTCAGTAAATGTGGGTGTGCTGCTCTATTGGACATCAGTAATAGAGGGTGATCTGCACTATTGGAGTGTCAATACATGAGGGTGTGCGTCACTAAAGGTGGTTCCGTAATTAAGGGTTTGCTGCACTATTGGAGTTTCTGTAATTGAGGGTGTGCTGCACTATTGGAGTGTCAGTACTTGAGGGTGTGCTGCACTATTGGTGTGTCAGTAATTGAGGGTGTGCTGCACTATTGGAGTGCTTGTAATTGAGGGTGTGCTCACTATTGGTGTGTCTGTAATTGAGGGTGTGCTGCACTATTGGTGTGTCAGTAATTGAGTGTTTGCTGTACAATTGGAGGTTCAGTAATTTAGGGTGTGTTGCACTATTGGAGTGTCAGTAATTGAGGGTGTGCTGCACTATTGGAGGATCAGTGATTGAGGGTGTGCTGCACTATTGGAGTGTCAGTAATTGAGCGGGTGCTGCACTGTTGGAGTGTCAGTAATTGACGGTGTGCGGTACTACTGGAGTTTCAGTAATTGAGTGTGTGCTGCACTATTGGAGGTCAGTAATAGAGGGTGTGCTGCACTATTGGAGGGTCAGTAATTGAGGGTGTGCTGCACTATTGGAGTGACAGTAATTGAGGATGTGCTGCACTTTTGGTGTGTCAGTAATTGAGTGTGTGCTGCACTATTGGAGGGTCAGTAATTGAGAGTGTGCTGCACTATTGCAGTGTAAGTAATTGAGTGTGTGCTGCACTAATGGAGTGTCAGTACTTGAGGGTGTGCTGCACTATTGGAGGGTCAGTAATTGATGGTGTGCTGCACTATTGGAGGATCGGTAATTGAGTGTGTTCTGCACTGTTGGAGGATCGGTAATTGAGGGTGTGCTGCACTATTGGTGTGTCAGTAATTGAGCGTGTTTTGTCCATGTTTGGACCAAGGTTGTAATGAGGTCAGGAGCTCGGTGGCCCTGGCAGAACCCAAACTGAACGTCAGTGAGCAGGTTATTGCTGCGTAAGTGCCACTTGATAGCACTATCGATGACCTCTTCCATAACTTTACTGATGATGGAGAGTAGACTGATGGGGCAGTAATTGGCTGGGTTGGATTTGTCCTGCTTTTTGTGTACAGGACGTACCTGGGCAATTTTCCACATTGTCGGATAGATGCCAGTGTTGTAGCTGTACTGGAACAGTTTGGCCAGGCGCGCGACAAGTCCTGGAGCACAAGTTGAAGCTGAGGGCCTCAAGAGGAGGCTTGGTTTGATCATCTATATGGCACTTCTGGCTGAAGATGCTTGAAAATGTTTGAGCCTTGTCTTTTGCACTGATGTGCTGGGCTCCCCCATCATTGAGAATGGGGATATTTGTGGAGCCTTCACCTCGGATACATTGTTAAATTGTCCACCACCATCACAACTGGATGTGGCAAGGCTGCAGTGCTTTGAACTGATGCGTTGGTTGTGGGATCACTTGGCTCTGTCTATCGCATGCTGTTTACACTCTTTGGTACGCAAGTGGTCCTGTGTTGCAGGTTCCCCAGGTTGACACCTAATTTTCAGGTATGCCAGTTGCTGTTCCTGGAATGTCCTCCTGCACTCTTTATTGAACCAGGATTGGTCTCCTGGTTTGATGGTAATGTTAGAGTGGGGGATATTCCAGGTCATGAGGTTACAAATTGCAGTTGAATACAATTCTGCTGTTGCTGATGGCCATGGCGCCTCATGGATGCCCAGATTTGAGTTGCTAGATCTGTTTGAAATCTATGCCATTTAGTACAGTGGTAGCACCACACAAGGCGATGGAGGGTATCATCATTGTGAAGACAGGACTTTGTCTACACAAGGACTGTGTGGTAGTCACTCCTACCGATACAGTCATGGACAGATGCATTTGTGACAGGTAGATTGATGAGGATGAGGTCAAGTAGGTTTTTCGCTCTTGTTGGTTCCCTCACCATCTGCTGCAGACGCAGTCTAGCAGCTATGTTCTTTAGGACTTGGCCTGTAGTGGTGTTACTGAGCCACCCTCGGTGACGGACATTGAAGTCCCCAACCCAGAACACATTCCGTGCCCTTGCCACCTTCATACAATCTATCTGTTTGTGTGTTATGGGGGTTTATGGTTTTTGCAATTCACTGATTTATCAGTAATTGTTGAAATGGTTACATTTTCTGAGCTGTTGCTATGCCTGAATATTGAACATTTACTTGAGCTATCAAATTAGATTAAAAACCAGATGTACCAGGTTCAAATAATTGCTTTCAGCTTACATAACGTGAGTTTACATTCACAACCAGAACATTGTTATGAAAACTATACTTACCTCGTAGAGAGTGGAGGTCGGGAACTTCAATTCCCGATGATCACAGAGCTTTTGCGCGTGAGCGGACTGCACATGCGCAGTTCAGCAATTTTTTTGTTCTGTGGGCCCAATGCGCCTGTGCAGAAAGAGAAACAGTGCAAAAGCCTGGGTCAGGTGGCCAGGAGCTGAGCGCCATGGAAGACAAGTATCCCAGGCAGGGGACAGGGAGAGGTTCCAGATTCCCAGAGAGGGGAGGGGATGAGGACAGGAAAAAGTCCCAGTTCAGTTAAAAAGGGAGGAGCAGAGAAACAGGCTCCAAACAGGAAAAGGAATGTGGGGAGAAGACTTTAGGTGAAGAAGGCAGCCAAAGGTTGGTGACTCCTTGCTGCAGGCCACTGGGGCAAAGGTACCCCTTTGGAACAATAGTGTTCTGCTCGGCTTGGCCGAAGAGCTGAAGTTGTGCTTGTGAGTTGGTGTTTGGAGTGTATACTCGGAAATTCAGGGGAACGGAATTTCGGGAGATGAAATTGAAACCCTGTGAGGTGGGCCATCATTGATGCCCTCCAAGTCTGGTATTGAAGAGGGCTCAGGAGAAGCCAAGAGATCCAAGAAGGCAGCCAAAGGTTGGTGACTCCAAGCTGCAGGCCGCTGGAGCAAAGGTACCCCTTTGGGGCAGTGGCTCAGCCGAAAATCTGAAGTTGTGTTTGTGAGCTGGTGCTTGAATGCATATTCAGGCGAGGTGGGCCGTTGTTGATGGTGTCTGAGTTGGAGCAACTTTTGAAGAGAATTCCAAGGTTAGACCTTCAATGGTCAAGACTGGGAGAGTTTCAGTGAGATTGATTGAATCACAGTGTTTTTAGACGTCTGGGTGGGTTGTTGAGAAATCCATGGACTCAGTCTTGCTCGCATCTGTCATTTATTGTGCATTGGGGTGTTTTTGACCAGATTTTGCCCGTTAATTCACGTGTATTCATATTAACCTTGAACATTAGTGTAAAAGGTAGAGATTGTAACTTGTTTTACCTTTCTGACCTTGTATAGTAAAATCTATTTTTGTTTGTTCAAAACCTATGGAATCTTGTGGCTTCATTCATTTAGTGTCTTGAATCTCAAACTTTGTCTACTTTAAAAACGTTATTTGCCCCTAACCAGATCTTACCAAAAACTTGGGGTCTGACCTAGGATCATAGGAATATGCAAATCTGAATTAAGCAAATTCCTGGGATAAATAGCAAATTATTATAAATCATCAGTCTGTTCCTAGTATCATTGATATAGTTAGTCCTATGGCCCCAACATTTTATCAGTCCCAAATTGTTCCAAGTCATAATTCAATGTATTTAGAGACAATATGGAACCTTAATAATAGTACTGGTTTCATATTCAGGTGGTCACGGCTTTGAACCATAAGGTTGCCTATGTCAAACGCACCTGCTATCAAAATCTCTGTGGAGTTATCCTTTGGAGTTATCACAGTGCCCTAAGATAGCCGCACTACTGTACTGTTGAGTAAGAACAACTGAGATCTCAGTTCCACATAGCTCCCGGTCGTTAGTACTAAAATAAGATTTGTACCAAAAAAGTCCAAGCTCCATTTTGCAGAAGAGGCATCAGCTCCCCTGATGGTTTAAGTGTGTAAATGTACAGTGTGGTATCAAGGTATATAGTGACAACACAGATTCAATCCGTGATTATTCATGATCTCGAGTGGAGCAGCAGTGCAAATGCTGCTTTTGGCTTCAGTGATCCTAAGTTGTAGAGGGGAAAGAAATCAGTCGGAGTTCCTGCTCTTGATTGATATCCAATGATCCCTCCTGGAAATAAATGTGACAAAGCTGGAAATCTGAAATAAAAATAGAAAATGTAGGTCTATCATTGCCAAAGCCATAGCTATCTTTTCTCTCAATAGACGGGATTAGATCCAACAAATGTGGAGGCTGAACCAGATTATATATGGAAGAAAAGATGAGTAAATGGAGCAGGAGCAATGACACAGTAAATCAAGTACATTATTGAAAAGAAAGTCTGTCCTGGGATTCTGAAAAAAGAGTGTAATGAATATTTACAAAGAACCCATTAATTCACAGCTCATCATCACATTGTCACAGATAGTCTAGCATGTATCAAAAGCATTAGAATCTCATCTATTATGAATATGTAACCGGATTAACTCAATAAGAAATTTATTTATAATCTATTTGAACACGAAGGATCATTAAAATCAGCAGGAAACATATATTTGATTATTTTTTCGGTTGATTTCAGTTCACCTACAAAGAAGAGTATAATAATGCCATTATATGCCTGAGACTCTTGACTGAAATACCATGAATAAAAGTTATGCGCTTTCTGACACCCTAAATTTAAGAATCCTTTTGCAGTTCAGTTATTTTAAGTGAGAGGTTCTCTTTTTGAGCTATGTTGTAGTAATCAATATGGTGTTCAATCCTTCTGAAATCAAGTAATATCTTGCCGCCATTCTTAATTAAATTCTGATTTTTTTGCACCACAGTAGCACTGGGGGGAACATATTAGATGCACTCATCAATTTTCTGTGATTTGAAATCTCTCCAGAAAGTTTTCTTCTGATAGTGCTGATTGAAGTAGCAGCTGATCAAGGATGGGCATCCATGATGGTTGAGTTTTCACAGAGGAGAATATTGGTGAATAGATTGAATTCTGTTCATGATTTTCCAGGCATTTAGATTAAGGTCACATTTATCATAGTTTGCCTGTGACACTCATATTGCTTTCTCAGCAGGAATCTCTTCCAGATCATTGGGACGCAGCATCTTTTCAATGGCCCGACTTTTTTGGTCAATGGTCAAGCAAGGGCACTTGCAGCTGACCTTGAAGAAATCCTGGCTGAGCGATCTAGCAATGTTATGGTGTTTCTAACAGCAATACTGGAAACAAAAAGAAGCAGTTCTCATCGAATCAATTGATTTCACAGATTTCTGGTTCGGGTTGTGGGGGTTACTGGGGAAAGTGGACATAGTGCAGTCTGTGGTGGCGCAGTGAATGATAGATTGTGATTTCAGGATTGTGCTAAATCCTGAGGTTGCTGGTCAGATTCAGAGGGATAATAACAACAAACACTGATGGTTCACCATCAAAAAGCTCTGCAAATTCTAGGCCAATGTATTTTTCAGATATTAAAATGAAAATCAAACCAAGAATACGCAAAGACACTGTTTGTCTATTCGAAAAGCTTGGATAGAAGATTCTTAGTTGTGTTATTTGATCGAGAATCTCATGAAATGAATCTATGCTTGAGTTTCTGGTCTCACCTACTATTATTATGCTGCCCAAACCTTTCCCTAGTGCCTCCTTTAAGTACACCTGCCTCTGTATTGGATGGGCCCAGGACAAAATTCTAAACTTAGTGTCATCATTAGGTTTTTAAATAAAATTCAAATCGTGCAGTGACTAAATGTTTTAGCTTTCCGTAAATATTCAAAATTTTTTATTTATTATTGCTGCAATTTTTCTTTGACATCTGATGGAGAATGCAATAGCAGCGCACTAAATACATAAAATATTAAAAACTGCAGCTTCTAAATTCCTCACTTCATCAATTTGCAGCCTCATCTGTGTCCCAGGTCTTGATGAGATAATTGTCTCAGCGTCCTGATCAGCCATTCTGGGGTCACGGGCCCACCGTTTTCCTAATTTAAAAAAAACACTGTCATTATCAGAAAATTACAGAATTATGAGCTCAACCCTCCCTTATCCAATAAAATTAAAATTTATAATAAAATTGAAAATTTAAAGTTCATAATTATGGCTACCCTCTTGTGTAGATTTTTTTCCTTAATTAATTGTCATTTTCATCTAACATTTGAAAAATATCTGTTTGTTTTTCAGGACTCCCCGATAAATCATTCATTCTTGACCCAAAGGGTGCATAGGTAACTAATCAATAACTCACTCAGTCAGCATCCATTAAAGGTGTACAAGGATGGCTCGTGATGAATCACCTTATGCAGGAAGCAATGCTTCCTTGGAGCTTCTGAAAACTTGACATAGCAGGCTGAATTTCAATGCTTTCCTGATTCATATCTTCTGAGAGACTATCCCTTCTGTCTCATGCATTCTTTGAATTACTATATGGTATATAGTTGAAAGACTTAGCTGAGCATATTCACTTTACTGATGCTTAATCCAAGTTATCTATGAATAAGCATTTAAAGTGGCACTTACTGAGATTTATCCAATGATCCAGCTTTCTCCACGTGTCCAGTTGTCCCTTTTTGTGCTCTTCGAGTGCATATTCTAAAGCAGAAATGTATTCACTCCTTCTGGTGCTATATTTCGATGTTATCCCATTATTTGTAAGTTCCTGAGAAGCGGACCTTTCACTACACAGTCCTCCGCTTGACAGTCTGGATTCTCCCTGAACTGAAAGGGTTTCAGGATTGCCCAGCCTTGACAAAGGATGTTGCACTTCAGGAAACCTGGGTGGTAACCCCGAATGTGAAGCTGGTCTAGTAATGCTTACCTGAGCCATTTTGGTTATCTTCAGCTGAACAAATACTAAGTCGCCATGATTAGAAAAGCAGTGCTCTCCTTGCAGCAAATGGGATCTCGAGTCACAGCAACAACTTTGTGTTGCTACAGGCAACTCAATTCTATACCTCTGAAAGGAATTAGCTGCAGGGGAGCTCTGATTGAATGGCTGTCTCTTAAAGGTTTCCACTAAATTAAACATAGTTCTGCTATTATTGAATCAATAGTGTGTCATTAACACCGAACTCAGTAGTTAGGATCTGTGTCACACCTTTGACATTCTTTGAACAAAAGCATTTGCTTATTAATTACTCACCTCTTATGTATTTGAGTTCTATGGTTTCTGCTATTTTTATAAGTCTACACTGTAGTAATGATTTTAAGCCCATTTTTAATTGTTCCTTCTCGTGTATTTACCTACCATTAATATTACTCTTGAAAAAGCACCACTGCATCTTATGAGGCAAAACATCGCTGTGTGTATCCTATCCCACACAAAGTGCTGCTCAACCATCAACCCTTTGTTTGCCAACCTACATTGGGTCCCTGTTTCCCAATGCCTCAAATTAAATTCCCTCTATGCCTTTCCTTATCTCTGTAACTTTCTTCGGCCCTCTAACTCTCCAACTCACACTGTGGATCCCCACTGCCTTTTCCACATCACTGGTGGTCATGTCTTCAGCTGTCTAAGGCCTATGTTCCAGGATACCCACCCTAAACCTCTCCATTTCCTCATGACCACCTCCTCCTTTAAGGCCATGCTTAAAACATACCTCTTTAACCAAGCATTTTGGCCCTCCTAATATTTCCTTCTTTAGCTTGTTGTCCATTTTTCCCTGATTACACTTCTGCAAAGGCGCCTTGTGGTATTTTTCTATGTTAATGATGCTAAACAAATGCAAATGTTTTTTTTGTTGCTCAACCCTTGTGACCTTTTCATTAAATGTCAGTTCAATGACACAGCACTGTTCTATTTGAGGATATTCAAGTTTTCACAGAACAGTTTCAGGAAAGCACAATTTGTACATTTGTGGCATTGGCTTCTCTTTTTCATGTTGCTTTAGGTTCTGAATATTGCAAGAAACAAAGCACAAAATCAGAAGTAATCATGTATACCAATCATGGCTTCCAGGATTGATCACTGATATCGTAATTTATTATCATAATAAATAATAGCAGAAGAAAATACCATAACATTTCAGCTTGTTCAGCTTTTATCTAAATGTTAAGAAAAATACCTTTTCACAACAGGTATAGGGAAGGCTTCTGGTGACTAGTTTCCAAGTGTGCAAAGTTTGGACATACAAATTTAAGAATGTATTTTAGTTTTAGGTAGCAGCTGCAGGGTTTGTTTTCAGCCAAGCACAATACTCCATTTACCTTGCCTGGCTAAAACTCAAAGTTCTGCAGTCCAGATGCATATTTGTATTCTTAAACAAATGCACAGAAGGTCTCATCTAACAGTTACATTTAAAATGCTTAGACAGTGCTGATGGCAGTGCCCACTTGCCTAAACCGTTAAAAGAATTGCAGATTGGTTTAAAAGTGTTTGAAGTCCAACTCCATACACTGAACTACATACAGTGTCAAACAGAAACAATGGGGAGAATTTTCCCCATGTCGGGCGGACCCTGCGGGAGCGGGCGCAGGCGGGCACAGACCCGATGGCCGCCTGCGATCAGGTCCGCAACGCCATTTTACGCCAGCGGGCCAATTAGGGCCCAACCAGCGTAGTTCACGGCTCCCGTGCATAACGGGAGTGTGAGGGCAGCGTCGGGTGCTCTGAGACCGCCGGGTCCAATGGCGATCCAGCGGCCTGTTTAAATGAAGGCCTGGCAGCCTTGGAAAGGCGGCTCAAAGTGGCTGGGAAAAGAGCACATCAGAGGGGCAATGTGCCTGACGCAAGTCCAGAGGGTAGGCCTTCAGGGCAGAACAGTCCGGAGGGTAGGCCAGTGGGGCAGTGTGCCCCTCGTTTTTCCGACGAGTGTCTTTCTGCCCTCCTGGAGGAGGTGGCAGCGCGGCGGGATGTCCTGATTGCGAGGGACGGGTGGCGAAGGCCTCCCCGCCTGGACAAACATGAGTGGGAGGAGGTGGCCGAGAGGATTAGCTCCCATGATGCAGTGCGCCGCACATGGCTCCAGTGCCGCAAAAGATTCAACAATCTCCTGCACTCAGGAAGGGTGAGTACCATGTTGCCTCAAGTCACTTAATGCAGCTGTCATCCGTCATAGTGCTGGAACTGTGAAGCATGTTGCAGTCAGGGTGCTAACATGCTGGGAGGGGAGCTTCCAGTTGGCGGGGCACCAATCCATCTGCTGGTCTTTGCGCTCCACATGCTTGTGCCTCCTTCCTTAGCAAAGTGACACCTCGTGGTACCACATGTGAAGGAGGCAGCATTTGGGCAATGGTGAGGGGGGTCAGCCCTGGCTTGTTTGGGTGAGTATGCGGCAGCTGCGGGGTGAAGAAGAACTGGAGTCCTGCAATGTCCCACTCTGGCTGGGTTGGCAGGGATGCGATGGAAATCCAGGTGCAGGCTGGACTAATCAATGCTCCTCTCTCCTTTTCAGGAAAAGACTGCGCACAATGCATCGGAACGAATGCGGACTGGCGGAGGGCAGGCCCAGTTGGCCATCCTAATGGCGTACGAGCAGCAGGCCATGGATCTGGAGAGGCGCTATGCCCCCCAGGTCCACCGGTGGCGATGAGACTGAGGTGCTGTGGGGAGGTATGTTTGGCGAGCACTCAGGTCACCATGTGTGTCACAGAAGCCATGGCGCTGCTGAATGCTCCATGATTGAAGTTTGCAACGTGGGTTTACCATTGATTATGGAAAGATGAGCGCATAATGATCTGGGGGAGCAACATGCAAGTTGACATTGTCTGCACAAATTAAATGTCCTTTATTTTCCTCTTAGCATCACCGGAGCAGGAAGCAGAGGAGCCACCTCTCACACCTGAGGGCCCAGAGCAAATCCATTCACCAGCGTCACATCATCTCAGCCAGGCAGGCACCAGCGCAGATACTAGCACCTCGTGGGAATTAGATACTCGGCTAGTGTCCCGGGGCACAGTGGTGAGGACACTTCACACTCACTTGAGGTGAGGGCAGAGACAGAGAGTGCCCAGGGCACCGGCAGTCGGTGGACTGCTGGGGAACAGGTACTTGCTCGGTTGGTGGCTGATGCTGTGCCTCTGGAGTCGTCCGTGAGGCAGTGAACGCTGGAAGTGCAGCAGGATATGCGGGACGATCTGGCGGAGATACATGAGGCTACGCGTGGCATGGTGCCCATGCTGGAAGAGTCCATGCGGAGCATCACCGATGCAATGAGCCTCATGGCTGAGCGCCATGATTCCTTCATGGAGAGAGTGGTGGCTCTCGTGGAGAGGCTCCTCCAGGAGAACAATCAGGGCCTCCTGGGGTTCCGCTCGGACCTGCAAGCCCTCACAGCGGCACTGGCCTCAGCTGGTCATTGCCCGTGTGGGAGATTATTTGGGCACCAAGTTTCCAGCTCAGTGCCCATCCATCTACGATGAGCAGGGAGGTCCGAAGCAACCTCACGTCGGCGCAGCAGCTGCCTGTCGCCTCTTCGGGCTCCTCTCAGGGCGTTCTGAATGAGGGCAGCAGCTCCTCCGCCCCTCTGCCAGTGACCGTAGCATCCAATGAGCCTGCGGCGACTGGGGAGAAGCCAGCTGTGGAACTGGCCGCTCCCTCTCAGGCGGGGACATCAAATGCTCCACGGGCCAGAGGACGTCTGCCAAGGTCATCGAGGCCAACAGGACAGCACAGTGAGCAGGCTGTCTCAGATGCCAGTGCCAGTGAGGGGGCAGCACCTAGACATAGCACTCGTAAGCGTAAATTTAAGGCACCTTAGGCACACCACAGGTTTCTCACCGATGCTTTTATGTTGACCCATAGTACTTTGTGGAAGACTTGGTGTGATGTCCAACACCGTTCTTGTTTTGCTTTATCAAGTTACATTTGTTCACTCAATAAATTTTGACATGTTGCCATGCCTCAGGGTGATTCCTTACTTCTGCAAGTGGACGGGAAGCCATGATGTTATGAGTGAGTTGTTTGACATTGAGCTTTAGTGACAAGGGCTTTGGTTAATGTTATTATCCAGGCTGATTTAGCACTCAGGTATCGAGTGTGGAGCCTGCAGCCCTGGCGTGTGTTGAAGTTCCATCTGTGGTGGGCTGGCTGAAGGTTCTTTGGATTAAAGCCTCCCGGGTGTCCCTGCCTCCCTGCAGTATGCTCGGATCAGCATCTACCCCACCAGCATTCTCCTGTGCATGCTCATCTTCGGACTCACTGCTGGACTCATCGTGTGCATCAGGAGCAACTGCGTCCATGTCTCCCTCGTCCACTTTCCAGCGGCAGATTGTGGAGAGCGCAGCATGCAACCACTATCAGCGACACATGATCTGGGGGGGGTACTGGAGTGCACCCCCTGAAAGGTCCAGGCATTGGAAGTGCATCTTGAGAAGACCGACGGTTCTCTCCACTACAGCCCTTGTGGAGCGTGGCTCCTATTGTACCGCTGCTCAGCCTCTGTTCTTGGATGGCAGAGAGGCGTCATGAGCCACCTTCTGAGGGGAAAGCCCTTGTCACCCAGCAGCGATCCATCTAGCCGGGCTGGAGCACTGAAGAGCCTCGGCACCTGGGAGTGTCTGAGCATGTAGGCGTCGTGGGAGCTGCCTGGGTACCTTGCACAAACTTGTAGAATCAGCATCCTGTGGTCACACACTATCTGCACGTTTATGGAGTGGAAGCCCTTCCTGTTGACGAAGGCACCGGGTTCACCTGCTGGCGACTTGATGCCCACATGTGTACAGTCTATAGTATCCTGGACACGGGGGAAGCCAGCAATGGCCGCGAAGCCTCTGGCTCACTGTGTCTGGCTGGTATCGACCCAGCGGTAATGGATGAAGGTCAATGCATGTCTGAACAGAGCGTCTGCAACCTGCTTGACGCAAGTGTGAACAGCTGATTGGGAGACTCCACAGAGATTACCCACTGATCCCTGGAAAGAGCCGGAGGCATAGAAGTTGAGGGCAGCTGTGACCTTCAGAGCCACTGGCATGGGGTGTCCACCCACACAGTTTGCGGAGATCTCAGGGCCTATCATCCAACAAATGGAAGTGACTGTCTCCCTTGAGAGACGGAGCCTCCTTCAGCACTGGATCTTAGACATATTGAGGTAGCTGCTTCGCCACCTGTATACCCTGGCAGCAGGATATTGGGGTCTTCTGCGGTCCCTTCCACCTTGCACTTCCCATATTGGCCCTGCGCCCCTTGTGCCTGCACCTCTCCTCCCAAAGGTGGCTCCCCTGGAGGCTGAATGTGGACTCCTGGCCTCCTCCCCATTCTGGCTCTCCCTTCCGCCTCAGAGGAAGTGCCTCCAGTGGAGAGCACAACTCCCATTCCCAGGCTAAGGGAAGGCTTCCTGAAGAGGGGTGAGGGGGAGGTCTAGCTGTTTTGCTGGATAACCAGGCAGGCAGTGGGGGTGGGGGGAGTGGTTGGGAGAGGAAGCTTGGACTGGGAGAGGAAGGTGAACTGGGCGGGGGGTGGGGGGGTGAAGTTGGGAGGGCACGGGGATGAAGGTGTGAGGGAGGTGAAGTTGGGAATGGGGGAGATGAAGGTGTCAGGGGGGTGATGTTGGGAGGATGGAGTAGGGAGTACAGGGGCAGAGGCTGTAACAGGGGAGAATGCAGCAAGTGGAGAGGTAGGTGTAAGTGGGGAGGAAGGTGAAAGTTCGGAGGGCGGGAGAAATTCAGAGAGGGGAAGGAGTTCAGAGGGGAAGGAATTTGGAGTGGGGAAGGAGTTTGGTGGGGAGAAGCTGTCTGAGAGGAGGAGGGAATTCGGAGGGTGGAAGGTGTCTGGGCCTAGCATGGAGTTCAGAAGGGGGGAGATGTCTGGGGAGAGGAAAGTGTCCAGGGGAGGAGGGAGTCAGGGTAGAGGAGGGAGTAGGGGTGGAGGAGGAAGTAAGGAGGGGATGTCCAGGTGAACATGCAAGAGGGGGGGTCTGTGGAATAAATGGCTGCCTACTGAGGAGCTAACTGAGGGTGAGCATGGTAGGAGGGAATGGTGAGTATGAGAGGGGGCAGAGGGGGCCTGTAGGGTGGGTGGGTGAGGGTGCGTTGGTTGTAGTAGAAGGGACAGCGAGGGTGGTTGGTGGTGACTCGGAGGCAGATACGGACCCTGGGGGTGGAAGGAGGAAGCCAGGGATGTCAATGTGGATGGGGGTGGGATTCTCAGGAAGGTAAGGAACACGCACGTTCACCTGGACATCCCGGAAAGACAAGGGTTCGGCTTGGTGGGTGACAGTGGGAATGTGGAAGGTGATGCTGGGGGGGTCGACAGTAAGGGCTTGGGTGACTGGGGGAGGGGAAAGGATGAGGGAGCTGATGACAAACTTGACAACTACGGTTTCGCAGAAATTGAAAGTGAGTGGGGCCTCTTGTTGGACGGGCACAGGTGCTGCATGGGAGTGTAGTCAGTGGGTGAGCAGAGATGCAGGTCAGATCAGATGGACAACTGAAAGAGAAGCCCAGCAGGCGGCATTGAAAATGCCTGGGACAGTGAAATGAGTGTGAGGAATGAAGGCTCTGCATGCGGAGTGCTTGCATGAGTCCCTGAAAGGCCGTGCCACAGACGCACACACAAACACACACACACACACACACACACACTTCTCCCTCCAGAATCACTCGTGGTCCGTCTGCGTGGAGTTGAACTGCTAGGGGGTGAGGGACGCAGGGGGAGGACTCGCGACGCCCATCAATGCAGCTGAAAGACTACATTACAGGTTATTCAGTGAAAGGGAATAAATTTTCAAATTAAAAAGTGACAAAATGTGTTCACTCGTGCAACCACCTGTGATCAAAATTTCTTAACTTCTCTCGGCCTCCCACTTCTTCTAGGTGCTGCCCTGACATACACAGCAGGGGTGGAGACAGCCTGTGCAATGGTTGGCCCCGTTGCCTCTGATGACTTCAGCGTGGATCCTCTGGAGAACTGAGGCCTTTAGGGCCCCAGCTTGCTTTGCCTGTCCTCCTGTGGGCCAGCTGCTCCCTCTGTGGTGACAGAAAACGAGTTTGAGGGAGTCACAGGCAAAAGGGACTCAGGGGGAGCAGACATCCTCTCAGATTTCTGAGTGGATGACCCATGGTTGTCCAGCTGCTGTTCCTCCTCCCTTCGGGTGCCCAAGGCCTGACTCCTTGAGGGGAAGGAGCACCTGGAGGGATGTCGTGGTGCCTCACTTCCCCTCGCATTGCCACTGTAGGAACTCAACCATGGCACTCCATCCACATCGCGATGGAGTGCAGGTCTGTGAGCATCTCCGCGTTCTGTTGGACCAGGGTCTCCATGGTGTCTGCCATCCTTCCCATGGAGACCTCCATACACGCATATGTGGGCACCATCAGAGAGCAGTTGGACACACTCCTCCAACTCGTGTGCCACTGTTTAGAGGGTTTCCAACAGCTCTACGTGATGTTCCGCCACCTTCTGCTGACTCTGCATGATGAGTTGGAAGGCCAAATCCAGGTGTTCATCATCTGTCTCGGACCTCACAGATGCCTCTTCCCCAGAAGTCCTCCAAGTGCCTGGGAGCTCGGCTGAACCTGCCTCCTCCTGCTGCAGACACATGCCCGTGCGGTGACCACCAGATTATGAACCCGAGCCTGCTCTAGATCTAGGTCCCGCCAAGGTGTGTGTCTCTGTGCTGGTGGAGCGTGTGGGTAAACGCTGTGATGGGTCTTCCAGGCTGCTTATATCCAGCTCTTCACTAGAGGAGGTGTCCTCTTGACTGGAGGTGAGGACCTGGATGGAGCTGAGGGACTGGCTGGCTGAGGGAGTCGGTTGCTAGGCACAGCTCCCTGTGAACCAAAGTAGAGATAATTGGTGCATGCAGCAGAGTCAAAAGCAGGAGAGAGAGCACTCACAGTTGCTTTGTGAGAGGGATGATGTGGTGTAGGATCCTGATGTGGGTATTCGCCACTGACCTCACCATCACCACAGGCAGGGTCCACGTCCTCACCAGTCAGTTCGATGACACACTCCTCAAAGTGAGTTGGGGGGGGGGCCTAATGTCGGCCACCCCACCCCCGGTCTGGGACCTTTGCCTGCTGTTGTTAGCCTACTTGTCCTGCATGAAAATAGACGGAGAGAATGTGAACAAGATGCATGGCACTGCGTGGAATGTTTGCGTGGTGAGTGGAGCCATGGGCGGGATGTGTCTGTGAGCTCGAGAGGATATGAGCCTGATGGAGCTGTGAGAGTGTGAGAGAGTTAGTGCTGTTGTTCTTTGATGTGTGAGATCCCTGTGGATGTGTGATAGGCTTGGGAGTGTGTGAGTTGAGAGTGATGAGGTGGTTGACTTACCCTGGTGGAATGGATGAGAACATTGATCCTCTTCCTGCACTGGATGATGACCTCCTCTGTGCTCTGGTGGTGCTGACCGCAGCTGCCACCGCCTCTCAGGCTGGATCGGTGACTCTGGTGGACCTCCTGCAGCCTGAGCGGGGCTAGAGGACATTGCGGCGGCCTTCCACTGCATCCAGCAGGCGCCCCAGAGAGGCATCACTAAATTTGGGGGCTGCCGCCTTCTTTGCTTTTGGGGCCATCTGTCACCTGGAGCAATTCTGGTCTGTGGGCATGAAGTAGGCTGCGCTCTGGTGTACATTAAATATGATACCCGGAGTGAGGAAGCGCTGAGGTCACGGCATGGCAGACAAACATGAGCTCGTATGCCAGCGATCCAGAGTGTTGCCCGTGAACATGCTGGGAATGCAGCAATGTGGAGCGAAAACACACCATTGCAGCCTTCAGGTAAAACAACTTTTTTCACATCCGCTACCACACTTAGTGCAAATTTGGGATGATTCCGCCCTGAATCTGTACCATAAACACTTCTTCAGGAGCAGGAGAAAGACAATCTGAAAAATCAATTTGAAGACAAATTTCTGGGTCTCAGGGTGTGGGTGGGGCAACTATTTCACTTGGCAAGCTATCAATGTGAAAACAACCCCTTTTCAACATTTAGCATTCAGAGGAAATGGCGATCTGTAGGTTATAGGTAAATTGCTTTTAAATTATTTAGGGGTTTTATTTTTCTTTTAAGGGGAAAGTGGGTAAATATGGTGAGCAGAGGAAGCAACAGGTCTATCAGGATGACTTCTGAATGTGCTAGCAAAGAGCCAGCACAAATAAGAGACAAACGGCCTCTTCCTGTGCTTGAAAAATTTCATGGTTCGACCTAAATTATCCGGGCAGCAAGAGAGAAACTAATTATACAAGGAAGGTTCTAGCCAAAACAAAGATCTCTGATCAACTTACTACATCCATCAATGTAAATGTTAGACATTATTCTCTTGCTTTTCAAGTGCTACAAGGTGATCCTTCATGGTTAAGGTCATTTTGTAAAACTTAAGACTTGGTTTCTGGGTGTGACTGAGGCAACCGCACCAACTATTGTCGAGGAAGCATGTTACTTGATCTTCAAACATTATAGCTAGGGTAAATTCCATTCATCGAGCAATGATTATATCCTGTGTTTACATTTGCTCTGGTACATTAGTATACAAAGCAATTATAGACACAAAGGTTTACGATAACCTAGCATATAAATTTCACCATTTGAAATAATGCTGCCAACATTGCTCTAATTGGATTGCAGAAGTGTCCCAAGTTATTTTTTACATTTCATTATTTTAAGGACATGTTGTACAATTGTTCAATATAAATAAGTTTTATTCTGTTATAAGTTATGAATTAAACACAAGATATTTTAAATTGTAATTGATTTATTATAAAAGTAATATCCCTTTTTAAAAGAAATTGAAAAGACTTGATTTTTTTGGTGCTGAAATGATATCCTAAATGGGGCAGATACAATTATTGACTTCATGTACATAAATGTGAGGGACAATACAACAGAAACAACCAGCAGCTGGATGAATGACCAGCTAGCCTGCACATGATGATAAAAGCAAAATACTGTGGATGCTGGAAATCTGAAATAAAAACAGAAAATGCTGGAAAAACCCAGCAGGTCTGGCAGCATCTGTGGATAGCGAGAAACAGAATTAACATTTCGAGTCCAAATGACCGAAGCTTCGTACAGACTCAAAACATTAACTCTGTTTATATCTGTACATTATGATGTTGGTTGAGGGAGGAATGTTGGCCAAGAACATTGGACTCCTTGCTCTTTAAATAATGCCATGGAATCTAACATCAGGACCTCAGGGACAGCCAGATAGGGTTCTGTTTTAGCAACTGATTGAAAGCTAACAGCCTGACAATGCAACAGTCAGACACTGAAGAAGAGTCATATGGACTCAAAGCGTTAACTTTGTTTCTCTCTCCACAGATGCTGCCAGACCTGCTGGGTTTTTCCAGCATTTTCTGTTTTTGTTTCAGATTTCCAGCATCCGTGGTATTTTGCTTTCATCTTACTATAGTGTAGTTTGTCTGCTCAAGTTCTAGAATGGGACCTGGATCTAAAATGCATACCTTATTCCTAGGAGAGAGAGTAGGGCAGAAACTCTGCCAGTCCTCTCTAGTTTGCTGCTATGAGATGTTTGAGAATAACCCACAGTAGTTTCTCCCCTTAATCTTTCCCCCCTCCCTCCAGGAAATCACCTAGTTTTATTTGTTGTCTGTTTCTGAGACTGGGAACCAACAATGTGAGGTGACACCACTCTGCCTAGCATTCCAATATACGACTAGGAAACCACCTGTCAAATCAATTATCTAGAAGTTTACTCCATGATGTGATGAAAGTATAATAATTTTCATAATATTTTTCTGGTTTATTGTGAAGTAGCTTTATGGGTGTGATTATAGTTGGGTCTGTCTGTGTGATTTAATTACATTTAGAGTCAAGTAGACTGCAAGCTTGAAATCATCATAAGAAGCTAGGTGTAGAAATGTGCTTGACATGCTAATGAGTAAGCATGGATGCTGGCTTAGCATGTAAAGTGTGAAGCGAATTTGCATTTTTAGATAAATGAAGGGATTGTTTGGATTTCAAAGGGATCTTAGTCTGTTTACAACTAGCCAGGTAAGCAAGGCTAAGAAGTGCGTTTATTTTTCCAAAGGTTACTGACAATATTGGCAACATGAAAGTTTTTACATTAGGAGGAAAATACAGTTTCAAAGACACTTGGAACAATAGAATTTACATATTAAAGAGGGACAAACATATATAAAGGAGAATGAAAGGCTATATAGGGAAGGCCATGTAAGATCAAGTCATTAATGGTGGTGGACAATTAAACAACTAACCAGTTGAGGAGGCTCCACAAATTTGCCCATCTGCAATGATGGGGGAGCCCAGCACATCAGTGCAAGAAGTCAAGGCTGAATAATCTTCTACCAGAAGTGCCGAGTGGATGATCCACCTCAGCCTCCTCCTGAGGACCCCAGTATCACAGATGCCAGTCTTCAGCCAATTCGATTCGATTATGCCCTGTCCACAAAAATGGACAAATGCTGCTGAGCCAATTACTGCCCCATCAGTCTACTCTCGATCATCAGCAAAGTGATAGAAAGTGTGCGAAACAGCCTTCAAGAAGCCTCCAGCCATTTGTGCATCAGCCTGCTACGTAAAGTAACTGAAGTTGGAGAAAAGCCATTTGAAACTCTGCTGTCAAGTGGGTACTAGGTTAACTTGCTGTGTTTTTTGTGGCAGCTGGTGGAATTAAAAAGCTGGTTTTGGTAATAGTGACCATGAAACCATTGTTGTAAAAACCCATCTGGTTCAGAGGTGGCCTTTTGGGAAGGAAATGTACTGTCCTTACCTGTTCTGGCCTACATGTGGCTCCAGACTCACAGCAATATGGTTGTCTCTTAAATGCCCTCTGAAATGGCCTAGCAAGCCACTCAGTTATATAAAAAACTACAACAAAGCCTACAAAAAGGAATGGAACCATACAGATCACCAGCACTAACCTAACCAGAAATGAGAATGCAAATTCAGCCCTGTCGACCCTGCAAAGTCTTACTTACTGGAGGGGTAGGTCTTCCTAGCTGAGGGCGAGTACTAAAATTGGGAGAGCTGTCTCACAGACTAGCCAAGCAACAGCCTGACATAATCATGCTCACAGAAACATTACAGATAATGTCCCAGACACCACCATCACCATGGACTGACCCACCAGAGTGGCGGCACAGTGGTACACATTCGAAGGGGGAGTTCCCCTGGGAGCTCTCAACATCCACTCTGGGCTCCATAAAATCTCATGGTATCAGGTCAAACATCGGCAAGGAAACCACCTGCTGGTTACCACCAACCACAACCCCCCCCACGCCCACCTCCTCAGCTGATGAATCACGACTTCACTTGGAGGAAACACTGAGGATGGCAAGGGCACAGAATGTACTCTGGGTGGGGTACTTCAATGTCCATTACCAAGAGTAGCTCGGTAGCACCACTACTGACCAAGCTGACTGAGTCCTAAAGGACATAGTTACTTGACTGGGTCTGCGGCAGGTGGTGAGGAAACCAACAAGAGGTAAAAACATGCTTGACCTTACCAATCTACCTGTCACAGATGCATCTGTCCATGACAGTATTGGCAGCAGTGATCGCTGTATAGTCTCTGTGGAGATGAAGTCCCATCTTCACATTAAGGATACCCTCCATTGTGTTGCATGGCACTATCACCATGCTAAATGGGGTAGATTTCGAACAGATTGAGCAACACAATCCATGAGGCATTGTGGGCCATCAGCAGCAGCAGAACAACCACAACCTGTAACCTCATGACCCAGCATATCCCCGACCCTACCATTACCATCAAGCTGGGGGATCAATCCTGGTTTAATGATGAGTGCAGGAGGACATGCCAGAAGCAGCACACCTAAAAATGAGGTGTCAACCTTGTGAAGCTACAAAACAGGACTACTTGCATGCCAAACAGCGAAAGCAGCATGCAATAGGCAGAGCTGGGCAATCCCACAACCAACTGATCAAATCTAAGCTCTGCAGTCCTGCACGCCCTCAATTACTGACACTCCAATAGTGCACACCCTCAATTACTGACACTCCAGTAGTGCAGCACACCCTCAATTACTAACCCTCCAATAGTGCAGCACACCCTCAATTACTGACACTCCAATAGTGCAGCACACCCTCAATTACTGACACTCCAATAGTGCAGCAATATTGAGAAAGACAGAGGGAGAGACAGAGAGATAGATAGAAAGAGAGAGAGGGCGGGATTGAGGCAGAGTGAAAGAGAGCGAGAGACAGAGGGAGACACTGCACTATTGGAGGGTCTACTCTCCACCCCCCCCACCCACCACCCACCCCGCGTCTTGTGCTTATTGCGGCCAACCAACGCCACTCCGAGCAATTAGCTAGGTCGTTCACCTCAGCGCTGCTTGCGGGATCTTGCTGTACACAAGCCGTGCGCTGCCTCCCGACGGCGCTTCGTAGCCCGTGGGCCTCGGACATGTTCGGGATGTCAGCAGGGGACACGCAGGTGTGGTGGGGGGGGAAGAGGGCCGATGTCGTTCCAGTGGAGAGCGCAGCCCGATACATCAGCGACGTCGCCCATTGCAGCAACCGTTAGTCCACTGAGTGACCACGTGTAGAGGGAGCTTTACTCTGTATCTAACCCCGTGCCGTTCCAGTCCTGGGAGCGTTTAATGGGGACGGTGTAGAGGGAGCTTTACTCTGTATCTAATCCCGTGCTGTTCCAGTTCTGGGAGTGTTTAATGGGGACGGTGTAGAGGGAGCTTTACTCTGTATCTAACCCCGTGCTGTTCCAGTCCTGGGAGTGTTTAATGGGGACGGTGTAGAGGGAGCTTTACTCTGTATCTAACCCCGTGTTGT
Source organism: Cetorhinus maximus (assembly GCF_964194155.1). Classification (NCBI taxonomy): domain Eukaryota; kingdom Metazoa; phylum Chordata; class Chondrichthyes; order Lamniformes; family Cetorhinidae; genus Cetorhinus; species Cetorhinus maximus. The sequence continues at coordinate 325,570 of NW_027596254.1, read as the reverse complement.
ACCTGCCCTGGGAGTGTTTGATGGGGTCAGTGTAGAGGGAGCTTTACTCTGTATCTAACCCCGTGCTGTACCTGTCCTGGGAGTGTTTAATGGGGACGGTGTAGAGGGAGCTTTACTCTGTATCTAACCCCGTGCTGTACCTGTCCTGGGAGTATTTGATGGGGCAGCGTAGAGGGATATATCGTATAAGTTAACCTGTTTGAATCTGGCACGATTCCCAGTACCTTATGCAGGAGTGTCAATGGGACAGGCTGCTGATGGCTGGCAAGGGCAGGTTTAATAGAGGGCTTTCTGTAATGCAGTGAATTCTGGGATAGCACAGCCACCATTGCTCCCATCCCTATTCTCTCTATTTCATTATCTCTCTCTGCTTTTCTCTGCCTCTCTCACAGGCATAGGGCTGGACATTACTTCCCCAACCCGCCCACCACCTTCTCAAGGGGGCAATAAATGCCAGCCCAACCAGTGGAGCCCACATTCAATGAATGAATTTAAAAATATTGTAGTAGCATCCCCTGCCTGCAAATATGCTCCAGTGGTGCACCCCCTCCACTCGGCGTTGGGCAGCTGCTACCCAGCTCGCACCTTTCCACAGGAGCACGGGCACGATGGAACCCTGCTGTTCGGCCAGGGAGGCGTCACCTCGCCCTGTGCGCTGAGCCATGCCTCATCCACTGAGACCTCCCTACCCCTCTCTCCCCTCCCCATAATCCCGGTGTCTCTCCCTCCCCCTATCCCCTCCCCACCCTCCATCACTCCCCCTCCCCACCTCCCTACCCCCCTCTCCCCTCCCTGCAATCCCAGTGTCTCTACCTCCCCCAGCCGTGACGCCCCAGCGGATGAGCCGTTAAACCCAGGGGCCCCGCCTGCCCTTATGGACGCTTTTGGGAGAGGACCTTTGGGGAAGGATCTCCTCCCCCCACACTGCCTACGCCCCCCCAAACCCCCAACCCTATCCGCCTACTTCCGCTCCCCCAGGGCCCATATCTAATCCGACCAGCCCCGCGAAAGGCAGAACGACCTGGCCGTTCCCTCAGCGCCAACGGTGGGATCCTGCTGTGCGTAAATTGGCTGCCCTCATCCAGGCAAGTGGGGAGTGTCCCATCGCACTCCTGACTTGTGCCTTGTAGATGGTGGACAGGCTTTGGGGAGTCAGATGGCGAGTGACTCTCCACAGGATTCCCAACCTCCGACCTGCCCTTGTAGCCACAGGATTTATATGGCTGGTCCAGTTCAGTTTCTGGTCAATGGTAACCCCCCCAGGATGTTGATAGTGGGGGATTCAGTGATGGTAATGCCATTGATTGTCAAGGGGCAATGGTTAGATTCTCTCTTGTTGGAGATGGTCATTGCCTGACACTTATGTGGCGCGACTGTTACTTGCCACTTGTCAGCTCAAAGCCTGGATGCTGGTGCTTACTGCCTGGCTGGCAAATTGGAGGGTACATGGTGCCTAGTGTGACCCACATTGCACGGAACACCGAGCCTGCTAAGTAAAAGGGAGGCGTGTGGATACTGTCCATCTCGGGGTCAGCGGCTAAAAGGTGATAAGTCCCTCTCAGCTGGTACGGTGTGGCCTGTGTGTGTGTGAGACACACAAGAACACCAGGCCATTCGGCCCATCGAGCCTGCTCCGCCATTCAATACGATCGTGGCCATTCTTGGGGAGGTTGAACTTCGACTCCATGTTCCCACCCGCTCCCCGTATCCCTCGACCGCCCTACCCCCTCACTGAGAGAGTCTGGAAATCTGTCCGTCGCAGCCTCAAATGTCCTCGACGATGGAGCGTCAGCAACCCCCCTGGGGTGGAGAATCCCAAAGATTCACAAACCCCTCCGAGTGAAGAAATTCCTCCTCGCCTCAGTCCCCAAAACGTCCGGCCCCCTCATCCCGAGACTCTGCCCCTCACCTCCCTCCCCCCATCCCGGGTGTTTTAGATTCCCTAGGACCAGCCGGGGAACGATCGCTGGGCATCCGCCCTGTCGAAACCCCCATTCAGAACCGCATAGGTCCCGACCAGGTCGCTCGGAGAATCCGAGCCCGGTTTAGCTCAGCCTCTCGTCGCAGGACAACCCCCACCCCCTCCACTCCCCCCTGGGACCCATTGAGTGAACCTTCCCCGCTTCGCCTCCGAGGTGAATCCGTCCTTCCTTCAAACGCGGAGACCAAAGGGCACAGTGTACGCTCGGGACACGGTCTCACCAAAACCCTGTAACAACCTCAGCCAGATTCCTTATTCCCACGCTCCAACCCCCCGATAAATTCCTGGGCGTTGGGCGGCTCCTGTACACGCAATCCCAGTGACTATTTCAACACACCTCCCTCCCCTCCATCACTCCCCCGCCCCACCTCCATACCCCATTAGCTCCCGGCCGGCACTGCCCAACTCGCAGCTTTCCGCTTCATCTCATGCGTGCAGGAGCGCGGGAGCGATGCAACCCTGCCGTTTGACCAGGGAGGCGGCACCTCGCCCGGTAGGGTGAGCCACACCTACCCCCGAGACCTGCCCAACTCCACTCTCTCCATCACTCCCCCTCCCACAATCCCAGTGTCTCTATCTCTCCCCATCTCCCTCCCATCACTCCCCCTCGCCATCACCATCTCCCCTCCCCGCAAACCCAGTGTCTCAACCTCCCTCCATGGGATTGGAAAACGGTCAATGTAACTCCCTTATTGAAAGGAATGGAGACAGAAAGCAAGAAACAGGCCAGTTAGCATAACATTTGTCATGGTTAGAAGCTTTATTCAGGACGTTATAGCAGGGCACGTGGAAAAATTCAAAGCAATCAGGCAGAGTCCCCATGGCTTTGTGAAAGAGAAATCATGTTTAACCAATTTATTAAAGGGGGCATGGGGAGGAAGGGTGGGGCGCGAAGATCGGTGTCTTGACAGCACGACTAAAGCGGGGCCGAGAGCGGCGGGGTCCGAGAGCGGCGGGGCCGAGAGCGGCGGGGGTCCGAGAGCGGCGGGGCCGAGAGCGGCGGGGTCCGAGAGCGGCGGGGCCGAGAGCGGCGGGGTCCGAGAGCGGCGGGGCGAGAGCGGCGGGGTCCGAGAGCGGCGGGGGTCCGAGAGCGGCGGGGTCCGAGAGCGGCGGGGCCGAGAGCGGCGGGGCCGAGAGCGGCGGGGCCGAGAGCGGCGGGGCCGAGAGCGGCGGGGCCGAGAGCGGCGGGGCCGAGAGCGGCGGGGCCGAGAGCGGCGGGGCCGAGAGCGGCGGGGCCGAGAGCGGCGGGGCCGAGAGCGGCGGGGCCGAGAGCGGCGGGGCCGAGAGCGGCGGGGCCGGAGAGCGGCGGGGCCGAGAGCGGCGGGGCCGAGAGCGGCGGGGCCGAGAGCGGCGGGGCCGAGAGCGGCGGGGCCGAGAGCGGCGGGGCCGAGAGCGGCGGGGCCGAGAGCGGCGGGGCCGAGAGCGGCGGGGCCGAGAGCGGCGGGGCCGAGAGCGGCGGGGCCGAGAGCGGCGGGGCCGAGAGCGGCGGGGCCGAGAGCGGCGGGGCCGAGAGCGGCGGGGGCCGAGAGCGGCGGGGCCGAGAGCGGCGGGGCCGAGAGCGGCGGGGCCGAGAGCGGCGGGGCCGAGAGCGGCGGGGCCGAGAGCGGCGGGGCCGAGAGCGGCGGGGCCGAGAGCGGCGGGGCCGAGAGCGGCGGGGCCGAGAGCGGCGGGGCCGAGAGCGGCGGGGCCGAGAGCGGCGGGGCCGAGAGCGGCGGGGCCGAGAGCGGCGGGGCCGAGAGCGGCGGGGCCGAGAGCGGCGGGGCCGAGAGCGGCGGGGCCGAGAGCGGCGGGGCCGAGAGCGGCGGGGCCGAGAGCGGCGGGGCCGAGAGCGGCGGGGCCGAGAGCGGCGGGGCCGAGAGCGGCGGGGCCGAGAGCGGCGGGGCCGAGAGCGGCGGGGCCGAGAGCGGCGGGGCCGAGAGCGGCGGGGCCGAGAGCGGCGGGGCCGAGAGCGGCGGGGCCGAGAGCGGCGGGGCCGAGAGCGGCGGGGCCGAGAGCGGCGGGGCCGAGAGCGGCGGGGCCGAGAGCGGCGGGGCCGAGAGCGGCGGGGCCGAGAGCGGCGGGGCCGAGAGCGGCGGGGCCGAGAGCGGCGGGGCCGAGAGCGGCGGGGCCGAGAGCGGCGGGGCCGAGAGCGGCGGGGCCGAGAGCGGCGGGGCCGAGAGCGGCGGGGCCGAGAGCGGCGGGGCCGAGAGCGGCGGGGCCGAGAGCGGCGGGGCCGAGAGCGGCGGGGCCGAGAGCGGCGGGGCCGAGAGCGGCGGGGCCGAGAGCGGCGGGGCCGAGAGCGGCGGGGCCGAGAGCGGCGGGGCCGAGAGCGGCGGGGCCGAGAGCGGCGGGGCCGAGAGCGGCGGGGCCGAGAGCGGCGGGCCGAGAGCGGCGGGGCCGAGAGCGGCGGGGCCGAGAGCGGCGGGGCCGAGAGCGGCGGGGCCGAGAGCGGCGGGGCCGAGAGCGGCGGGGCCGAGAGCGGCGGGGCCGAGAGCGGCGGGGCCGAGAGCGGCGGGGCCGAGAGCGGCGGGGCCGAGAGCGGCGGGGCCGAGAGCGGCGGGGCCGAGAGCGGCGGGGCCGAGAGCGGCGGGGCCGAGAGCGGCGGGGCCGAGAGCGGCGGGGCCGAGAGCGGCGGGGCCGAGAGCGGCGGGGCCGAGAGCGGCGGGGCCGAGAGCGGCGGGGCCGAGAGCGGCGGGGCCGAGAGCGGCGGGGCCGAGAGCGGCGGGGCCGAGAGCGGCGGGGCCGAGAGCGGCGGGGCCGAGAGCGGCGGGGCCGAGAGCGGCGGGGCCGAGAGCGGCGGGGCCGAGAGCGGCGGGGCCGAGAGCGGCGGGGCCGAGAGCGGCGGGGCCGAGAGCGGCGGGGCCGAGAGCGGCGGGGCCGAGAGCGGCGGGGCCGAGAGCGGCGGGGCCGAGAGCGGCGGGGCCGAGAGCGGCGGGGCCGAGAGCGGCGGGGCCGAGAGCGGCGGGGCCGAGAGCGGCGGGGCCGAGAGCGGCGGGGCCGAGAGCGGCGGGGCCGAGAGCGGCGGGGCCGAGAGCGGCGGGGCCGAGAGCGGCGGGGCCGAGAGCGGCGGGGCCGAGAGCGGCGGGGCCGAGAGCGGCGGGGCCGAGAGCGGCGGGGCCGAGAGCGGCGGGGCCGAGAGCGGCGGGGCCGAGAGCGGCGGGGCCGAGAGCGGCGGGGCCGAGAGCGGCGGGGCCGAGAGCGGCGGGGCCGAGAGCGGCGGGGCCGAGAGCGGCGGGGCCGAGAGCGGCGGGGCCGAGAGCGGCGGGGCCGAGAGCGGCGGGGCCGAGAGCGGCGGGGCCGAGAGCGGCGGGGCCGAGAGCGGCGGGGCCGAGAGCGGCGGGGCCGAGAGCGGCGGGGCCGAGAGCGGCGGGGCCGAGAGCGGCGGGGCCGAGAGCGGCGGGGCCGAGAGCGGCGGGGCCGAGAGCGGCGGGGCCGAGAGCGGCGGGGCCGAGAGCGGCGGGGCCGAGAGCGGCGGGGCCGAGAGCGGCGGGGCCGAGAGCGGCGGGGCCGAGAGCGGCGGGGCCGAGAGCGGCGGGGCCGAGAGCGGCGGGGCCGAGAGCGGCGGGGCCGAGAGCGGCGGGGCCGAGAGCGGCGGGGCCGAGAGCGGCGGGGCCGAGAGCGGCGGGGCCGAGAGCGGCGGGGCCGAGAGCGGCGGGGCCGAGAGCGGCGGGGCCGAGAGCGGCGGGGCCGAGAGCGGCGGGGCCGAGAGCTGCGGGGCCGAGAGCTGCGGGGCCGAGAGCGGCGGGGCCGAGAGCGGCGGGGCCGAGAGCTGCGGGGCCGAGAGCTGCGGGGCCGAGAGCGGCGGGGCCGAGAGCGGCGGGGCCGAGAGCTGCGGGGCCGAGAGCTGCGGGGCCGAGAGCGGGCGGGGCCGAGAGCGGCGGGGCCGAGAGCTGCGGGGCCGAGAGCGGCGGGGCCGAGAGCTGCGGGGCCGAGAGCGGCGGGGCCGAGAGCTGCGGGGCCGAGAGCGGCGGGGCCGAGAGCTGCGGGGCCGAGAGCTGCGGGGCCGAGAGCTGCGGGGCCGAGAGCTGCGGGGCCGAGAGCTGCGGGGCCGAGAGCTGCGGGGCCGAGAGCTGCGGGGCCGAGAGCTGCGGGGCCGAGAGCTGCGGGGCCGAGAGCTGCGGGGCCGAGAGCTGCGGGGCCGAGAGCTGCGGGGCCGAGAGCTGCGGGGCCGAGAGCTGCGGGGCCGAGAGCTGCGGGGCCGAGAGCTGCGGGGCCGAGAGCTGCGGGGCCGAGAGCTGCGGGGCCGAGAGCTGCGGGGCCGAGAGCTGCGGGGCCGAGAGCTGCGGGGCCGAGAGCTGCGGGGCCGAGAGCTGCGGGGCCGAGAGCTGCGGGGCCGAGAGCTGCGGGGCCGAGAGCTGCGGGGCCGAGAGCTGCGGGGCCGAGAGCTGCGGGGCCGAGAGCTGCGGGGCCGAGAGCTGCGGGGCCGAGAGCTGCGGGGCCGAGAGCTGCGGGGCCGAGAGCTGCGGGGCCGAGAGCTGCGGGGCCGAGAGCTGCGGGGCCGAGAGCTGCGGGGCCGAGAGCTGCGGGGCCGAGAGCTGCGGGGCCGAGAGCTGCGGGGCCGAGAGCTGCGGGGCCGAGAGCTGCGGGGCCGAGAGCTGCGGGGCCGAGAGCTGCGGGGCCGAGAGCTGCGGGGCCGAGAGCTGCGGGGCCGAGAGCTGCGGGGCCGAGAGCTGCGGGGCCGAGAGCTAGGATTAGTGGAGTGCCAGTTTAGCTAGTTATGGGGTCAGTTTGGAAGGTGTGGTGTGTGAGTGAGGGGTGGGGTAGTGGGAGTCAGGATTAGTGAAGTGATTAAAACAAGAAGCTAAAAGCTACTGCAGATGCTGAAAATCCAAAACAAAAACAGAATTACCGGGAAAAACTCAGGTCTGGCAGCATCGGTGGAGAAGAAATCAGTTGACGTTTCGAGTCCTCACGACCCTTCGGCAGAACTGAAGCATAGTTAGGAGAAAGGTGAAATATAAGCTGGTTTAAGGTGTGGGGGGCGGGGGGAGAGAGAAGTTGAGGGTGTGGTGATTGTGGAGATAAGCAAGCCGTGATAGCAGCAGATAATCAAAAGACGTCACAGACAAAAGGATCAAAGAGGTGTTGAAGGTGGTGATATTTGTCTAAGAAAAGTGCTAATTAAGAATGGAAGACAGGACACTCAAGGTATAGCTCTAGTGGGGGTGGGGTGGAAAGACTAACAAAGTTTTAGTTTTAGATTTAAAAATAATGGAAATAGGTGGAAAAAGAAGAATCTATATAAATTATTGAAAAAAAAGGGAGGGGGGAGAAACGGAGTGGGGATGGGGGGGGGGGGGAGGGGGAGTTTAAGATCTAAAGTTGTTGAATTCAATATTCAGCCCGGAAGGCTGTAAAGCGCCTAGTCGGAAGATGAGGTGCTGTTCCTCCAGTTTGCGTTGGGCTTCACTGGAACAATGCAGCAAGCCAAGGACAGACGTGGGGTCAAGAGAACAGGGTGGAGTGTTAAAATGGCAAGCGACAGGGAGGTTTGGGTCTTTCTTGCGGACAGACCGCAGGTGTTCTGCAAAGCGGTCGCCCAGTTTGCGTTTGGTCTCTCCAATGTAGAGGAGACCGCATTGGGAGCAACGAATGTAGCAGACTAAGCTAGGGGAAATGCAAGTGAAATGCTGCTTCACTTGAAAGGAGTGTTTGGGCCCTTGGACGGTGAGGAGAGAGGAAGTGAAGGGGCAGGTGTTACATCTTCTGCGTGGGCATGGGGAGGTGCCATAGGTGGGGGTTGAGGAGTAGGGGGTGATGGAGGAGTGGACCAGGGTGTCCCGGAGGGAACGATCCCTACTGAATGCCGTCAGGGGGGGTGAAGGGAAGATGTGTTTGGTGGTGGCATCATGCTGGACTTGGCGGAAATGGCGGAGGATGATCCTTTGAATGCGGAGGCTGGTGGGGTGATAAGTGAGGACAAGGGGGACCCTATCATGTTTCTGGGATGGAGGAGAAGGCGTGAGGGAGGATGCGCGGGATATGGGCCGGACACGGTTGAGGGCCCTGTCAACGACAGGTTTTCCACCCACGGTCGTTAACAGGGCCCTCAACTATGTCCGGCCCATATCCCGCGCATCCTCCCTCACGCCTTCTCCTCCTTCCCAGAAGGATGATAGGGTCCCCCTTGTCCTCACTTATCACCCCACCAGCCTCCGCATTCAAAGGATCATCCTCCGCCATTTCCGCCAAGTCCAGCATGATGCCACCACCAAACACATCTTCCCTTCACCCCCCCTGACGGCATTCAGTAGGGATCGTTCCCTCCGGGACACCCTGGTCCACTCCTCCATCACCCCCTACTCCTCAACCCCCACCTATGGCACCTCCCCATGCCCACGCAGAAGATGCAACACCTGCCCCTTCACTTCCTCTCTCCTCACCGTCCAAGGGCCCAAACACTCCTTTCAAGTGAAGCAGCATTTCACTTGCATTTCCCCTAACTTAGTCTACTACATTCGTTGCTCCCAATGCGGTCTCCTCTACATTGGAGAGACCAAACACAAACTGGGCGACCGCTTTGCAGAACACCTGCGGTCTGTCCGCAAGAAAGACCCAAACTCCCTGTCGCTTGCCATTTTAACACTCCACCCTGTTCTCTTGCCCACACGTCTGTCCTTGGCTTGCTGCATTGTTCCAGTGAAGCCCAACGCAAACTGGAGGAACAGCACCTCATCTTCCGACTAGACACTTTACAGCCTTCCGGGCTGGATACTGAATTCAACAACTTTAGATCTTAAATTCCCCCTCCCCCCCATCCCCACTCCGTTTCTCCCCACTCCTTTTTTTTTCAATAATTTATATAGATTCTTCTTTTCCCACCTATTTCCATTATTTTTAAATCTAAAACTAAAACTTTGTTAGTCTTTCCACCCCACCCCCACTAGAGCTGTACCTTGAGTATCCTGTCTTCCATTCTTAATTAGCACTTTTCTTAGACAATATCACCACCTTCAACACCTCTTTGATCCTTTTGTCTGTGACGTCTTTTGATTATCTGCTCCTATCACTGCTTGCTTATCTCCACAATCACCACACCCTCAACTTCTCTCACCCCCCACACCTTAAACCACCTTATATTTCACCTTTCTCCTAACTATGCTTCAGTTCTGCCGAAGGGGCGTGAAGACTCAAAACGTTAACTGATTTCTTCTCCACCGATGCTGCCAGACCTGCTGAGTTTTTCCAGGTAATTCTGTTTTTGTTTTAGTGGAGTGCTAGTTTAGCTAGTTATGGGGACAGTTTGGAAGGTGTGGTGTGTGTGTGTGTGTGTGTGTGAGGAGTGGGTTAGTGGGAGTCAGGATAAGTGGAGTGCTAGTTTAGCTAGTTATGGGAACAGTTTGGAAGGTGTGGTGTGTGTGTGAGGGGTGGGTTAGTGGGAGTCAGGATTAGTGGAGTGCTAGTTTAGCTAGTTATGGGGACAGTTTGGAAGGTGGGGGGTGTGAGGGGTGGGTTAGTGGGAGTCAGGATTAGTGGAGTGCTAGTTTAGCTAGTTATGGGGAGTTTGGAAGGTGTGGTGTGAGAGAGGGGTGGGTTAGTGGGAGTCAGGATTAGTGGAGTGCTAGTTTAGCTAGTTATGGGGACAGTTTGGAAGGTGTGAGGGGTGGGTTAGTGGGAGTCAGGATTAGTGGAGTGCTAGTTTAGCTAGTTATGGGGACAGTTTGGAAGGTGGGGTGTGTGAGGGGTGCTGGGGGTTGGAAGGCAGCGGCCTCCGGGTTTACCTCGTACTCGGGTCCGGGCGCCGACTGCTCGCTGCTGGAGCTCGATCCCCTCCGGTCCCCGGACGGCGGCTCCTGGGGTTCGCGGCGGACGTTCCGCTCACTGACCGCGAGCGGGCGGACTTTGCGCATCTTTTCTCTCTCTCTCTCTCCGCCCCGCCTCTCCCTCTGGACTCCTCCGACCACAACGAGGGCGACCATGACTGACCAGCGACGCTCCGCCCACCCGCCTCCTCTTCCCTCTTCCCTCTTCCCTCGCCTCCTCTTCCCTCTCCCCTCGCCTCCTCTACCCTCTCCCCTCGCCTCCTCGCCTCCTCTTCCCTCTCCGATCGCCTCCTCTCCCCTCACCTCCTCTTCCCTCGCCTCTTCTTCTCTTCCCTCGCCTCTTCTTCTCTCTTCCCTCTCCTCCTCTTCCCTCTTCGATCGCCCCCTCTTCCCTCGCCTCCTCTTCCCTCGCCTCCTCTTCCCTTCACCACAAACCAGCACCAACCCACCACTGACTGCGCAACGGCAGGACCAGGCCAGCTCCTCCCCGCCCCGCCCTTTATAGGCCAGCGGCGCCTCGCCCCGCCCTCCCCATTGTTAAGTCACAAGCCAATCAGGGGAGGGATGGGGGGTGGACTTGTGTGATGATTGGTTCAAGGGGTTGAGGGTGGGACCCGTCGGCTAGTGAGCGGTGCGTGTTGGGGGGCGGGCCAGCCTTCGAGGACACGCCCCCGCCCCTTGTGACGTCACAAGGGTTGGTGGTGTTGGGGGGCGGGGATTTTTTTTGGCGGCCCAACCAGGGCTGTTGGAGGGGAGGGATTGGCAGTTTTTATTTGGTCGAGGGGGGTCCTCCTCCCCCTCCAAGTCCCCCCACCACCGCCACCCCATCACCGTCACTCACCCACATCGCCGTCTGGCCCGCCAACCGACCTCAACCATGCCCGGGCCCCACGTGGCAGCTGTGCGAGATCCCATGGGTGGCAGGAGAGAGAGAGTTGAGGGAAGGGGTGGGGTTTGTGGGGGCGGGGAGAGACGGGCAGCGGGGTCATCCGACCTGGCCGGAGGGAGGGTTGCTGGGCTGGGAACTCCAGAGGAATCCCTCCTCTACACATGCCGTACTCCGTAACACAAGAACACAAGAATTAGGAGCGGGTGTAGGCCATTCGGCCCCTCGAGCCTACTCCACACACCCCCCACCCCCAACCCCCATTCGATAAGATCGTGGCTGATCTAATTGCGGCCTCGACTCCACTTTCCTGCCTGTCCCTCCCTCCCCTATAACCCTCCACTCCGCTTGTCGATCAAAATTCTGTCTAACTCGGCCTCGGATATATTCAGTGACCCGTCCTCCGCCGCTCTCTGGGGAGGAGAGAATCCCACAGACTGACCACCCACTGAGAGAAGAAATTCCTCCTCGTCTCCCTCTTCAATGGGAGACCCCCATTATTTTTAAACTGTGCACCCCCCCGCCCCCTCGTTCTAGATCCCCCACCCCCACACGAGGGGGAAACATCCTCTCAGCATCCACCCTGTCAACCTCCTCAGGATCTTATATGTTTCAATAAGATCACCTCTCGTTCTTCTAAACACCAATGGGTACCGGCCCAACCTGCTCAACCTTTCCTCATAAGACAAACCCCCTTCATCCCAGGAATCAGCTGAGTAAACCTTCTCTGAATTGCTTCCAATGCAAGTATGTCCCTCCTTAAGTAAGGAGTGCACTGTCGCTGGGTCAAAATTCTGGTACTCCCTTCCTAACAGCATTGTGGGTGCACCTACACCACATGGACTGTACAAGAAGGCAGCTCACCACCACTTTTGTCACGGAAATATAATAATTTTCAGAATACTATTGTAATTTAGTGTAAAGGTAGATTGACGGTGGGGTTCGGATTAGTTTCCCTGTGTGAGGTTGTGTGTGTGGGCTTTAATTGAATTATAGACAGCAAGTCTGGGTGCTTTGAGTTATCAGAATAGAAACTAGGTTTGGAATGCTAAATACGTAAACGTAGCTGAAATTTTAGAATGGGAGGTGTTAAGAACATTCGCATTTTTAGATAAACCCGGGTAGTGAATTTCAAAGAGATGGTAAGGTGTTACACCTAGCCAAATGAGGCTAAGCCAAACAGCATGTTTATTTTTCCCAAAGATTACTGATAATACGAGTGCTAAGAAAGATTTATATTATGGGAAAAGTAAAGTTGCGAAGGCATATTGAAACAATGGGATTTACATTAAAAAGGGAGAAACATGTATAAAGGAGATGAGGCTATGTGTAAGGAAGAAGAAACTCTAAGGATTAACAAGTGTGAAAAGCCTCCAGCCTGCATGTATCAAGTTGCTGCCTATAGCAACCAAAGATAAGAGAATTCATTTTAAATATCACCGTCCAGGGTATTGTGTGCTTTGCTTGGGTCTGTTGAAATCTATGTTGTTTTACTGTTACCTTAACGGAGGTGTAACTGGGAGTCAGATTAATTAGGGGAGTCGGGAGTTATCATAGTAATAATTTGTAGACCTATGTAGGTGCTTAAAATAATTTATTTTATTAATAAAGGTTCAACTTAGTTTTGTGAAAAAAAACCTCTAAGACTCGGTTGACTTATTACTACTGAATTCAAGGCACGCATCTCAAATTAAAAATACAAATTGCAAAAACAGTTGTGGCAGCTGTTTCAAGTTTCCCTCTGGGATTTGAGCAGCTCAGCATTTCCCATCCGCTGTGCCATAACAAAATTGGGGGCTCCTTGCGGGGTATATTTGAAACCCCTCGATTGGCTTGGAGTTGGTGGATCTTAAGGTTGTGAACACGAGAAGCACTTTGAATTCAGGAGTTGGCGTGAGGGACTTTTAAAGTGGTGGGACTGCAAAAATGGCTGTATCTATGGCTAAAACCTTTATGGAAGTAGAGGATATAACTCTGGTTGGGTTACAAAAAACATCTAAGGGTGAGTTGGCGGATAGGTTGCAGTTGGGGGTTACCTGTAGGGGCAAAGAAAGCAGGCTTAGTTGACATGAGAGCACAGCATTTGAAATTGGAAGTGTTCCTGACATTAGTGAGCCACAGCTGGAGTTAGTGAGACTTCCGTTCGAAATAAAGAGGCTTGAAATTGAGCAAGGAAAGGAACTGAGAAAACTTGAATTGGAGGCAAACAAAAAGGGGAAAAGGAGTGGAAATGAAAAAAAAAACTGGAACTACAGGCAGCAGAAAAAGAAAGGGAATAGGAGAGATTATTTCAAAAAGAAATGGAAATCCGAAAACTTGGTCTCCAGAGGGAGAAGTTAGCAATGGAAGAGAGAACAAAGCAAAGAGACAGAGAGTATCGGCTTAAAAAGCTGGACTTTAAAAAGGAGGCGTCAGATTCTGAGGAAAGTTCTGATGAGGAGAAAACCTCTAACCTAAAACCCAGTGGGGAGATGTTTAAATTTGTACAAGCTCTTCCAAAGTTTGAGGGAAGGGATGTTGGAGAAAACCTCTAACCTAAAATCCAGTGGGGAGATGTTTAAATTTGTACAAGCTCTTCCAAAGTTTGAGGGAAGGGATGTATCTGTGCAGATAGATAAATGGATGAAATGCCCACAGGAAACGTGGACGTTGTTGTTACAATCCAGGTTGGTGGGTGCAGCACTGCTTCACTGTCAGAAGAAATGTCGGTGATCTATGATGTGGTTTAAAAAAAGGCTATTTTGAGTGCACGTGAGTTGGTTCCTGAGGCACACAGGCAGAAATTTAGGAATATGAGAAAACAGCCTGGGCAAACTTGTACTGAGTTTTGAGAGAGTAAAACAAAGTAATTTTGACCAGTGGATATGAGCATTAAAGATAGAGATGACATATGAAGCTCTTTGAGAAGTAATTCTTTTAGAAGAATTTAAAGATTCAATTGCTTTGGTAGTGAGAACCCATGTGGAGGAACAGAGAGTTGAAATGGTAAGACAAGCAGCAGAGATAGCTGGCGATTATGAGTTAGTTCATAGAGTTAAACCTTCTTTTGATCATCCTTTTAACTCTGAGAAGGATAGAAAGTGGGAAGGTGAAAGGAAGGTGTGGAGTGAGGGAAGAGAAGGAGTAGGTGGAAATTCCCAGGAAATTTTTTCTCTCAGAATAACAAGGAAGGTGCTGAGGGTAAAAGTGACACTCGAAAATTGAGGTGCTTTCATTGTAATAAAGTTGGACACACAAAGTCGGTGTGTTAGCAATTGCAGGGAAAATCTGTTGGGGTTATTGGAGTACAGAAAAGTTCTGGAAATAAAGGTATTGTGGGCTCTGAGGTTTAGGCACAGGGCAAAAAAAGCAGTGGTTTGTGTATAGGTGAAGCAGGAAGAATCAGTGATAGATAAAGAAGTGGGTATGCGTTCACAATTTACCCAAGGAAGTTCTGGGGAGTAGGCTGCAGAAATGTTTAAAGATTTTGTATGTGAGGGGAAAGTTTTTCCATGTGTACAGGGTGGAGTAGGTAAAGATATTGAAATTTTAAGAGACACAGGGGCTAGTCAATCCTTAATGCTGTGGAACAGTGACATTTGTTGTTCAGAGGGAGTATTGCAAGAACAGGTGATGATAAGTGGGGTTCATGGAGATGCTAAACCCATTACATTGTGGAAGGTAAATTTACAGAGTAAGTGGAAAACTGGTGGGGTGATTGTTGGAGTAGTGGGAAAATTTCCCATTGCAGGGGTTCAATTTAGGTAAAAGGTGATTCCTATGGTAGTTGAGCAGCCAGTAGAGGTGTCTTCGACAGAAGTGTTACAGAGAGAGCATCCTGGGTTGTTCCCAGGTTGTGTGATAATGAGATCACAGGCTCACAGGTTGAACGAAGGAGAAGAGGGAGTTAAAAGGCAGGGAGAAGGTGTGGAAGTCCAATTAGCTGACACTGCATTTGATGAGATTGTCCAGGGAGAAAGAATGGTGAATGCAGCTGAGGTATTTAATTGAAGGCAGTCAGTAGAGTTACAGAAAAGGGATCCACAAATAAGATAGTTATATCAGACAGCTCACTCAGAAACAGAGGAAGAACATATTCCAGAATGTTATTACCGTAAGGGTAATGTTTTAATGAGAAAATGGCGGCCTTATCATGCTTTAGCAAATGAAAGCTGGAGGGAGGTGCATCAGGTTGTTATACCATTTGGATATAGAAATGAGATTCTGAGAACAGCTCATGAAATTCCAATGGGGGGATATTTAGGAATTAGAAGGACACAGGTGAAAATACAAAAAACATAGTTATTGGCCTGGATTGCGTAGGGATATAGTCAACTTCTGTAGAACATGTCACACATGTCAGGTGATAGGGAAAGCACAAGCAGTGATTAAGCCGGCACCTTTAATTCTAATTCCAGCATTTGAAGAACCTTTCTCTAGGGTCATAATTGATTGTGTAGGGCCCCCTCCCTAAGACTAAAAGTGGAAATCAGTACTTACTGACCATAATGGATCTGCCTACAAGGTTTCCTGAAGTGATACCTTTGAGAAATAATACAACAAAGAGAATTGTGGAAGAGGCAGCTAAATTTTTTTTACACAGTTTTGGTTTACCAAGGGAAATACAATCAGATCTAGGTTCAAATTTTCACATCACAGCTGTTTAAGGAAGTAATGAACAGCTTGGGGATAAAACAGTTGAAGTCAACAGCTTACCATCCTGAGTCACTAGGGGCTTTGGAAAGATGGCATCATACTCTAAAAACTATAAAAAGGGCATATAGTCAGGATTATCCACAAGATAATGATAGGGGTTTTCCATTCCTGTTATTTGCTATTAGGGATACTCCTAATGCATCAACTTGTTTTAGTCCTTTCAAACTAGTTTCTGGTCATGAGGTAAGGGGACCACTGAAATTGATTCTTGAGAAATTGGTGGGTCAAAATTCAGAAACTACTCTCCTGGATTATGTACCAAACATCAGAGAAAGATTGGACAAAGCATGTGAGTTAGCCAGAGGACATTTAAAGATATCACAGCAAGTGATGAGAGTGAAGGCAGACAGGAAAGCTACAGCTCATAGTTTTGTTTCCCTTTTGGGGAAAGGTGCTAGTTCTGTTACCAGTACTGGGTGACTCATTAAAGGCAAGGTTTAGTGGGCCTTACAGGATTCAAAAGAAACTGAGTGAAGTAAATTATTTAATAAATACTCCAGATAGAAGAAAGAAGCAAAGGGTGTGTCATGTAAATATGCTTAAAAAGTACTTTGACAGGGAAGAGGACCAAAAGGAAGTATTTGTGGTGGTAGATAAAGGGAAAGAGGCAGAAATGCAGGATTCTGAAATTGATTTTCCTCTAATCAAACTGGATAATGTGGTTGGGGGGAGGGGGGGTGTGGTGGGTGGTATTTGAAAATTTAAATATATTATTGAGTTACCTTCCAGACAAGTGTCAAAGTGATTTGGAAAGGCTATTGCAGTCACACAAAGCTATTTGCGGGAATAAGCCAGAGAGGACAAATTTAGCTATACATGGTGTATGTGTATAAGTTTCATCTTCAATAAGGCAACAAACATCCTTATAAATTAAACCCAGTTACCACAGTTACAGAAAGGAATCAAATTCAAGCTTCAAAATAGTATCATTGGGCAGAAGTTTACGTTCGTCGGGCGGTCGGGCGGGCGGCCGATTGCCGCTGAAGAAACGGGCCGTGCCGCCAATTAAGGCCCGCCCAGCGGGTTAGCGATTCCTGTGAAGAATGGGAAAGTAGACCCGGGGTCGGGCCCTCAGACTGCCGGTTCCAATTGGGAGCCTGCAGCCTGTATAAAGAGTGGCCAGGCAGCCTGCTTGAGGCGGTGCACAATGGCCACTCGTGGAGAGAGGGAGGGAGGTCTGAGTGGACAGCAGCATGAGCAGGAGGAGGGGGGCAGGCTGCAAGAGAGGCCAGCGGGGGGGGGGGGGGCACTGTGCCCCCTGATTTTCCGATGCCTGCCTTGCTGTCCTCCTCCAAGTGGTGTCTATCCGTCGGCACCTTCTGTATCCGGAGGATCGGAGGAGGAGGGTCCCCCATGTCACCAGCCAGGCGTGGGAGCAGGTGGGTGACGTTGTAAGCACCCATGATGATGTGCAGTGCACTGGCACCCAGTGCAGGAAACGATTCAATGATTTGCTGCGCTCTGGGAGGGTGAATACCGTGTCTGTCTTGGCCATTTGACCCAGAAGGCAGCCTTAGCCTTTGACCCCCCTCCACCATGTCCTGCTTTCGTTACTGCAGAGGGCAACTGTCGCACGCTGGGTGGGCAAATGGGGACTGATCATGCTTACATCAGCCTTAGTGGTTGAGGTGAAGAAGGGTTCTCCCCACATCATATGTTGGTGTTTGTGGCATTTGAGTAGTCTGGGGACAAACTGCAGGGGAGGCCGCTGGACACATACTCAGAACTCCAACACATGTCATATTGATGGTAATGAGATGGTGCAAGGGGTGCCTCAAGGTGTTTTGGGCAAGTGCCATCTGCTGGCATCGGCGCCGCACCTAGTTGATCCCCCTTGCCATGGGCGCTAACACCCGTGTGCTCTTCAAAGTGATGGACGCCGAATGTGTCCAAGGTAGCCGTTGGGGGAGGGGGTTTGGACCAGTCATACTATCTTCTGGGGACTGATCACCAGTAGTGTGGACAGGAGCCGCTGGAGGCCTCAGTTGGGCCACTGTGGTTGGGGTGCGGTGTGAGTGTGCAGAGTACATGAGCGATCAGCCCCAATAAATCCTCTTCTCTGTTTTGCAGGCAAGAACTCACCACAATGCCCGGGAGTGCCAGAGGACTGGAGGTGGGCGCGCTCTCCTGCAGCACCTCACGCCTTTTGAAGAACAGGCCATGGAGCTGGGCAGGAGGCAGGAGGCCAGGGCGGCCGGGGGCGGTGAGGCTGGGGTCCGGCGGGCAGGTATATGTGGTCCACAGTCCCATCCACTCTGTCTCCCCACCATCCAAACCACTGATGGTTGCTGCAATCGTTAATGCAGGATAGCAATATAAGGAGAAAACAACAATTTATACCGTATGTGAAGAGAGTGCTGATTGGTTGGGAAGCGGACTCTGCTGGGTAGAGGCGTTGCCATGGAGAATGTACCAGTGATGATGACTGACAGTTAACTGCCAAGCATTGTTTGGAATTTAAACAGGGCAGCTTAACCCCTGATCGGTCAAGGCGTTGCCCTGAGGAATGAGTCAGCGAATGGCTGTCACTTATTTTGTTTAGGCCGAAACAGGCGCAATGTGTGTACATTGTTCTTTCTGTCTGCAAAGAACGGGGCCCTGTGTACTAATATATGCAGCTTCCAGCAATGGCAACTGTACCAGACTGTGAGCCCAACAGACAACCTTAAATTGGCTGTCAGCGTAATTCTTAGCACGCTAGGGGTTACTTAGCAAGCGTTGTCCAATCGTGGAATCGCATCTAATGTTGGGCACCCTGTTTCGAGCTCTGCAAGCACGAGCCGGTCGGGTGCGGCCACGTACCTTGCCCATGGTAAACAGCGGCCGGGAAGTGCTGTTCGATACGATCCGCCAGTCACGTACAGTACAAATTGTTGCTCACCCTTTCCATTGGCATTCTCGCGAAGTGTCCTGATGAGTGCAAGGCGAAAGAATTCGACATCTCTCTTTTTTTTCAGCCACGAGTAATAGCAAACCAAGCACTGGGGTTTATCTCTAGAGAAATAGAATTACACGCAAGCGATGTCCAAACTCGGTCAGACCACACTTGGTCAGCACGGAGCACAGATAAATGAAATGGAGGTAGCGGAGAATAAAAAGCCAAATCACGACCACAGGTCTATGTGGTGGCCTAGACAAATAGGGAACCCACTTAGTACTAAAAGGATTAATGGAGAAATTGAATTAAATGCTTAGGCCTAAGAGAAAAATACCGCAACCTTGAAGAACAATACCATCTTGTCTGACCACTGTTGTAGGATGAGCCCTGAGACATTCCATGTTGTTCTTTCTCAGGCCGAATGTAATTAAAGTTGTGATAAGCATTTGCATAACCACAATGTCTGTTGTGAAGGGAATGGAAATTTAATAAAACATGGATTGTTCAGTTAATGTATGCAAATAAGCGGATTGAGATGTGCAAAATTTACTGATTGGTTGTAAAATGCTTTTAAGCAAGTGTTTGTGTATTCTGCTTTGAGACCGTACAATAGCTCTCGTTGTATTGCTGTCCCTTGTGCACAAGTAATAAATGGGGTTTCTACGTACGAAATGATGCCTCGGTGTGATTAATCTCCGACATCCGGAACTATCAGGAAAGACCAAATAGTCCGGGGCTCTATGACAAAAGGTGACCTGATAGAGGTCTTCAGAATAATCAAAGGGTTTTAATCGTTTAGACATAGAAAAGGAGTCTCCACTTGACGGGGAAACCAAAACCAATTGCAGTCACCATAAGATTGTCACTAATAAATCCAACAATGAATTCAGGAGAATCTCTTTCTCCCCAGAGGGCTGAGAGGGCGGGGAACTCGCTACTTCATTTTTAAGCATTTGTTCTTGGGATTAGAGCGTCGCTGGCCGGGCCCGGCGTTTGCTGCCAGTCCCTAATTGCCCCCTTCAGAAGGTGGCAGTGAGCAGCCTCCTTGAGCTGCTGCAGTCCCTGTGGTGTAGGTACACTCACCGTGCGGTTAAAGAGGGAGTTCCAGGATTTTGACCCAGCGACTGATTCTGTGAGGTTTAGGGGGGATGTGAGGAAAAACTTTTTTATCCAGAGGGTGGTGACGCTCTGGAATGCGCTGCCTGGGAGGGTGGTGGAGGCGGGCTGCCTCACATCCTTTAAAAAGTACCGGGATGAGCACTTGGCACGTCACAACATTCAAGGCTATGGGGCCAAGTGCTGGTAAATGGGATTAGGTAGATAGGGTCGGGTGTTTCTCACGTGTTGGTGCAGACTCGATGGGCCGAAGGGCCTCTTCTGCACTCTGTGATTCTGTGATTCAGTGGAGGAACGGCCGATATATTTCCAAGTCAGGATGGCGAGTGGCTCGGAGGGGAACTTCCAGGTGGTGGTGTTCCCCGTGTGTCTGCTGCTCTTGTCCTTCTCGATGATATTGGTCGTGGGTTTGGAAGGTGCTGTCGAAGGAGCCTTGGTGGGTTGCTGCAGTGCATCTTGTAGATGGTACACACACTGCTGCTACTGTGCGTTGGTGGTGGAGGGAGTGAATGTTGGTGGATTGGGTGCCGATCGAGCGGGGGCTGCTTTGTCCTGGGCGGTGTCTGACCTCTTACCTGTATAATCTTTCCATTGTACAGGTGAACTATTCGCAGTGCTCCAAGTGTGGCCTAACCTTGGAGCTGTACAAATTCAACAGGCCTTCTCTGCTCTTCTATCCCTCTAGAAATGAGCTCCGACGTTTTGCTGACCTTATTAACCTGCCTCGCTACTATTTACTGATTTGTGTATCCATATTCCCAAGATTGCTTTGCTTCATCGCCCCAAAAAAACTCCTCTTATCCAAACTGTGGGCGCCTTCCGGCATCTTCCCAGCAAAACACGCCACCTCACGATCTTATTTTCTTATTTATTCTCTCACAGGACATGGGGGCATCGCTGGCGAGGCCCCAGCATTTATTGCCTCCCCCCCCACCATCCCTAATTTCCCTCTTGAACGGTGAGGGGCTCGCTCGGCCATTTAAAGTGGTGGGGTGGGGGGCATGTTGGGTGGGGTCTGGAGTCACGTGTAGGCCAGACCGGGTAAGGGCGGCAGATTTCCCTTCCCCGAAGGGGGGACACGAGTGAACCAGATGGGGTTTTTACGACAATTGATGACGGTCGCGATGACTGAACCTGGCTTCATAGTTCCAGGTTTATTCGTTGGGAGGGAACCAACAAGAGGGAGAAACATACTTGACCTCACCCTCACCAACCTGCCTGCTGCAGGTGCATCTGTCCATGATAGTATCGGTAGGTGTGACCACCACACAGTCGTTGAAGTCCTGTCTTCACATTGAGGATACCCTCCATCGTGTTGTGTGGCACTACCACTGTGCTAAATGGAATAGATTTTGAACAGACCTAACAACTCAGACTGAGCATCCATGAGGCGGTGTGGGCCATCAGCAGCAGCAGAATTGTACTCAAACACAATCTGTAACCTCATGGCCCAGCATATCCCCCACTCTACCATTACCATCAAGCCAGGAGATCAATCCTGGTTCAACGAAGAGTGCAGGAGGGCATGCCAGGAGCAGTACCAGGCATACCTAAAAATGAGGTGTCAACCTGGGGAAGCTATAACACAGGACTACTTGTGTGCCAAACAGCATAAGCAGCAAGTGATAGAAAGCGATCCCACAACCAACGGATCAGATCTAAGCTCTGCAGTCCTGCCACATCCAGTCGTATATACCCATCCTCAATGATGGAGGAGCCCAGCACATCAGTGCAAAAGATAAGGCTGAAGCATTTGCTACAATCTTCAGCCAGAAGTGCCGAGTGGATGATCCATCTCGGCCTCCTCCGGAGGTCCCCAGCATCACAGGTGCCAGTCTTCAGCCAATTCGATTCACTCCACGTGATATCAAGATATCAACGGCTGAAGGGGGGACTTGACAATATTATGGCAATAGTACTGAAGACTTGTGCTCCATAACTTGCCGTGCCCCTAGCCAAGCCGTCCCAGTACAGCTACAGCACTGTCATTTACCCGGCTATGTGGGAAATTGCCCAGTTATGTCCTGTACACAAAAAGTAGGACAAATCGAACCGGCCAATTACCTCCCCATCAGTCTACTCTCCATCATCGGTAAAGTAATGGAAAGGGTCAACACCAGTGCTATCAAGTGGCACTTGCTCACTGATGCCCAGTTTGGGTTCTGCCAGGGCCACTCAGCTCCTGACCTCATTACAGCTTGGTTCAAACATAGGCAAAGAAGGTGAACTCCCGAGGTGAGGTGAGAGTGACTGCCCTTGACATCAAGGCAGCATTTGACTGAGTGTGGCATCAAGGAGCCCTAGCAAAACTGGAGTCAATGGGAATCAGGGGGAAAACTCTCTGCTGGTTGGAGTCATACCTCGCACAAAGGAAAATGGTTGTGGTTGTTGGAGGTGAGTCATCTCAGCTCCAGGACATCACTGCAGGAGTTCCTCAGGAGAGTGTCCTCGGCCCAACCATCTTCAGCTGCTTCATCAATGGCCTTCCATCCATCATAAGGTCAGAAGTGGGGATGTTCGCTGACAATTGCACAATGTTCAGCACCATTCGCGACTGCTCAGATACTGAAGCAGTCCATGTCCAAATGCAGCAAGACCTGGACAATATCCAGGCTTGGGCTGACAAGTGGCAAGTAATATTCGCGCCACACAAGTGCCAGGCAATGACTTTCTCCAAGAATACAGAATCTAACCATCACCCCTTGATGTTCAATGGCATTATCATCACTGAATCTCCCACTATCAACCTCCTGGGGGTTACCATTGAAAAGAAACTGAACTGAACCAGCTATATAAATACTGTGGCTACAAGAGCAGCTCAGAGGCTGGGAATCCTGCAGCGAGTAACTCACCTCCTGATGCCTGTCCACCATCAAAAAGGCACGAGACAGGAGTGTGATGGAATACTCGCCACTTGCCTGGATGAGTGCAGCTTCCACAACACTTGAGAAGCTCTACACCATCAAGGACAAAGCAGCCCACTTGATCGGCGCCCCATCCACAAACATTCACTCCCTCCACCACCGATGCATTGTAGCAGCAGTGTGTGTACCATCTACAAGATGCACTGCAGCAACCCACCAAGGCTCCTTTGACGGCACCTTCCAAACCCACGACCGCTACCATCTAGAAGGACAAGGGCAGCAGACACACGGGGAACACAACCACCTGGAAGTTCCCCTCTGACCCACTCACCGTCCTGACTTGGAAATATATCGGCCGTTCCTTCATCGTTGCTGGGTCAAAATCCTGGAATCCCCGTCCTAACAGCACAGTGGATGTACCTACACCACATGGACTGCAGCAGTTCAAGAAGGCAGCTCACCGCCACCTTCTCAAGGGGCAATTAGGGATGGGCAATAAATACTGGGCCCGGCCAGCGGAGCCCACATCCCAGAAATGAATAAATGAACAAATGAACACTTGGATTTCTCTCTGGAACGTGCCGCTGAGGCTCATGTTAATGTTTTGTGAATTGTGTCGTTAAGGCTAAGGACAAACAAGTGGAGGGTATTGATTGATTAAGTATCTTGAGTACATAAAGAGGGAACGCTGGATGAGTTGACAGATAGCAGGCAGAGGTGTGTAATGCTGCATTTTGTAAATAAACCTACTGTCAAGAAAAGGATGTGTGTCTAGATTTACGCTTCACCATCATGGGCTTGGAGTCTATTTACCCCATCAGGTTGGAGGGCTGAACATTGAGGCTGGGTCATCCAATATAGGGACAGGCCTGAGTTGAATTTTGATTCTAGTCAATGACAAGCAGACAGACCTACCTGCTACCTTTCAAGCCCGAGGGGTTGTCCGCGAGACGTGGGGGGGAGCGTGGGGGGGTGGGGGGTGGCATGGGAACACCCTCCCCGATAAGCACCCTCCCCCCCACAAAATCATGTGGATGGGCTGGGTGGGGGGAAGTACAGGAACAGACGGAGGCCATTCAGCCCCTTGAGACTGTTCTGCCATCCACTGAGATCGTGGCTGATCTGTGAGCGCACTTCACCTGCCTGCCTTTGCCACACATCCCTGGATAGATTTGGTTAACAGAAGTCAAGGTCATATTTAAAATTAACAATTGACTCAGAACCAGCTGCCATTTGCGGAAGAGGCTCCTACAACGCCTTGTGGCTAGAAGTGATAGGAACAGGCGGCCCGGTGTCTGACTGTAACTGGGAGAGAGGTGGGTGAGGGGGTTAATTCCCTCAGATAGGAACAGGCTGCCCCGTGTCTGACTGTAACTGGGGAGAGGTGAGTGACAGGGTTAACAGACTCCGATATGAACAGGCTGCCAGGTGTCTGACTGTAACTGGGGGAGAGGTGAGTGAGAGAGGCGGGAGAGAGTGTTAATCCCCTCCAATAGGAACGGGCTGCCGGGTATCTGACCGTAACTGGGGGAGAGGCGAGGGAGAGGGTTAACAGACTCCGATAGGAACAGACTGCCCGGTGTCTGACTGTAACTGGGGTAGAGGTGAGTGAGAGAGTAAATCCCCTCCGATAGGAACTGGCTGCCCGGTGTCTGACTGTAACTGGGGAGAGGTGATTGAGGGGGTTAATGTCTTCCGATAGGAACAGGCAGCCCAGCGCCTGACTGTAACTGGGGAGAGGGGATTAAGAGGGTTAATCCCCTCCGATAGGACCAGGCTGCCCGGTGTCTGAATGTGACTGGGTGAGAGGTGGGTGAGAGGGTTAATCCCCTCCGATAGGTACGGGCTGCCCGGTGTCTGATTGTAATTGGGAGAGAGGCGAGTGAGAGGGTTAATCCCCTCCGATAGCAACAGGCTGCCCACTCTCTGACTGTAACTGGGAGAGAGATGGGGGAGGGGGTTAATCCCCTCGGAAAGGAACAGTCTGTGCTGTGTCTGACTGTAAATGGGGGAGAGGTGGGTGAAGGGGTTAATTCCCTCAGATAGGAACAGGCGGCCTGGTGTCTGACTGTAACTGGGGAGAGGTGAGTGACAGGGTTAACAGACTCCGATAGGAACAGTCTGCCCGGTGTCTGAATGTAACGGGGAGAGAGGTGGGAGAGAGTGTAAATCCCCTCCAATAGGAACGGGCTGCCCGGTGTCTGACTGTAACTGGGGGAGAGGTGAGTGAGAGGGTTAACAGACTCCGATAGGAACAGGCTGCCCGGTGTCTGACTGTAACTGGGGGAGAGGTGAGTGAGAGGGTTAACAGACTCTGATAGGAACAGGCTGCCCGGTGTCTGACTGTAACTGGGGGAGAGGTGAGTGAGGGGGTTAACAGACTCCGATAGGAACAGGCTGCCCGGTGTCTGACTGTAACTGGGGGAGAGGCGAGAGAGATGGTTAACAGACTCTGATAGGAACAGGCTGCCCGGTGTCTGACTGTAACTGGGGGAGAGGCGAGTGAGAGGGTTAACAGACTCCGATAGGAACAGGCTGCCCTGTGTCTGACTGTAACTGGGGGAGAGGCGAGTGAGAGGGTTAACAGACTCCGATAGGAACAGGCTGCCCTGTGTCTGACTGTAACTGGGGGAGAGGCAAGTGAGAGGGTTAATAGACTCCGATAGGAACAGGCTGCCCGGTGTCTGACTGTAACTGGGGAGAGGTGAGTGAGGGGGTTAACAGACTCCGATAGGAACAGGATGCCAGGTGTCTGAATGTAATGGGGAGAGAGGTGGGAGAGAGTGTTAATCCCCTCTAATAGGAACGGGCTGCCCGGTGTCTGACTGTAACTGGGGGAGAGGTGGGTGAGGGGGTTAATTCCCTCAGATTGGAACAGGCGGCCCGGTGTCTGACTGTAACAGGGGACAGGTGAGTGAGGGGGTTAATCACCTCAGATAGGAACAGGCTGCCCGGTGTCTGACTGTAACTGAGAGAGAAGTGGGTGAGAGGGTTAATCCCCTCCGATAGAAACAGGCTGCCCAGCGTCTGACTGTAACAGGGGAAAGGTGAGTGAGGGGGTTAATGCCTTTCGATAGGAACACTCTGCCTATTGTCTAGCTGTAACTGGGGGAGATGTGCGTGAGAGGGTTAATCCCATCGGATAGGAACAGGCTGCCCGATGTCTGACTGTAACTGGGAGACAGGGTGAGACATTTAAACACCTTTTACGGGAACAGCAGTGTCCAATTGGAACTGAAGAAAAGGACTAAAGGAGATACCCAGCAGATGGTGGTGTGTACCAACATCCAATGGATTAAAATACAATTTCAGTCTGTAAATGGCAATCAGCCACCACAGAGAAAGATGGGAGAGTGTGTGATTCAGCCAATGTGACTGTCCCATTAAATACTCCAGGTGCAGCACACCATCAATTACTGGCACTCCAATAGTGCAGCACACCCTCAATTACTGAGACTCCAAATGTGCAGCACAACCCTCAATTACTGACCCCCAATAGTGCAGCACACCCTCATTACTGACACTCCAATAGTGCAGCACACCCTCTATTACTGACACTCCAATAGTGCAGCACACCCTCAATTACAGATCCCCCAATAGTGCAGCGCACCCTCAATTACTGAACCTCCAATTGTACAGCACACACTCAATTACTGACACACCAATAGTGCAGCACCCCCCCAATTACAGACACACCAATAGTGAGCACACGCTCAATTACAGACACTCCAATAGTGCAGCACACCTTCAATTACTGAAACTCTAATAGTTCAGCACACCCTCAATTACTGACACTCCAAGAGTGCAGCACACCCTCAATTACTGACATTCCAATAGTGCAGCACACCCTCTATTACTGAAACCCCAATAGTGCAGCACACCCTCAATTACAGACATTCCAATAGTGCAGCACACCTTCAATTACTAACATTCCAATAGTGCAGCACACCCTCTATTACTGACACCCCAATAGTGCAGCACACCCTCTATTACTGACACTCCAGTAGTGCAGCACACCCTCAATTACTGATCCCCCAATAGTGCAGCGCAACCTCACTTACTGAACCTCCAATTGTACAGCACCCCCCCAATTACAGACACCAATAGTGAGCACACCTTCAATTACTGAAACTCTAATAGTTCAGCACACCCTCAATTACTGACCCTCCAATATTGCAGTAAACCCTCAATTACTGACCGTCCAATAGTGAAGCACACCCTCAATTAATGACACTCCAATAGTGCAGTTCACCGACTATTACTGAACTCCAATAGTGCAGCACACCAACAATAACTGAAATTCCAATAGTGCCGCACACCATCATATACTGACAATCCAATACTGCAGCACATGCTCAATTACTGACACTCCAATAGTGCAGCACACCCTCAATTACTGACACTTCAAAAGTGCAGCGCACCCTCAATTATGGAAACTCCAATAGTTTAGCACACCCTCAATTACTGACACTCCAATATAGCAGCACACCCTCAATTACTGACACAACAATAGTGCAGCACACCCTCAATTTCTGGCAGTCCAGTAGTGGAGCACGCCATCAATTACAGACATTCCAATAGTGCAGTTCACCTTCAATTACAGACACACCAATAGTGCATCACACACTCAATTACTGATACCCCAATAGTCCAGCGCACACTGAATTACTGCCACTCCAATAATGCAGCACAGCCTCAATTACTGACTCTCCAATACTGCAGCACAGGCTCAATTACTGAATCTCCAATAGTGCAGCCCACCCTCAATAACTTACACTCCAATAATGCAGCACACCCTCAATTACTGACTCTCCAATACTGGAGCACAGGTTCAATTACTGAATCTCCAATAGTGCAGCACACCCTCAATAACTTACACTCCAATAGTGCAGCACACCCTCAAAAACTGACACTCCAATAGAGCAGCACACCCTCAATAACTTACACTCCAATAGTGCAGCACACCAACAATAACTGAAATTCCTATAGTGCCGCACAACGTCATTTACTGACAATCCAATACTGCAGCACATGCTCAATTACTGACACTCCAATAGTGTAGCACACCCTTCATTACTGGCCCTCCAATAGTGCAGCACACCCTCAATTACTGACACTCCGAAAGTGCAGCGCACCCTCAATTACTGACACTCCAATAGTGCAGCACACCCTCAATTACTGACACTTCAAAAGTGCAGCGCACCGTCAATTACTGACACTCGAATAGTTTAGCACACCCTCAATTACTGACACTCCAATAGTGCTGTTCACCCTCTATTACTGAACTCCAATAGTGCAGCAAACCCACAATAACTGAAATTCCAATAGTGCCGCACACCATCAATTACTGACAATCCAATACTGCAGCATATGCTCAATTACTGACTCTCAAATAATGCAGCACACCCTTAATTACTGACCATTCAATAGTGCAGTACACCCTCAATTACTGACACTCCAATAGTGCAGCACACCCTCAATTTATCACACTCCAATAGCGCAAAACAAACTCAATTACTGACATTCCAATACTGCAGCACACGCTCAATTACTAACACATCAGTCGTGCAGCGCACCCTCAATTACTGAACCTCCAAGAGTGCAGCACCCCCGGAATTACTGGCACACGAATAGTGCAGCGCACCTTAAATTACTGACACTCAAATAGTGCAGCACACCCTCAATTACTGGCACTCCAACAGTGCAGCACACCCTCAATTACTGACACTCCAATAGTGCAGCACACCCTCAATTACTGACACCCCAATAGTGCTGTTCAGCCTCAATTACAGACACACCAATAGTGAGCACAGCATGAATTACTGACACTCCAATATTGCAGCAAACCCTCAATTACTGAAATTCCAATAGTGCAGCACAGCCTCAATTACTAACTCTCCAAAAGTGCAGCACACCCTCAATTACTGATACACCAATAGTGCAGCCCCCTCAAATACCGACCTCCAATAATGCAGAACTCCCTCAATTATTCACCCATCAAGAGTGCAGCACAGCCTCAATTACTGACACTTCAATAGTGAAGCACACCCTCACTTACTGACACTCCAATAATGCAGCACACCCTCAATTACTTACACTCCAATAGTGCAGCACACCCTCAATTACTGACTCTCCAATACTGCAGCACACCCTCAATTACTGAATCTCCAATAGTGCAGCACACCCTTAATTACTGAAACTCTAATAGTGCAGCACACCCTCAATTATTGACTCTTCAATAGGGCAGCACACCCTCAATTACTGACACAACAATAGTGCAGCACACCCTCAATTTCTGGCAGTCCAGTAGTGCAGCACACCCTCAATTACAGACACTCCAATAGTGCAGTTCACCTTCAATTACAGACACACCAATAGTGCATCACACGCTCAATTACTGACACTCTAATAGTCCAGCGCACCCTGAATTACTGCCACTCCAATAGTGCAGCACACCCTCAATAACTGACTCTCCAATACTGCAGCACAGTCTCAATTACTGACACTCCAATAGTGCAGCGCACCCTGCATTACTGCCACTCCAATAATGCAGCACACCCTCAATAACTGACTCTCCAATACTGCAGCACAGCCTCAATTACCGACCCTCCAATACTGCAGCACACACTCAATTACTGAAACTCCAATCGTACGGCACACCCTCAATTAATGACAATCAAAGAGTGCAGCACAACCTCAATTACTGAACCTCCAATCGTGCAGCACACACTCAATTACTGACACTCCAATATGGCAGCACACCATCAATTACTAGACACAACAATAGTGCAGCACACCCTCAATTTCTGGCAGTCCAATAGTGCAGCACACCCTCAATTACAGACACTCCAATAGTGTAGTTCACCTTCAATTACAGACACACCAATAGTGCATCACACACTCAATTACTGATACCCCAATAGTCCAGCGCACCCTGAATTACTGCCACTCCAATAATGGAGCACACCCTCAATTACAGACTCTCCAATACTGCAGCACAGGCTCAATTACTGAATCTCCAATAGTGCAGCTCACCCTCAATAACTTACACTCCAATGGTGCAGCACACCCTCAATTACTGACTCTCCAATCCTGCAGCACAGGCTCAATTACTGAATCTCCAATAGTGCAGCACACCCTCAATAACTGACGCTCCAATAGAGCAGCACACCCTCAATAACTTACACTCCAATAGTGCAGCACACCCTCAATTACTGACCCTCCAATAGTACAGCAAACCGTCAATTACTGATGCTCCAATAGTGCAGCCCACCCTCAATTACTGACACTCCAATAGCGCAAAACACACTCAATTACTGACACTCCAATAGTGCAGCTCACCCTGAATTACTGCCACTCCAATAATGCAGCACACCCTCAATTACTGACTCTCCAATACTGCAGCACAGGCTCAATTACTGACCCTCCAATATTGCAGCAAACCATCAATTACTGACACTCCAATAGTGCAGCACACCCTCAATTACTGACACTCCAATAGTGCAGTTCACCGACTATTACTGAACTCCAGTAGTGCAGCACACCAACAATAACAGAAATTCCAATAGTGCCGCACACCATCATTTACTGACAGTCCAATACTGCAGCACATGCTCAATTACTGACACTCCAATAGTGCAGCACACCCTCAATTACTGACACTTAAAAGTGCAGCGCACCCTCAATTACTGACACTCCAATACTTTAGCACACCCTCAATTACTGACACTCCAATAGTGCAGTTCACCTTCTATTACTGAACTCCAATAGTGCAGCACCCCCACAATAACTGAAATTCCAATAGTGCCGCACACCATCAATTACTGACAATCCAATACTGCAGCATATGCTCAATTACTGACTCTCAAATAATGCAGCACACCCTTAATTACTGACCATTCAATAGTGCAGTACACCCTCAATTACTGACACTCCAATAGTGCAGCACACCCTCAATTTCTCACACTCCAATAGCGCAAAACAAACTCAATTACTGACATTCCAATACTGCAGCACACGCTCAATTACTAACACATCAGTAGTGCAGCGCACCCTCAAATACTGAACCTCCAAGAGTGCAGCACCCCCGGAATTACTGACACACGAATAGTGCATCACACGCTCAATTACTGACACCCCAATAGTGCAGCACACCCTCAATTACTGGCACTCCAACAGTGCAGCACACCCTCAATTACTGACACCCCATAGTGCAGCGCACCCTGAATTACAGCCACTCCAATAATGCAGCACACCCTCAATTACTGAGTCTCCAATACTGCAGCACAGGCTCAATTACTGAATCTCCAATAGTGCAGCACACCTCAATAACTGACGCTCCAATAGAGCAGCACACCCTCAATTACTGATACACCAATAGTGCAGCCCCCTCAAATACCGACCTCCAATAATGCAGAACACCCTCAATTATTCACCCATCAAGAGTGCAGCACAGCCTCAATTACTGACACTTCAATAGTGAAGCACACCCTCACTTACTGACACTCCAATAATGCAGCACACCCTCAATTACTTACACTCCAATAGTGCAGCACACCCTCAATTACTGACTCTCCAATACTGCAGCACACCCTCAATTACTGAATCTCCAATAGTGCAGCACACCCTTAATTACTGAAACTCTAATAGTGCAGCACACCCTCAATTATTGACTCTTCAATAGGGCAGCACACCCTCAATTACTGACACAACAATAGTGCAGCACACCCTCAATTTCTGGCAGTCCAGTAGTGCAGCACACCCTCAATTACAGACACTCCAATAGTGCAGTTCACCTTCAATTACAGACACACCAATAGTGCATCACACGCTCAATTACTGACACTCTAATAGTCCAGCGCACCCTGAATTACTGCCACTCCAGTAGTGCAGCACACCCTCAATAACTGACTCTCCAATACTGCAGCACAGTCTCAATTATTGACACTCCAATAGTGCAGCGCACCCAGCATTACTGCCACTCCAATAATGCAGCACACCCTCAATAACTGACTCTCCAATACTGCAGCACAGCCTCAATTACCGACCCTCCAATACTGCAGCACACACTCAATTACTGAAACTCCAATCGTACGGCACACCCTCAATTAATGACAATCAAAGAGTGCAGCACAACCTCAATTACTGAACCTCCAATCGTGCAGCACACACTCAATTACTGACACTCCAATATGGCAGCACACCCTCAATTACTGACACAACAATAGTGCAGCACACCCTCAATTTCTGGCAGTCCAGTAGTGCAGCACACCCTCAATTACAGACACTCCAATAGTGTAGCTCACCTTCAATTACAGACACACCAATAGTGCATCACACACTCAATTACTGATACCCCAATAGTCCAGCGCACCCTGAATTACTGCCACTCCAATAATGGAGCACACCCTCAACTACAGACTCTCCAATACTGCAGCACAGGCTCAATTACTGAATCTCCAATAGTGCAGCACACCCTCAATAACTTACACTCCAATGGTGCAGCACACCCTCAATTACTGACTCTCCAATCCTGCAGCACAGGCTCAATTACTGAATCTCCAATAGTGCAGCACACCCTCAATAACTGACGCTCCAATAGAGCAGCACACCCTCAATAACTTACACTCCAATAGTGCAGCACACCCTCAATTACTGACCCTCCAATAGTACAGCAAACCGTCAATTACTGATGCTCCAATAGTGCAGCCCACCCTCAATTACTGACACTCCAATAGCGCAAAACACACTCAATTACTGACACTCCAATAGTGCAGCTCACCCTGAATTACTGCCACTCCAATAATGCAGCACACCCTCAATTACTGAATCTCCAATACTGCAGCACAGGCTCAATTACTGACCCTCCAATATTGCAGCAAACCATCAATTACTGACACTCCAATAGTGCAGCACACCCTCAATTACTGACACTCCAATAATGCAGTTCACCGACTGTTACTGAACTCCAATAGTGCAGCACACCAACAATAACAGAAATTCCAATAGTGCCGCACACCATCATTTACTGACAATCCAATACTGCAGCACATGCTCAATTACTGACACTCCAATAGTGCAGCACACCCTCAATTACTGACACTTAAAAGTGCAGCGCACCCTCAATTACTGACACTCCAATACTTTAGCACACCCTCAATTACTGACACTCCAATAGTGCAGTTCACCTTCTATTACTGAACTCCAATAGTGCAGCACCCCCACAATAACTGAAATTCCAATAGTGCCGTACACCATCAATTACTGACAATCCAATACTGCAGCATATGCTCAATTACTGACTCTCAAATAATGCAGCACACCCTTAATTACTGACCATTCAATAGTGCAGTACACCCTCAATTACTGACACTCCAATAGTGCAGCACACCCTCAATTTCTCACACTCCAATAGCGCAAAACAAACTCAATTACTGACATTCCAATACTGCAGCACACGCTCAATTACTAACACATCAGTAGTGCAGCGCACCCTCAAATACTGAACCTCCAAGAGTGCAGCACCCCCGGAATTACTGACACACAAATAGTGCATCACACGCTCAATTACTGACACCCCAATAGTGCAGCACACCCTCAATTACTGGCACTCCAACAGTGCAGCACACCCTCAATTACTGACACCCCAATAGTGCAGCGCACCCTGAATTACAGCCACTCCAATAATGCAGCACACCCTCAATTACTGACTCTCCAATACTGCAGACAGGCTCAATTACTGAATCTCCAATAGTGCAGCACACCCTCAATAACTTACACTCCAATGGTGCAGCACACCCTCAATTACTGACTCTCCAATACTGCAGCACAGGCTCAATTACTGAATCTCCAATAGTGCAGCACACCTCAATAACTGACGCTCCAATAGAGCAGCACACCCTCAATAACTTACACTCCAATAGTGCAGCACACCCTCAATTACTGACCCTCCAATAGTGCAGCAATCCGTCAATTACTGACCCTCCAATAATGCAGACCACCCTCAATTACTGACACTCCAAAAGTGCAGCGCACCCTCAATTTCTGACCCTCCAATAGCGCAAAACACACTCAATTACTGACACTCCAATAGTGCAGCTCACCCTGAATTACTGCCACTCCAATAATGCAGCACACCCTCAATTACTGACTCCCCAATACTGCAGCACAGGCTCAATTACTGAATCTCCAATGGTGCAGCACACCCTCAATAACTTACACTTCAACAGTGCAGCACACCCTCAATTACTGAATCTCCAATACTGCAGCACAGGCTCAATTACTGACCCTCCAATATTGCAGCAAACCATCAATTACTGACACTCCAATAGTGTAGCACACCCTCAATTACTGACACTCCAATAGTGCAGTTCACCGACTATTACTGAACTCCAATAGTGCAGCACACCAACAATAACTGAAATTCCAATAGGGCCGCACACCATCATTTACTGACAATCCAATACTGCAGCACATGCTCAATTACTGACACTCCAATAGTGCAGCACACCCTCAATTACTGACACTTCAAAAGTGCAGCGCACCCTCAATTACTGACACTCCAATACTTTAGCACACCCTCAATTACTGACACTGCAATAGTGCAGTTCACCCTCTATTACTGAACTCCAATATTGCAGCACCCCCACAATAACTGAAATTCCAATAGTGCCGCACACCATCAATTACTGACAATCCAATACTGCAGCATATGCTCAATTACTGACTCTCAAATAATGCAGCACACCCTTAATTACTGACCATTCAATAGTGCAGTACACCCTCAATTACTGACACTCCAATAGTGCAGCACACCCTCAATTTCCCACACTCCAATAGCGCAAAACAAACTCAATTACTGACATTCCAATACTGCAGCACACGCTCAATTACTAACACATCAGTAGTGCAGCGCACCCTCAAATACTGAACCTCCAAGAGTGCAGCACCCCCGGAATTACTGACACACGAATAGTGCAGCGCACCCTCAATTACTGACACTCAAATAGTGCAGCACACCCTCAATTACTGGCACTCCAACAGTGCAGCATGCCCTTAATTACTGACATCCCAATAGTGCTGTTCAGCCTCAATTACAGACACACCAATAGTCAGCACACAATGAATTACTGACACTCCAATATTACGGCACACCCTCAATTACTGACTCTCCAATAGTGCGGCACAGCCTCAATTACTGATACACCAATAGTGCAGCACCATCATATACCGACCTCCAATAGTGCAGAACACCCTCAATTATTCGCACACCAAGAGTGCAGCACAGCCTCAATTACTGACACTTCAATAGTGAAGCACACCCTCACTTACTGACACTCCAATAATGCAGCACACCCTCAATT
The DNA here is from genome assembly GCF_964194155.1 of Cetorhinus maximus. Lineage (NCBI taxonomy): Eukaryota > Metazoa > Chordata > Chondrichthyes > Lamniformes > Cetorhinidae > Cetorhinus > Cetorhinus maximus. Next base: position 291,046 of record NW_027596254.1, on the reverse strand, counting down.
ACTTAAACTCCAATACTGCAGCACACCCTCAATTACTAACACATCAGTAGTGCAGCGCAACCTCAATTACTGAACCTCCAAGAGTGCAGCACCCCCGGAATTACTGACAATCAAATAGTGCAGCACAACCTCAATTACTGGCACTCCAACAGTGCAGCACACCCTCAATTACTGACACCCCAATAGTGCTGTTCAGCCTCAATTACAGACACACCAATAGTGAGCACAGCATGAATTACTGACACTCCAATATTGCAGCACACCCTCAATTACTGAAATTCCAATAGTGCAGCACAGCCTCAATTACTGACTCTCCAATAGTGCAGCACGCCCTCAATTACTGATACACCAATAGTGCAGCACCCTCATATACCGCCCTCCAATAATGCAGAACACCCTCAATTATTCACCCATCAAGAGTGCAGCACAGCCTCAATTACCGACACTTCAATAGTGAAGCACACCCTCACTTACTGACACTCAAATAATGCAACACACCCTCAATTACTTACACTCCAATAGTGCAGCACACCCTCAATTACTGACTCTCCAATACTGCAGCACACCCTCAATTACTGAATCTCCAATAGTGCAGCACACCCTCAATTACTGACTCTCCAATGCTGCAGCACACCCTCAATTATTGACTCTTCAATAGGGCAACACACCCTCAATTACTGACACAACAATAGTGCAGCACACCCTCAATTTCTGGCAGTCCAGTAGTGCAGCACACCCTCAATTACAGACACTCCGATAGTGCAGTTCACCTTCAATTACAGACACACCAATAGTGCATCACACACTCAATTACTGACACTCCAATAGTGCAACGCACCCTGAATTACTGCCACTCCAATAATGCAGCACACCCTCAATTACTGACTCTCCAATAATGCAGCACAGGCTCAATTACTGACCCTCCAATAGTGCAGCAAACCATCAATTACTGACCCTCCAATAGTGCAGCACACCCTCAATTACTGACACTCCAATAGTGCAGTTCACCGACTATTACTGAACTCCAATAGTGCAGCACACCAACAATAACTGAAATTCCAATAGTGCCGCACACCATCATTTACTGACAAACCAATACTGCAGCACATGCTCAATTACTGATACTCCAATAGTGCAGCACACCCTCAATTACTGACACTTAAAAGTGCAGCGCACCCTCAATTACTGACACTCAAATACTTTAGCACACCCTCAATTACTGACACTGCAATAGTGCAGTTCACCCTCTATTACTGAACTCCAATAGTGCAGCACCCCCACAATAACTGAAATTCCAATAGTGCCGCACACCATCAATTACTGACAATCCAATACTGCAGCATATGCTCAATTACTGACTCTCAAATAATGCAGCACACCCTTAATTACTGACCATTCAATAGTGCAGTACACCCTCAATTACTGACACTCCAATAGTGCAGCACACCCTCAATTTCTCACACTCCAATAGCGCAAAACAAACTCAATTACTGACATTCCAATACTGCAGCACACGCTCAATTACTAACACATCAGTAGTGCAGCGCACCCTCAAATACTGAACCTCCAAGAGTGCAGCACCCCCGGAATTACTGACACACGAATAGTGCATCACACGCTCAATTACTGACACCCCAATAGTGCAGCACACCCTCAATTACTGGCACTCCAACAGTGCAGCACACCCTCAATTACTGACACCCCAATAGTGCAGCGCACCCTGAATTACAGCCACTCCAATAATGCAGCACACCCTCAATTACTGAGTCTCCAATACTGCAGCACAGGCTCAATTACTGAATCTCCAATAGTGCAGCACACCTCAATAACTGACGCTCCAATAGAGCAGCACACCCTCAATTACTGATACACCAATAGTGCAGCCCCCTCAAATACCGACCTCCAATAATGCAGAACACCCTCAATTATTCACCCATCAAGAGTGCAGCACAGCCTCAATTACTGACACTTCAATAGTGAAGCACACCCTCACTTACTGACACTCCAATAATGCAGCACACCCTCAATTACTTACACTCCAATAGTGCAGCACACCCTCAATTACTGACTCTCCAATACTGCAGCACACCCTCAATTACTGAATCTCCAATAGTGCAGCACACCCTTAATTACTGAAACTCTAATAGTGCAGCACACCCTCAATTATTGACTCTTCAATAGGGCAGCACACCCTCAATTACTGACACAACAATAGTGCAGCACACCCTCAATTTCTGGCAGTCCAGTAGTGCAGCACACCCTCAATTACAGACACTCCAATAGTGCAGTTCACCTTCAATTACAGACACACCAATAGTGCATCACACGCTCAATTACTGACACTCTAATAGTCCAGCGCACCCTGAATTACTGCCACTCCAGTAGTGCAGCACACCCTCAATAACTGACTCTCCAATACTGCAGCACAGTCTCAATTACTGACACTCCAATAGTGCAGCGCACCCTGCATTACTGCCACTCCAATAATGCAGCACACCCTCAATAACTGACTCTCCAATACTGCAGCACAGCCTCAATTACCGACCCTCCAATACTGCAGCACACACTCAATTACTGAAACTCCAATCGTACGGCACACCCTCAATTAATGACAATCAAAGAGTGCAGCACAACCTCAATTACTGAACCTCCAATCGTGCAGCACACACTCAATTACTGACACTCCAATATGGCAGCACACCCTCAATTACTGACACAACAATAGTGCAGCACACCCTCAATTTCTGGCAGTCCAGTAGTGCAGCACACCCTCAATTACAGACACTCCAATAGTGTAGCTCACCTTCAATTACAGACACACCAATAGTGCATCACACACTCAATTACTGATACCCCAATAGTCCAGCGCACCCTGAATTACTGCCACTCCAATAATGGAGCACACCCTCAATTACAGACTCTCCAATACTGCAGCACAGGCTCAATTACTGAATCTCCAATAGTGCAGCACACCCTCAATAACTTACACTCCAATGGTGCAGCACACCCTCAATTACTGACTCTCCAATACTGCAGCACAGGCTCAATTACTGAATCTCCAATAGTGCAGCACACCCTCAATAACTGACGCTCCAATAGAGCAGCACACCCTCAATAACTTACACTCCAATAGTGCAGCACACCCTCAATTACTGACCCTCCAATAGTACAGCAAACCGTCAATTACTGATGCTCCAATAGTGCAGCCCACCCTCAATTACTGACACTCCAATAGCGCAAAACACACTCAATTACTGACACTCCAATAGTGCAGCTCACCCTGAATTACTGCCACTCCAATAATGCAGCACACCCTCAATTACTGACTCTCCAATACTGCAGCACAGGCTCAATTACTGACCCTCCAATATTGCAGCAAACCATCAATTACTGACACTCCAATAGTGCAGCACACCCTCAATTACTGACACTCCAATAATGCAGTTCACCGACTATTACTGAACTCCAATAGTGCAGCACACCAACAATAACTGAAATTCCAATAGTGCCGCACACCATCGTTTACTGACAATCCAATACTGCAGCACATGCTCAATTACTGACACTCCAATAGTGCAGCACACCCTCAATTACTGACACTTAAAATTGCAGCGCACCCTCAATTACTGACACTCCAATACTTTAGCACACCCTCAATTACTGACACTCCAATAGTGCAGTTCACCTTCTATTACTGAACTCCAATAGTGCAGCACCCCCACAATAACTGAAATTCCAATAGTGCCGCACACCATCAATTACTGACAATCCAATACTGCAGCATATGCTCAATTACTGACTCTCAAATAATGCAGCACACCCTTAATTACTGACCATTCAATAGTGCAGTACACCCTCAATTACTGACACTCCAATAGTGCAGCACACCCTCAATTTCTCACACTCCAATAGCGCAAAACAAACTCAATTACTGACATTCCAATACTGCAGCACACGCTCAATTACTAACACATCAGTAGTGCAGCGCACCCTCAAATACTGAACCTCCAAGAGTGCAGCACCCCCGGAATTACTGACACACGAATAGTGCATCACACGCTCAATTACTGACACCCCAATAGTGCAGCACACCCTCAATTACTGGCACTCCAACAGTGCAGCACACCCTCAATTACTGACACCCCAATAGTGCAGCGCACCCTGAATTACAGCCACTCCAATAATGCAGCACATCCTCAATTACTGACTCTCCAATACTGCAGCACAGGCTCAATTACTGAATCTCCAATAGTGCAGCACACCCTCAATAACTTACACTCCAATGGTGCAGCACACCCTCAATTACTGACTCTCCAATACTGCAGCACAGGCTCAATTACTGAATCTCCAATAGTGCAGCACACCTCAATAACTGACGCTCCAATAGAGCAGCACACCCTCAATAACTTACACTCCAATAGTGCAGCACACCCTCAATTACTGACCCTCCAATAGTGCAGCAATCCGTCAATTACTGACCCTCCAATAATGCAGACCACCCTCAATTACTGACACTCCAAAAGTGCAGCGCACCCTCAATTTCTGACCCTCCAATAGCGCAAAACACACTCAATTACTGACACTCCAATAGTGCAGCTCACCCTGAATTACTGCCACTCCAATAATGCAGCACACCCTCAATTACTGACTCCCCAATACTGCAGCACAGGCTCAATTACTGAATCTCCAATGGTGCAGCACACCCTCAATAACTTACACTTCAACAGTGCAGCACACCCTCAATTACTGAATCTCCAATACTGCAGCACAGGCTCAATTACTGACCCTCCAATATTGCAGCAAACCATCAATTACTGACACTCCAATAGTGTAGCACACCCTCAATTACTGACACTCCAATAGTGCAGTTCACCGACTATTACTGAACTCCAATAGTGCAGCACACCAACAATAACTGAAATTCCAATAGGGCCGCACACCATCATTTACTGACAATCCAATACTGCAGCACATGCTCAATTACTGACACTCCAATAGTGCAGCACACCCTCAATTACTGACACTTCAAAAGTGCAGCGCACCCTCAATTACTGACACTCCAATACTTTAGCACACCCTCAATTACTGACACTGCAATAGTGCAGTTCACCCTCTATTACTGAACTCCAATATTGCAGCACCCCCACAATAACTGAAATTCCAATAGTGCCGCACACCATCAATTACTGACAATCCAATACTGCAGCATATGCTCAATTACTGACTCTCAAATAATGCAGCACACCCTTAATTACTGACCATTCAATAGTGCAGTACACCCTCAATTACTGACACTCCAATAGTGCAGCACACCCTCAATTTGTCACACCCCAATAGCGCAAAACAAACTCAATTACTGACATTCCAATACTGCAGCACACGCTCAATTACTAACACATCAGTAGTGCAGCGCACCCTCAAATACTGAACCTCCAAGAGTGCAGCACCCCCGGAATTACTGACACACGAATAGTGCAGCGCACCCTCAATTACTGACACTCAAATAGTGCAGCACACCCTCAATTACTGGCACTCCAACAGTGCAGCACGCCCTTAATTACTGACACCCCAATAGTGCTGTTCAGCCTCAATTACAGACACACCAATAGTCAGCAAACAATGAATTACTGACACTCCAATATTACGGCACACCCTCAATTACTGACTCTCCAATAGTGCGGCACAGCCTCAATTACTGATACACCAATAGTGCAGCACCATCATATACCGACCTCCAATAGTGCAGAACACCCTCAATTATTCGCACACCAAGAGTGCAGCACAGCCTCAATTACTGACACTTCAATAGTGAAGCACACCCTCACTTACTGACACTCCAATAATGCAGCACACCCTCAATTACTTAAACTCCAATACTGCAGCACACCCTCAATTACTAACACATCAGTAGTGCAGCGCAACCTCAATTACTGAACCTCCAAGAGTGCAGCACCCCCGGAATTACTGACAATCAAATAGTGCAGCACAACCTCAATTACTGGCACTCCAACAGTGCAGCACACCCTCAATTACTGACACCCCAATAGTGCTGTTCAGCCTCAATTACAGACACACCAATAGTGAGCACAGCATGAATTACTGACACTCCAATATTGCAGCACACCCTCAATTACTGAAATTCCAATAGTGCAGCACAGCCTCAATTACTGACTCTCCAATAGTGCAGCACGCCCTCAATTACTGATACACCAATAGTGCAGCACCCTCATATACCGCCCTCCAATAATGCAGAACACCCTCAATTATTCACCCATCAAGAGTGCAGCACAGCCTCAATTACCGACACTTCAATAGTGAAGCACACCCTCACTTACTGACACTCAAATAATGCAACACACCCTCAATTACTTACACTCCAATAGTGCAGCACACCCTCAATTACTGACTCTCCAATACTGCAGCACACCCTCAATTACTGAATCTCCAATAGTGCAGCACACCTTCAATTACTGACACTCTAATAGTGCAGCACACCCTCAATTATTGACTCTTCAATAGGGCAACACACCCTCAATTACTGACACAACAATAGTGCAGCACACCCTCAATTTCTGGCAGTCCAGTAGTGCAGCACACCCTCAATTACAGACACTCCGATAGTGCAGTTCACCTTCAATTACAGACACACCAATAGTGCATCACACACTCAATTACTGACACTCCAATAGTGCAACGCACCCTGAATTACTGCCACTCCAATAATGCAGCACACCCTCAATTACTGACTCTCCAATACTGCAGCACAGGCTCAATTACTGACCCTCCAATAGTGCAGCAAACCATCAATTACTGACCCTCCAATAGTGCAGCACACCCTCAATTACTGACACTCCAATAGTGCAGTTCACCGACTATTACTGAACTCCAATAGTGCAGCACACCCACAATAACTGAAATTCCAATAGTGCCGCACACCATCATTTACTGACAAACCAATACTGCAGCACATGCTCAATTACTGATACTCCAATAGTGCAGCACACCCTCAATTACTGACACTTAAAAGTGCAGCGCACCCTCAATTACTGACACTCAAATACTTTAGCACACCCTCAATTACTGACACTCCAATAGTGCAGTTCACCCTCTATTACTGAACTCCAATAGTGCAGCACACTCACAATAACTGAAATTCCAATAGTGCCGCACACCATCAATTACTGACAATCCAATACTGCAGCATACGCTCAATTACTGATTCTCAAATAATGCAGCACACCCTTAATTACTGACCATTCAATAGTGCAGTACACCCTCAATTACTGACACTCCAATAGTGCAGCACACCCTCAATTTCTCACACTCCAATAGCGCAAAACAAACTCAATTACTGACATTCCAATACTGCAGCACACGCTCAATTACCAACACATCAGTAGGGCAGCGCACCCTCAATTACTGAACCTCCAAGAGTGCAGCACCCCCGGAATTACTGGCACACGAATAGTGCAGCACACCCTCAATTACTGGCACTCCAACTGTGCAGCACACCCTCCATTACTGACACCTCAATAGTGCTGTTCAGCCTCAATTACAGACACACCAATAGTCAGCACACCATGAATTACTGACACTCCAATATTGCGGCACAGCCTCAATTACTGACTCTCCAATAGTGCAGCACACCCTCAATTACTGATACACCAATAGTGCAGCACCATCATATACCGACCTCCAATAGTGCAGAACACCCTCAATTATTCGCACACCAAGAGTGCAGCACAGCCTCAAGTACTGACACTTCAATAGTGAAGCACACCCTCACTTACTGACACTCCAATAATGCAGCACACCCTCAATTATTTACACTCCAATACTGCAGCACACCCTCAATTACTAACACATCAGTAGTGCAGCGCAACTTCAATTACTGAACCTCCAAGAGTGCAGCACCCCCGGAATTACTGACACACGAATATTGCAGCACACCCTCAATTACTGACAATCAAATGTTGCAGCACCACCTCAATTACTGGCACTCCAACAGTGCAGCACACCCTCAATTACTGACACCCCAATAGTGCTGTTCAGCCTCAATTACAGACACACCAATAGTGAGCACAGCATGAATTACTGACACTCCAATATTGCAGCAAACCCTCAATTACTGAAATTCCAATAGTGCAGCACAGCCTCAATTACTGACTCTCCAATAGTGCAGCACACCCTCAATTACTGATACACCAATAGTGCAGCACCCTCATATACCGACCTCCAATAATGCAGAACACCCTCAATTATTCACCCATCAAGAGTGCAGCACACCCTCAATTACTTACACTCCAATACTGCAGCACACCCTCAATTACTGAATCTCCAATAGTGCAGCACACCCTTAATTACTGGCACTCTAATAGTGCAGCACACCCTCAATTATTGACACTTCAATAGGGCAGCACACCCTCAATTACTGACACAACAATAGTGCAGCACACCCTCAATTTCTGGCAGTCCAGTAGTGCAGCACACCCTCAATTACAGACACTCCAATAGTGCAGTTCACCTTCAATTACAGACACATCAATAGTGCATCACACACTCAATTACTGACACTTCAATAGTCCAGCGCACCCTGAATTACTGCCACTCCAATAGTGCAGCACACCCTCAATAACTGACTCTCCAATACTGCAGCACAGGCTCAATTACTGAATCTCCAATAGTGCAGCACACCCTAAATAACTTACACTCCAATGGTGCAGCACACCCTCAATTACTGACCCTCCAATAGTGCAGCACACCCTCAATTACTGACACTCCAATAGTGCAGTTCACCGACTATTACTGAACTCAATAGTGCCGCACACCACCATTTACTGACAATCCAATACAGCAGCACATGCTCAATTACTGACACTCCAATAGTGCAGCACACCCTTAATTACTGACCCTCCAATAGTGCAGCACACCCTCAATTACTGACACTTCAAAAGTGCAGCGCACCCTCACTTTCTGACCCTCCAATAGCGCAAAACACACTCAATTACTGACTCTCCAATAGTGCAGCGCACCCTGAATTACTGCCACTCCAATAATGCAGCACACCCTCAATTACTGACTCTCCAATACTGCAGCACAGGCTCAATTACTAAATCTCCAATAGTGCAGCACACCATCAATAACTTACACTCCAATAGTGCAGCACACCCTCAATTACTGACTCTCCAATACTGCAGCACAGGCTCAATTACTGAATCTCCAATAGTGAAGCACGCCCTCAATAACGTACACTCCAATAATGCAGCACACCCTCAATTACCTACCCTCCAATAGTGCAGCCAACCGTCAATTACTGACCCTCCAATAGTGCAGCACAGCCTCAATTACTGACACTCCAATAGTGCAGTTCACCGACTATTACTGAACTCCAATAGTGCAGCACACCAACAATAACTGAAATTCCAATAGTGCCGCACACCATCATTTACTGACAATCCAATACAGCAGCACATGCTCAATTACTGACACTCCAATAGTGCAGCACACCCTTAATTACTGACCCTCCAATAGTGCAGCACACCCTCAATTACTGACACTCCAAAAGTGCAGCGCACCCTCAATGTCTGACCCTCCATTAGCGCAAAACACACACAATTACTGACACTCAAATAGTGCAGCGCACCCTCAATTACTAACACATCAGTCGTGCAGCACATTATTGGTGTGCTGAACTTCCAAGAGTGCAGCACCCCCGGAATTACTGACACATGAATAGTGCAGCACACGCTCAATTACTGACACTCAAATAGTGCAGCATACCGTCAATTAATGGCACTCCAACAGTGCAGCACACCCTCAATTACTGACACCCCAATAGTGCAGTTCAGCCTCAATTACAGACACACCAATAGTGAGCACACCGTGAAATACTGACACTCCAATAGTGCAGCACACCCTCAATTACTGACTCTCCAATACTGCAGCACACCCTCAATTACTGAATCTCCAATAGTGCAGCACACCCTCAATTACTGAATCTCCAATAGTGCAGCACACCCTCAATTATTGACACTCCAATAAGGCAGCACACCCCCAATTACTGAAACAACAATAGTGCAGCACACCCTCAATTTCTGGCAGTCCAGCAGTGCAGCACACCCTCAATTACAGACACTCCAATAGTGCAGTTCACCTTCAATTACAGACACACCAATAGTGCATCACACACTCAATTACTGACACTCCAACAGTCCAGCACACCCTGAATTACTGCCACTCCAATAGTGCAGCACACCCTCAGTAACTGACTCTCCTAATACTGCAGCACAGGCTCAATTACTGAATCTCCAATAGTGCAGCACACCCTCAATAACTTACACTCCAATAGTGCAGCACACCCTCAATTACTGACCCTCCAATAGTGCAGCATACCTTCAATTACTGACACTCCAATAGTGCAGTTCACCGACTATTACTGAACTCCAATAGTGCAGCACACCAACAATAAATGAAATTCCAAAGGTGCCGCACACCATCATTTACTGACAATCCAATACAGCAGCACATTCTCAATTACTGACACTCCAATAGTGCAGCACACCCTTAATTACTGACCCTCCAATAGTGCAGCACACCCTCAATTACTGACACTCCAAAAGTGCAGCGCACCCTCAATTTCTGACCCTCCAATAGCGCAAAACACACGCAATTTCTGAATCTCCAATAGTGCAGCACACCATCAATAACTTACACTCCAATAGTGCAGCACACCCTCAATTACTGAATCTCCAATACTGCAGCACAGGATCAATTACTGAATCTCCAATGGTGCAGCACACCCTCAATAACGTACACTCCAATTATGCAGCACACCCTCAATTACTGACCCTCCAATGTTGCAGCCAACCGTCAATTACTGACCCTCCAATAGTGCAGCACACCTTCAATTACTGATACTCCAATAGTGCAGTTCACCGACTATTACTGAACTCCAATAGTGCAGCACACCAACAATAACTGAAATTCCAATAGTGCCGCACACCATCATTTACTGACAATCCAATACAGCAGCACATGCTCAATTACTGACACTCCAATAGTGCAGCACACCCTCAATTACTGACCCTCCAATAGTGCAGAACACCCTCAATTATTAGCACACCAATAGTGCAGCACAGCCTCAATTACTGACACTTCAATAGTGAAGCACACCCTCACTTACTGAAACTCCAGTAATGCAGCACACCCTCAATTACTTACACTCCAATAGTGCAGAGCTTCCTCAATTACTGACACTGTAATAGTGAAGCTAACCCTCAATTACAGACACACCAATGGTGAGCACACCCTCAATTACTGACTCTCCAATATGGCAGCACACCCTCAATTACCGACCCTCCAATAGTGCAGAACACCCTCAATTATTGGCACACCTATAGTGCATCAGAGCCTCAATTACTGATACTTCAATAGTGAAGCACACCCTCACTTACCGACACTCCAATAGTGCAGCACACCCTCAATTACTGACTCTCCAATACTGCAGCACACGCTCAATAACAGAACCTCCAATAGTGCATCACACCCTCAATTACTTACACTCCAATGGTGTAGCACACCCTCAATTACTGACACTCCAATAGTGCAGCACACCCTCAATTACTGACACTCCAATAGTTCAGTTCACCCTCTATTACTGAACTCCAATAGTGCAGCACACCCACAATAACTGAAATTCCAATAGTGCCGCACAACATCAATTACTGACAATCCAATACTGCAGCACACGCTCAATTACTGACACTCCAATAGTGCAGCACACCCTTAATTACTGACACTCCAATAGTGCAGTACACCCTCAATTACTGACACTCCAATAGTGCAGCGCACCCTCAATTTCTGACCCTCCAATAGAGCAAAACACACTCAATTACTGACACTCCAATAGTACAGCACACTCACAATTATTGAAATTCCAACAGTGCAGCACACCCTCAATTACTGACTCTCCAATAGTGCAGCACACCCTCAATTACTGATACAGCAATAGTGCAGCACCCTCAATTACCGAACTCCCATATTGCAGAACACCCTCAATTATTAGCACACCAATAGTGCAGCACAGCCTCAATTACTGACACTTCAATAGTGAAGTACACCCTCACTTACTGACACTCCAATAATGCAGCACAGCCTCAACTACTTACACTCCAATAGTGCAGCACCCCCTCAATTACTGACTCTCCAATACTGCAGTACACCCTCAATTACTGAATCTCCAATAGTGCAGCACACCCTCAATTACTTACACTCCAATAGTGCAGCACACCCTCAATTACTGACACTCCAATAGTCCAGCACACCCTGAATTACTGACACACCATTAGTGCCGCACACACTCAATTATTGACACTCTGATAGTGCAGCACACCCTCAATTACTGACACTCCAATAGTGCAGCACACCCTCAATTACTGATACACCAATAATGCAGCACCCTCAATTAACGACCTCCCATAGTGCAGAACACCCTCAATTATTGGCACACCAATAGTGCAGCACAGCCTCAATTACTGACACTTCAATAGTGAAGCACACCCTCACTTACTGACACTCCAATAATGCAGCACACCCTCAATTACTTACACTCCAATACTGCAGCACACCCTCAATTACTGACTCTCCAATACTGCAGTACACCCTCAATTACTGAATCTCCAATAGTGCAGCACACCCTCAATTACTGACACTCCAATAGTCCAGCACACCCTGAATTACTGACACCCCAATAGTGCCGCACACACTCAATTATTGACACTCTGATAGTGCAGCACACCCTCAATTACTGACACTCCAATAGTGCAGCACACCCTCAATTACTGACACTCCAATAGTGCAGTAAACCTCAATTACTGGCACTCCAATAATGCAGAATTCCATTAATTACTGATACTGCAATAGTGCAGTTCACCCTCAATTACAGACACATCAAGAGTGCAGCACATCCTCAAGTACTGACACGCCAATAGTGCAGCACACCCTCAATTACTGACACTCGAATATTGCAGCACACACTCAATTACTGACTCTCCAATCGTGCAGCACACCCTCATATACTGACACAGCAAAAATGCAGCCCACTCTCAATTACCGACCCACCAATAGTGCAGCATACACTCAATTACTGACACTCCAATAGTACAGCACACCCTCAAGTACTGACACTCCAATAGTGCAGCACACCCTCAATTACTGACACCGCAATAGTCCAGCACACCCTTAATTACTGACACTCCAATAGTGTAGCACACCCTCAATTATTTACACTCCATAGTGCAGCACACCCTCAATTACTGACACTCCAATAGTGCTGCAAACCCTCAATTACTGACACTCCAATATGGCAGCACACCCTCAATTACTGACACTCCAATAGTGCAGCACACCCTCAATTACTGACCCTCAATTGCTGACCTTCCTATAGTGCAGCACACCCTCAATTACTGACACTCCAATAGTACAGCGCACCCTCAAATACTGACCCTCCAATAGCGCAACACACACACAATTACTGACACTCCAGTTCTGCAGCACAGCCTCAACTACTTACACTCCAATAGTGCAGCACCCCCTCAATTACTGACTCTCCAATACTGCAGTACACCCTCAATTACTGAATCTCCAATAGTGCAGCACACCCTCAATTACTTACACTCCAATAGTGCAGCACACCCTCAATTACTGACACTCCAATAGTCCAGCACACCCTGAATTACTGACACACCATTAGTGCCGCACACACTCAATTATTGACACTCTGATAGTGCAGCACACCCTCAATTACTGACACTCCAATAGTGCAGCACACCCTCAATTACTGATACACCAATAATGCAGCACCCTCAATTAACGACCTCCCATAGTGCAGAACACCCTCAATTATTGGCACACCAATAGTGCAGCACAGCCTCAATTACTGACACTTCAATAGTGAAGCACACCCTCACTTACTGACACTCCAATAATGCAGCACACCCTCAATTACTTACACTCCAATACTGCAGCACACCCTCAATTACTGACTCTCCAATACTGCAGTACACCCTCAATTACTGAATCTCCAATAGTGCAGCACACCCTCAATTACTGACACTCCAATAGTCCAGCACACCCTGAATTACTGACACCCCAATAGTGCCGCACACACTCAATTATTGACACTCTGATAGTGCAGCACACCCTCAATTACTGACACTCCAATAGTGCAGCACACCCTCAATTACTGACACTCCAATAGTGCAGTAAACCTCAATTACTGGCACTCCAATAATGCAGAATTCCATTAATTACTGATACTGCAATAGTGCAGTTCACCCTCAATTACAGACACATCAAGAGTGCAGCACATCCTCAAGTACTGACACGCCAATAGTGCAGCACACCCTCAATTACTGACACTCGAATATTGCAGCACACACTCAATTACTGACTCTCCAATCGTGCAGCACACCCTCATATACTGACACAGCAAAAATGCAGCCCACTCTCAATTACCGACCCACCAATAGTGCAGCATACACTCAATTACTGACACTCCAATAGTACAGCACACCCTCAAGTACTGACACTCCAATAGTGCAGCACACCCTCAATTACTGACACCGCAATAGTCCAGCACACCCTTAATTACTGACACTCCAATAGTGTAGCACACCCTCAATTATTTACACTCCATAGTGCAGCACACCCTCAATTACTGACACTCCAATAGTGCTGCAAACCCTCAATTACTGACACTCCAATATGGCAGCACACCCTCAATTACTGACACTCCAATAGTGCAGCACACCCTCAATTACTGACCCTCAATTGCTGACCTTCCTATAGTGCAGCACACCCTCAATTACTGACACTCCAATAGTACAGCGCACCCTCAAATACTGACCCTCCAATAGCGCAACACACACACAATTACTGACACTCCAGTTCTGCAGCACACCCTCAATTACTGACACACCAGTAGTGCAGTGCACCCTCAATTACTGAACCTCCAAGAGTGCAGCACCCCGGAATTACTGACACATGAATAGTGCAGCACACCCTCAATAATTGACACTCAAATACTGCAGCACACCCTCAATTCCTGGCACTCCAACAGTGCAGCACACCCTCAATTACTGACACCCCAATAGTGCAGTTCACCCTCAATTACTGAAACTCCAATTGTGCAGCGCACCCTCAATTACTGAATCTCCAATAGAGAAGCACACCCTCAATTAGTGACACTGCAATAGTGCAGTTCACCCTCTATTACTGATCTCCAATAGTGCAGCACACCCTCAATGACTGAAATTCCAATAGTGCAGTACGCCGTCAATTACTGACAATCCAATAGTGCAGCACACGATCAATTACTGACACTCCAATAGTGCAGCACACCCTCAATTACTGGCACTCCAATAGTACAGCGCACCCTCAATTTTGACCCTCCAATAGCGCAACACACTCTCAATTACTGACACTCCAATTGTGCAGCACACCCTCAATTAATGAACCTCCAACAGTGCAGCACCCCCGGAATTACTGACACATGAATAGTGCAGCAAACCCGCAATTACTGACACTCAAATAGTGCAGCACACCCTCAATTACTGGCACTCCAACAGTGCAGCTCGCCCTAAATTACTGACACCCAATAGTGTAGTTCACGCTCAATTACATACCCTCCAATAGTGAGCACACCCTCAATTACTGACACTCCAATAGTGCAGCATACCCTCAATTTTACTTAAATTCCAATAGTGCAGCACACCCTCAATTACTGACTCTCCAATAGTGCAGCACACCCTCAATTAATGACACTTCAATAGTGAAGCACACCCTCACTTAATGACCCTCCAATAGTGCCGCACTCCCTCAATTACTTACACTCCAATAGTGCAGCACACCCTCAATTACTGACTCTCCAATAGTGCAGCACACCCACAATTACTGACTCTCCAATACTGCAGCACACACTCAATTACTGAATCTCCAATAGTGCAGCACACCCTCAATTACTTACACTCCAATATTGCAGCACACCCTCAATTACAGACACTCCAATAGTGCAGCACACCCTCAATTATTGATTCTCCAATACTGCAGCACACCCTCAATTACTGACACTCCAATAGTGCAGCACACCCTCAATTACTGACACTCTAATAGTGCAGCACACCCTCAATTACAGACACTCAGTGCAGCACACACTCAATTACTGACACTCCAATAGTGCAGTACACCCTAAATTACTGACTCTCCAATATTGCAGCACACACTTAATTACTGACAGTAATGGCTGAAACACACACTCTCCCATCTTTCTCTGTGGTGGCTGATTGCCATTTACAGACTGAAATTGTATTTTAATCCATTGGATGTTGGTACACAGCACCATCTGCTGGGTATCTTCTTTAGTCCTTTTCTTCAGTTCCAATTGGACACTGCTGTTCCCGTAAAAGGTGTTTAAATGTCTCACCCACTTCTCTCTCAGTTACAGTCAGACACCGGGCAGCCTGTTCGTATCTGAGGGAATTAACCCCCTCACCCACCTCTCCCCCATTTACAATCAGCCCGAACCTATCGGAGGGGATTTACTCTCTCACCCACCTCTCCCCCAATCACAGTCAGACACCTGGCAGCCTGTTCATATCGGAGTCTGTTAACCCTGTCACTCACCTCTCCTCAGTTACAGTCAGACACGGGGCAGCCTGTTCCTATCTGAGGGAATTAACCCCCTCACCCACCTCTTTCCCAGTTACAGTCAGACACGGGACAGCCTGTTCCTATCTGAGGGAATTAACCCCCTCACCCACCTCTCTCCCAGTTGCAGTCAGACACTGGGCTGCCTGTTCCTATCACTTCTAGCCACAAGGCGTTGTAGGAGCCTCTTCCGCAAATGGCAGCTGGTTCTGAGTCAATTGTTAATTTTAAATACGACCTTGACTTCTGTTAACCAAATCTATCCAGGGATGTGTGGCAAAGGCAGGCAGGTGAAGTGCGCTCACAGATCAGCCACGATCTCAGTGGATGGCAGAACAGTCTCAAGGGGCTGAATGGCCTCCGTCTGTTCCTGTACTTCCCCCCACCCAGCCCATCCACATGATTTTGTGGGGGGGAGGGTGCTTATCGGGGAGGGTGTTCCCCTGCCACCCCCCACCCCCCCACGCCCCCCGTCTCGTGGACAACCCCCCGGGCTTGAAAGGTATCAGGCAGGTCTGTCTGCTTGTCATTGACTAGAATCAAAATTCAACTCAGGCCTGTCCCTATATTGGATGACCCAGCCTCAATGTTCAGCCCTCCAACCTGATGGGGTAAATAGACACCGAGCCCATGATGGTGAAGCGTAAATCTAGACACACATCCTTTTCTTGACAGTAGGTTTATTTACAGAATGCAGCATTACACACCTCTGCCTGCTATCTGTCAACTCATCCAGCGTTCCCTCTTTATGTACTCAAGATACTTAATCAATCAATACCCTCCACTTGTTTGTCCTTAGCCTTAACGACACAATTCACAAAACATTAACATGAGCCTCAGTGGCACGTTCCAGAGAGAAATCCAAGTGTTCATTTGTTCATTTATTCATTTCTGGGATGTGCGCTCCGCTGGCCGGGCCCAGTATTTATCGCCCATCCCTAATTGCCCCTTGAGAAGGTGACGGTGAGCTGCCTTCTTGAACTGCTGCAGTCCATGTGGTGTAGGTACATCCACTGTGCTGTTAGGACGGGGATTCCAGGATTTTGACCCAGCAACGATGAAGGAACGGCCGATATATTTCCAAGTCAGGACGGTGAGTGGCTTGGAGGGGAACTTCCATGTGGTGGTGTTCCCCGTGTGTCTGCTGCCCTTGTCCTTCTAGATGGAAGCGGTCGTGGGTTTGGAAGGTGCTGTCGAAGGAGACTTGGTGAGTTGCTGCAGTGCATCTTGTAGATGGTACACACACTGCTGCTACTGTGCGTCGGTGGTGGAGGGAGTGAATGTTTGTGGATGGGGCGCCGATCAAGTGGGCTGCTTTGTCCTTGATGGTGTCGAGCTTCTCGAGTGTTGTGGGAGCTGCACTCATCCAGGCAAGTGGCGAGTATTCCATCACACTCCTGACTCGTGCCTTGTCGATGGTGGACAGGCATCAGGAGGTGAGTTACTCGCTGCAGGATTCCCAGCCTCTGAGCTGCTCTCGTAGCCACAGTATTTATATAGCTGGTTCAGTTCAGTTTCTTTTCAATGGTAACCCCCAGGATGTTGATAGTGGGAGGTTCAGTGCTGGTAATGCCATTGAACGTCAAGGGGTGATGGTTAGATTCTGTATTCTTGGAGAAAGTCATTGCCTGGCACTTGTGTGGCGCGAATATTACTTGCCACTTGTCAGCCCAAGCCTAGATATTGTCCAGGTCTTGCTGCATTTGGACATGGACTGCTTCAGTATCTGAGGAGTCGCGAATGGTGCTGAACATTGTGCAATTGTCAGTGAACATCCCCACTTCTGACCTTATGATGGATGGAAGGTCATTGATGTAGCAGCTGAAAATGGTTGGGCTGAGGACACTCTCCTGAGGAACTCCTGCAGTGATGTCCTGGAGCTGAGATGACTCACCTCCAACAACCACAACCATTTTCCTTTGTGCGAGGTATGACTCCAACCAGCAGAGAGTTTTCCCCCTGATTCCCATTGACTCCAGTTTTGCTAGGGCTCCTTGATGCCACACTCGGTCAAATGCTGCCTTGATGTCAAGGGAAGTCACTCTCACCTCACCTCGGGAGTTCAGCTTCTTTGCCTAAGTTTGAACCAAGGCTGTAATGAGGTCAGGAGCTGAGTGGCCCTGGCGTAACCCAAACTGGGCATCAGTGAGCAGCTTATTGCTAAGCAAGTGCCACTTGATAGCACTGTTGTTGACCCTTTCCATAACTTTACCGATGATGGATAGTAGACTGATGGGGAGGTAATTGGCCGGTTCGATTTGTCCTGCTTTTTGTGTACAGGACATAACTGGGCAATTTCCCACATAGCCGGGTAAATGACAGTGCTGTAGCTGTACTGGGACAGCTTGGCTAGGGGCACGGCAAGTTCTGGAGCACAAGTCTTCAGGACTATTGCCATAATATTGTCAAGTCCCCCCTTCAGCCGTTGATATCTTGATATCACGTGGAGTGAATCGAATTGGCTGAAGACTGGCACCTGTGATGCTGGGGACCTCCAGAGGAGGCCGAGATGGATCATCCACTCGGCACTTCTGGCTGAAGATTGTAGCAAATGCTTCAGCCTTATCTTTTGCACTGATGTGCTGGGCTCCTCAATCATTGACGATGGGTATATACGACTGGATGTGGCAGGACTGCAGAGCTTAGATCTGATCCGTTGGTTGTGGGAGCGCTTAGCTCTGTCTATCACTTGCTGCTTATGCTGTTTGGCACACAAGTAGTCCTGTGTTATAGCTTCCCCAGGTTGACACTTCATTTTTAGGTATGCCTGGTACTGCTCCTGGCATGCCCTCCTGCACTCTTCATTGAACCAGGGCTGATCTCCTGGCTTGAGTGGGGGTTATGCTGGACCATGAGGTTACAGATTGCGTTTGAGTACAATTCTGCTGCTGCTGATGGCCCACAGCGCCTCATGGATGCCCAGTTTGAGTTGTTCGGTGTGTTCAAAATCTATTCCATTTAGCACAGTTGTAGTGCCACACAACAAGATGGAGGGTATCCTCAATGTGAAGACAGGACATCAACGACTGTGTGGTGGTCACTCCTACCGATACTATCATGGACAGATGCACCTGCAGCAGGCAGGTTTGTGAGGATGAGGTCAAGTATGTTTCTCCCTCTTGTTGGTTCCCTCACCACCTGCCGCAGACCCAGTCTAGCAGCTATGTCCTTTAGGACTCGGCCAGCTCGGTCAGTAGCGGTACTACCGAACCACTCTTGGTGATGTACACTGAAGTCCTCCTCCCAGAGAACACTCTACTCCCTTGCCACCCTCAGTGCTTCCTCCAAGTGATGTTCAACATGAAGGAGCACTGATTCATCGGCTGAGGGAGGGCGGTACGTGGTAATCAGCAGGAGGTTTCCTTGCCCATGTTTGACCTGATGCCATGAGACTTCATTGGGTCCAGAGTCGATGTTGAGGACTCCCAGGGAAACTCCCTCCTGACTGTATACCACTGTGCTGCCACCTCTGCTGGGCCTGTCCTGCCGGTGGGACAGGACACACCCAGGGATGGCGACGGTGGTGTCGGGGACATTATCTGTAAGGTACGATTCCGTGAGGGTGACTATGTCAGGCTGTTGCTTGACTAGTCTGTGAGACAACTCTCCCAATTTTGGCACAAGGTCCCCAGATATCAGTAAGGAAGAATTTGCAGGGTCGACGGGGCTGAGTTTGCCGTTGTCGATGCCGGGCATTCCCACGATGGTAGAATTTAAATTCAACGAATAAACCTGGAACTATGAAGCCAGTTTCAGTCATGGTGACCGCCATCAATTGTCATAAAAACCCCATCTGGTTCACTCATGTCCCCCCTTCGGGGAAGGGAAATCTGCCGCTCTTACCCGGTCTGGCCTACACGTCACTCCAGACCCCACCCAACATGCCCCTCCCCCCCCCACCACTTGAAAGGGCCGAGCGAGCCACACACCGTTCAAGGGGGAAATTAGGGATGGGGTGGGGGGAGGCAATAAATGTTGGGGCCTCGCCAGCAATGCCCCCATGTCCTGTGAGAGAATAAATAAGAAAACAAGATCGTGAGGTGGCGTGTTTTGCTGGGAAGATGCCGGAAGGCGCCTACAGTTTGAATAAGAGGAGTTTTTTTGGGGCGATGAAGCAAAGCAATCTTGGGAATATGGATACACAAATCAGTAAATAGTAGCGAGGCAGGTTAATAAGGTCGCAGCGAAACGTCGGAACTCATTTCTAGAGGGATAGAAGAGCAGAGAAGGCCTGTTGAATTTGTACAGCTCCAAGGTTAGGCCATACTTGGAGCACTGCGAATAGTTCACCTGTACAATGGAAAGGTTATTCAGGTAAGAGGTCAGACACCGCCCAGGACAAAGCAGCCCCCGCTCGATCGGCACCCAATCCACCAACATTCACTCCCTCCACCACCGACGCACAGTAGCAGCAGTGTGTGTACCATCTACAAGATGCACTGCAGCAACCCACCAAGGCTCCTTCGACAGCACCTTCCAAACCCACGACCAATATCATCGAGAAGGACAAGAGCAGCAGACACACGGGGAACACCACCACCTGGAAGTTCCCCTCCGAGCCACTCGCCATCCTGACTTGGAAATATATCGGCCGTTCCTCCACTGAATCACAGAATCACAGAGTGCAGAAGAGGCCCTTCGGCCCATCGAGTCTGCACCAACACGTGAGAAACACCCGACCCTATCTACCTAATCCCATTTACCAGCACTTGGCCCCATAGCCTTGAATGTTGTGACGTGCCAAGTGCTCATCCCGGTACTTTTTAAAGGATGTGAGGCAGCCCGCTTCCACCACCCTCCCAGGCAGCGCATTCCAGAGCGTCACCACCCTCTGGATAAAAAGTTTTTCCTCACATCCCCCCTAAACCTCACAGAATCAGTCGCTGGGTCAAAATCCTGGAACTCCCTCTTTAACCGCACGGTGAGTGTACCTACACCACAGGGACTGCAGCAGCTCAAGGAGGCTGCTCACTGCCACCTTCTGAAGGGGGCAATTAGGGACCGGCAGCAAACGCCGGGCCCGGCCAGCGACGCTCTAATCCCAAGAACAAATGCTTAAAAATGAAGTAGCGAGTTCCCCGCCCTCTCAGCCCTCTGGGGAGAAAGACATTCTCCTGAATTCATTGTTGGATTTATTATTGACAATCTTATGGTGACTGCAATTGGTTTTGGTTTCCCCGTCAAGTGGAGACTCCTTTTCTATGTCTAAACGATTAAAACCCTTTGATTATTCTGAAGACCTCTATCAGGTCACCCCTCTGCTTCCTTTTGTCATAGAGCCCCGGACTATTTGGTCTTTCCTGATAGTTCCGGATGTCGGAGATTAATCACACCGAGGCATCATTTCGTACGTAGAAACCCCATTTATTACTTGTGCACAAGGGACAGCAATACAACGAGAGCTATTGTACGGTCTCAAAGCAGAATACACAAACACTTGCTTAAAAGCATTTTACAACCAATCAGTAAATTTTGCACATCTCAATCCGCTTATTTGCATACATTAACTGAACAATCCATGTTTTATTAAATTTCCATTCCCTTCACAACAGACATTGTGGTTATGCAAATGCTTATCACAACTTTAATTACATTCGGCCTGAGAAAGAACAACATGGAATGTCTCAGGGCTCATCCTACAACAGTGGTCAGACAAGATGGTATTGTTCTTCAAGGTTGCGGTATTTTTCTCTTAGGCCTAAGCATTTAATTCAATTTCTCCATTAATCCTTTTAGTACTAAGTGGGTTCCCTATTTGTCTAGGCCACCACATAGACCTGTGGTCGTGATTTGGCTTTTTATTCTCCGCTACCTCCATTTCATTTATCTGTGCTCCGTGCTGACCAAGTGTGGTCTGACCGAGTTTGGACATCGCTTGCGTGTAATTCTATTTCTCTAGAGATAAACCCCAGTGCTTGGTTTGCTATTATTCGTGGCTGAAAAAAAAGAGAGATGTCGAATTCTTTCGCCTTGCACTCATCAGGACACTTCGCGAGAATGCCAATGGAAAGGGTGAGCAACAATTTGTACTGTACGTGACTGGCGGATCGTATCGAACAGCACTTCCCGGCCGCTGTTCACCATGGGCAAGGTACGTGGCCGCACCCGACCGGCTCGTGCTTGCAGAGCTCGAAACAGGGTGCCCAACATTAGATGCGATTCCACGATTGGACAACGCTTGCTAAGTAACCCCTAGCGTGCTAAGAATTACGCTGACAGCCAATTTAAGGTTGTCTGTTGGGCTCACAGTCTGGTACAGTTGCCATTGCTGGAAGCTGCATATATTAGTACACAGGGCCCCGTTCTTTGCAGACAGAAAGAACAATGTACACACATTGCGCCTGTTTCGGCCTAAACAAAATAAGTGACAGCCATTCGCTGACTCATTCCTCAGGGCAACGCCTTGACCGATCAGGGGTTAAGCTGCCCTGTTTAAATTCCAAACAATGCTTGGCAGTTAACTGTCAGTCATCATCACTGGTACATTCTCCATGGCAACGCCTCTACCCAGCAGAGTCCGCTTCCCAACCAATCAGCACTCTCTTCACATACGGTATAAATTGTTGTTTTCTCCTTATATTGGTATCCTGCATTAACGATTGCAGCAACCATCAGTGGTTTGGATGGTGGGGAGACAGAGTGGATGGGACTGTGGACCACAAATACCTGCCCGCCGGACCCCAGCCTCACCGCCCCCGGCCGCCCTGGCCTCCTGCCTCCTGCCCAGCTCCATGGCCTGTTCTTCAAAAGGCGTGAGGCGCTGCAGGAGAGCGCGCCCACCTCCAGTCCTCTGGCACTCCCGGGCATTGTGGTGAGTTCTTGCCTGCAAAACAGAGAAGAGGATTTATTGGGGCTGATCGCTCATGTACTCTGCACGCTCACACCGCACCCCAACCACAGTGGCCCAACTGAGGCCTCCAGCGGCTCCTGTCCACACTACTGGTGATCAGTCCCCAGAAGATAGTATGGCTGGTCCCAACCCCCTCCCCCAACGGCCACCTTGGACACATTCGGCGTCCATCACTTTGAAGAGCACACGGGTGTTAGCGCCCATGGCAAGGGGGATCAACTAGGTGCGGCGCCAATGCCAGCAGATGGCACTTGCCCAAAACACCTTGAGGCACCCCTTGCACCATCTCATTACCATCAATATGACATGTGCTGGAGTTCTGAGTATGTGTCCAGCAGCCTCCCCTGCAGTTTGTCCCCAGACTACTCAAATGCCACAAACACCAACATATGATGTGGGGAGAACCCTTCTTCACCTCAACCACTAAGGCTGATGTAAGCATGATCAGTCCCCATTTGCCCACCCAGCGTGCGACAGTTGCCCTCTGCAGTAACGAAAGCAGGACATGGTGGAGGGGGGTCAAAGGCTAAGGCTGCCTTCTGGGTCAAATGGCCAAGACAGACACGGTATTCACCCTCCCAGAGCGCAGCAAATCATTGAATCGTTTCCTGCACTGGGTGCCAGTGCACCGCACATCATCATGGGTGCTTACAACGTCACCCACCTGCTCCCACGCCTGGCTGGTGACATGGGGGACCCTCCTCCTCCGATCCTCCGGATACAGAAGGTGCCGACGGATAGACACCACTTGGAGGAGGACAGCAAGGTAGGCATCGGAAAATCAGGGGGCACAGTGCCCCCCCCCCCCGCTGGCCTCTCTTGCAGCCTGCCCCCCTCCTCCTGCTCATGCTGCTGTCCACTCAGACCTCCCTCCCTCTCTCCACGAGTGGCCATTGTGCACCGCCTCAAGCAGGCTGCCTGGCCACTCTTTATACAGGCTGCAGGCTCCCAATTGGAACCGGCAGTCTGAGGGCCCGACCCCGGGTCTATTTTCCCATTCTTCACAGGAATCGCTAACCCGCTGGGCGGGCCTTAATTGGCGGCACGGCCCGTTTCTTCAGCGGCAATCGGCCACCCGCCCGACCGCCCGACGAACGTAAAATTCTGCCCAATGATACTATTTTGAAGCTTGAATTTGATTCCTTTCTGTAACTGTGGTAACTGGGTTTAATTTATAAGGATGTTTGTTGCCTTATTGAAGATGAAACTTATACACATACACCATGTATAGCTAAATTTGTCCTCTCTGGCTTATTCCCGCAAATAGCTTTGTGTGACTGCAATAGCCTTTCCAAATCACTTTGACACTTGTCTGGAAGGTAACTCAATAATATATTTAACTTTTCAAATACCACCCACCCACAACCCCCCCTCCCCCCATCCACATTATCCAGTTTGATTAGAGGAAAATCAATTTCAGAATCCTGCATTTCTGCCTCTTTCCCTTTATCTACCACCACAAATACTTCCTTTTGGTCCTCTTCCCTGTCAAAGTACTTTTTAAGCATATTTACATGACACACCCTTTGCTTCTTTCTTCTATCTGGAGTATTTATTAAATAATTTACTTCACTCAGTTTCTTTTGAATCCTGTAAGGCCCACTAAACCTTGCCTTTAATGAGTCACCCAGTACTGGTAACAGAACTAGCACCTTTCCCCAAAAGGGAAACAAAACTATGAGCTGTAGCTTTCCTGTCTGCCTTCACTCTCATCACTTGCCGTGATATCTTTAAATGTCCTCTGGCTAACTCACATGCTTTGTCCAATCTTTCTCTGATGTTTGGTACATAATCCAGGAGAGTAGTTTCTGAATTTTGACCCACCAATTTCTCAAGAATCAATTTCAGTGGTCCCCTTACCTCATGACCAGAAACTAGTTTGAAAGGACTAAAACAAGTTGATGCATTAGGAGTATCCCTAATAGCAAATAACAGGAATGGAAAACCCCTATCATTATCTTGTGGATAATCCTGACTATATGCCCTCATTATAGTTTTTAGAGTATGATACCATCTTTCCAAAGCCCCTAGTGACTCAGGATGGTAAGCTGTTGACTTCAACTGTTTTATCCCCAAGCTGTTCATTACTTCCTTAAACAGCTGTGATGTGAAAATTTGAACCTAGATCTGATTGTATTTCCCTTGGTAAACCAAAACTGTGTAAAAAAAATTTAGCTACCTCTTCCACAATTCTCTTTGTTGTATTATTTCTCAAAGGTATCACTTCAGGAAACCTTGTAGGCAGATCCATTATGGTCAGTAAGTACTGATTTCCACTTTTAGTCTTAGGGAGGGGGCCCTACACAATCAATTCTGACCCTAGAGAAAGGTTCTTCAAATGCTGGAATTAGAATTAAAGGTGCCGGCTTAACCACTGCTTGTGCTTTCCCTATCACCTGACATGTGTGACATGTTCTACAGAATTTGACTATATCCCTACGCAATCCAGGCCAATAACTATGTTTTTTGTATTTTCACCTGTGTCCTTCTAATTCCTAAATATCCCCCCATTGGAATTTCATGAGCTGTTCTCAGAATCTCATTTCTATATCCAAATGGTATAACAACCTGATGCACCTCCCTCCAGCTTTCATTTGCTAAAGCATGATAAGGCCGCCATTTTCTCATTAAAACATTACCCTTACGGTAATAACATTCTGGAATATGTTCTTCCTCTGTTTCTGAGTGAGCTGTCTGATATAACTATCTTATTTGTGGATCCCTTTTCTGTAACTCTACTGACTGCCTTCAATTAAATACCTCAGCTGCATTCACCATTCTTTCTCCCTGGACAATCTCATCAAATGCAGTGTCAGCTAATTGGACTTCCACACCTTCTCCCTGCCTTTTAACTCCCTCTTCTCCTTCGTTCAACCTGTGAGCCTGTGATCTCATTATCACACAACCTGGGAACAACCCAGGATGCTCTCTCTGTAACACTTCTGTCGAAGACACCTCTACTGGCTGCTCAACTACCATAGGAATCACCTTTTACCTAAATTGAACCCCTGCAATGGGAAATTTTCCCACTACTCCAACAATCACCCCACCAGTTTTCCACTTACTCTGTAAATTTACCTTCCACAATGTAATGGGTTTAGCATCTCCATGAACCCCACTTATCATCACCTGTTCTTGCAATACTCCCTCTGAACAACAAATGTCACTGTTCCACAGCATTAAGGATTGACTAGCCCCTGTGTCTCTTAAAATTTCAATATCTTTACCTACTCCACCCTGTACACATGGAAAAACTTTCCCCTCACATACAAAATCTTTAAACATTTCTGCAGCCTACTCCCCAGAACTTCCTTGGGTAAATTGTGAACGCATACCCACTTCTTTATCTATCACTGATTCTTCCTGCTTCACCTATACACAAACCACTGCTTTTTTTGCCCTGTGCCTAAACCTCAGAGCCCACAATACCTTTATTTCCAGAACTTTTCTGTACTCCAATAACCCCAACAGATTTTCCCTGCAATTGCTAACACACTGACTTTGTGTGTCCAACTTTATTACAATGAAAGCACCTCAATTTTCGAGTGTCACTTTTACCCTCAGCACCTTCCTTGTTATTCTGAGAGAAAAAATTTCCTGGGAATTTCCACCTACTCCTTCTCTTCCCTCACTCCACACCTTCCTTTCACCTTCCCACTTTCTATCCTTCTCAGAGTTAAAAGGATGATCAAAAGAAGGTTTAACTCTATGAACTAACTCATAATCGCCAGCTATCTCTGCTGCTTGTCTTACCATTTCAACTCTCTGTTCCTCCACATGGGTTCTCACTACCAAAGCAATTGAATCTTTAAATTCTTCTAAAAGAATTACTTCTCAAAGAGCTTCATATGTCATCTCTATCTTTAATGCTCATATCCACTGGTCAAAATTACTTTGTTTTACTCTCTCAAAACTCAGTACAAGTTTGCCCAGGCTGTTTTCTCATATTCCTAAATTTCTGCCTGTGTGCCTCAGGAACCAACTCACGTGCACTCAAAATAGCCTTTTTTTAAACCACATCATAGATCACCGACATTTCTTCTGACAGTGAAGCAGTGCTGCACCCACCAACCTGGATTGTAACAACAACGTCCACGTTTCCTGTGGGCATTTCTTCCATTTATCTATCTGCACAGATACATCCCTTCCCTCAAACTTTGGAAGAGCTTGTACAAATTTAAACATCTCCCCACTGGATTTTAGGTTAGAGGTTTTCTCCAACATCCCTTCCCTCAAACTTTGGAAGAGCTTGTACAAATTTAAACATCTCCCCACTGGGTTTTAGGTTAGAGGTTTTCTCCTCATCAGAACTTTCCTCAGAATCTGATGCCTCCTTTTTAAAGTCCAGCTTTTTAAGCCGATACTCTCTGTCTCTTTGCTTTGTTCTCTCTTCCATTGCTAACTTCTCCCTCTGGAGACCAAGTTTTCGGATTTCCATTTCTTTTTGAAATAATCTCTCCTATTCCCTTTCTTTTTCTGCTGCCTGTAGTTCCAGTTTTTTTTTTCATTTCCACTCCTTTTCCCCTTTTTGTTTGCCTCCAATTCAAGTTTTCTCAGTTCCTTTCCTTGTTCAATTTCAAGCCTCTTTATTTCGAACGAAGTCTCACTAACTCCAGCTGTGGCTCACTAATGTCAGGAACACTTCCAATTTCAAATGCTGTGCTCTCATGTCAACTAAGCCTGCTTTCTTTGCCCCTACAGGTAACCCCCAACTGCAACCTATCCGCCAACTCACCCTTAGATGTTTTTTGTAACCCAACCAGAGTTATATCCTCTACTTCCATAAAGGTTTTAGCCATAGATACAGCCATTTTTGCAGTCCCACCACTTTAAAAGTCCCTCACGCCAACTCCTGAATTCAAAGTGCTTCTCGTGTTCACAACCTTAAGATTCACCAACTCCAAGCCAATCGAGGGGTTTCAAATATACCCCGCAAGGAGCCCCCAATTTTGTTATGGCACAGCGGATGGGAAATGCTGAGCTGCTCAAATCCCAGAGGGAAACTTGAAACAGCTGCCACAACTGTTTTTGCAATTTGTATTTTTAATTTGAGATGCGTGCCTTGAATTCAGTAGTAATAAGTCAACCGAGTCTTAGAGGTTTTTTTTCACAAAACTAAGTTGAACCTTTATTAATAAAATAAATTATTTTAAGCACCTACATAGGTCTACAAATTATTACTATGATAACTCCCGACTCCCCTAATTAATCTGACTCCCAGTTACACCTCCGTTAAGGTAACAGTAAAACAACATAGATTTCAACAGACCCAAGCAAAGCACACAATACCCTGGACGGTGATATTTAAAATGAATTCTCTTATCTTTGGTTGCTATAGGCAGCAACTTGATACATGCAGGCTGGAGGCTTTTCACACTTGTTAATCCTTAGAGTTTCTTCTTCCTTACACATAGCCTCATCTCCTTTATACATGTTTCTCCCTTTTTAATGTAAATCCCATTGTTTCAATATGCCTTCGCAACTTTACTTTTCCCATAATATAAATCTTTCTTAGCACTCATATTATCAGTAATCTTTGGGAAAAATAAACATGCTGTTTGGCTTAGCCTCATTTGGCTAGGTGTAACACCTTACCATCTCTTTGAAATTCACTACCCGGGTTTATCTAAAAATGCGAATGTTCTTAACACCTCCCATTCTAAAACTTCAGTTACGTTTACGTATTTAGCATTCCAAACCTAGTTTCTATTCTGATAACTCAAAGCACCCAGACTTGCTGTCTATAATTCAATTAAAGCCCACACACACAACCTCACACAGGGAAATTAATCCGAACCCCACCGTCAATCTACCTTTACACTAAATTACAATAGTATTCTGAAAATTATTATATTTCCGTGACAAAAGTGGTGGTGAGCTGCCTTCTTGTGCAGTCCATGTGGTGTAGGTGCACCCACAATGCTGTTAGGAAGGGAGTACCAGAATTTTGACCCAGCGACAGTGCACTCCTTACTTAAGGAGGGACATACTTGCATTGGAAGCAATTCAGAGAAGGTTTACTCAGCTGATTCCTGGGATGAAGGGGGTTTGTCTTATGAGGAAAGGTTGAGCAGGTTGGGCCGGTACCCATTGGTGTTTAGAAGAACGAGAGGTGATCTTATTGAAACATATAAGATCCTGAGGAGGTTGACAGGGTGGATGCTGAGAGGATGTTTCCCCCTCGTGTGGGGGTGGGGGATCTAGAACGAGGGGGCGGGGGGGGGTGCACAGTTTAAAAATAATGGGGGTCTCCCATTGAAGAGGGAGACGAGGAGGAATTTCTTCTCTCAGTGGGTGGTCAGTCTGTGGGATTCTCTCCTCCCCAGAGAGCGGCGGAGGACGGGTCACTGAATATATCCGAGGCCGAGTTAGACAGAATTTTGATCGACGAGCGGAGTGGAGGGTTATAGGGGAGGGAGGGACAGGCAGGAAAGTGGAGTCGAGGCCGCAATTAGATCAGCCACGATCTTATCGAATGGGGGTTGGGGTGGGGGGGGGTGTGTGGAGTAGGCTCGAGGGGCCGAATGGCCTACACCCACTCCTAATTCTTGTGTTCTTGTGTTACGGAGTACGGCATGCGTGGAGGAGGGATTCCTCTGGAGTTCCCAGCCCAGCAACCCTCCCTCCGGCCAGGTCGGATGACCCCGCTGCCCGTCTCTCCCCGCCCCCACAAACCCCACCCCTTCCCTCAACTCTCTCTCTCCTGCCACCCATGGGATCTCGCACAGCTGCCACATGGGGCCCGGGCATGGTTGAGGTCGGTTGGCGGGCCAGACGGCGATGTGGGTGAGTGACGGTGATGGGGTGGCGGTGGTGGGGGGACTTGGAGGGGGAGGAGGACCCCCCTCGACCAAATAAAAACTGCCAATCCCTCCCCTCCAACAGCCCTGGTTGGGCCGCCAAAAAAAATCCCCGCCCCCCAACACCACCCCCCCTTGTGACGTCACAAGGGGCGGGGGCGTGTCCTCGAAGGCTGGCCCGCCCCCCAACACGCACCGCTCACTAGCCGACGGGTCCCACCCTCAACCCCTTGAACCAATCATCACACAAGTCCACCCCCCATCCCTCCCCTGATTGGCTTGTGACTTAACAATGGGGAGGGCGGGGCGAGGCGCCGCTAGCCTATAAAGGGCGGGGCGGGGAGGAGCTGGCCTGGTCCTGCCGTTGCGCAGTCAGTGGTGGGTTGGTGCTGGTTTGTGGTGAAGGGAGAGGGAAGAGGAGGCGAGGGAAGAGGAGGCGAGGGGAGAGGGAAGAGGAGGCGAGGGAAGAGGGGGCGATCGGAGAGGGAAGAGGAGGAGAGGGAAGAGAGAAGAAGAGGCGAGGGAAGAGAAGAAGAGGCGAGGGAAGAGGAGGTGAGGGGAGAGGAGGCGATCGGAGAGGGAAGAGGAGGCGAGGGGAGAGGGAAGAGGAGGCGGGTGGGCGGAGCGTCGCTGGTCAGTCATGGTCGCCCTCGTTGTGGTCGGAGGAGTCCAGAGGGAGAGGCGGGGCGGAGAGAGAGAGAGAGAAAAGATGCGCAAAGTCCGCCCGCTCGCGGTCAGTCAGCGGAACGTCCGCCGCGAACCCCAGGAGCCGCCGCCCGGGGACCGGAGGGGATCGAGCTCCAGCAGGGAGCAGTCGGCGCCCGGACCCGAGTACGAGGTAAACCCGGAGGCCGCTGCCTTCCAACCCCCAGCACCCCTCACACACCCCACCTTCCAAACTGTCCCCATAACTAGCTAAACTAGCACTCCACTAATCCTGACTCCCACTAACCCACCCCTCACACCTTCCAAACTGTCCCCATAACTAGCTAAACTAGCACTCCACTAATCCTGACTCCCACTAACCCACCCCTCTCTCACACCACACCTTCCAAACTCCCCATAACTAGCTAAACTAGCACTCCACTAATCCTGACTCCCACTAACCCACCCCTCACACCCCCCACCTTCCAAACTGTCCCCATAACTAGCTAAACTAGTACTCCACTAATCCTGACTCCCACTAACCCACCCCTCACACACACACCACACCTTCCAAACTGTTCCCATAACTAGCTAAACTAGCACTCCACTTATCCTGACTCCCACTAACCCACTCCTCACACACACGCACACACACACACACACCACACCTTCCAAACTGTCCCCATAACTAGCTAAACTAGCACTCCACTAAAACAAAAACAGAATTACCTGGAAAAACTCAGCAGGTCTGGCAGCATCGGTGGAGAAGAAATCAGTTAACGTTTCGAGTCTTCACGCCCCTTCGGCAGAACTGAAGCATAGTTAGGAGAAAGGTGAAATATAAGGTGGTTTAAGGTGTGGGGGGTGAGAGAAGTTGAGGGTGTGGTGATTGTGGAGATAAGCAAGCAGTGATAGGAGCAGATAATCAAAAGACGTCACAGACAAAAGGATCAAAGAGGTGTTGAAGGTGGTGATATTGTCTAAGAAAAGTGCTAATTAAGAATGGAAGACAGGATACTCAAGGTACAGCTCTAGTGGGGGTGGGGTGGAAAGACTAACAAAGTTTTAGTTTTAGATTTAAAAATAATGGAAATAGGTGGGAAAAGAAGAATCTATATAAATTATTGAAAAAAAAAGGGAGTGGGGAGAAACGGAGTGGGGATGGGGGGGAGGGGGAATTTAAGATCTAAAGTTGTTGAATTCAGTATCCAGCCCGGAAGGCTGTAAAGTGTCTAGTCGGAAGATGAGGTGCTGTTCCTCCAGTTTGCGTTGGGCTTCACTGGAACAATGCAGCAAGCCAAGGACAGACGTGTGGGCAAGAGAACAGGGTGGAGTGTTAAAATGGCAAGCGACAGGGAGTTTGGGTCTTTCTTGCGGACAGACCGCAGGTGTTCTGCAAAGCGGTCGCCCAGTTTGCGTTTGGTCTCTCCAATGTAGAGGAGACCGCATTGGGAGCAACGAATGTAGTAGACTAAGTTAGGGGAAATGCAAGTGAAATGCTGCTTCACTTGAAAGGAGTGTTTGGGCCCTTGGACGGTGAGGAGAGAGGAAGTGAAGGGGCAGGTGTTGCATCTTCTGCGTGGGCATGGGGAGGTGCCATAGGTGGGGGTTGAGGAGTAGGGGGTGATGGAGGAGTGGACCAGGGTGTCCCGGAGGGAACGATCCCTACTGAATGCCGTCAGGGGGGGTGAAGGGAAGATGTGTTTGGTGGTGGCATCATGCTGGACTTGGCGGAAATGGCGGAGGATGATCCTTTGAATGCGGAGGATGGTGGGGTGATAAGTGAGGACAAGGGGGACCCTATCATCCTTCTGGGAAGGAGGAGAAGGCGTGAGGGAGGATGCGCGGGATATGGGCCGGACATAGTTGAGGGCCCTGTTAACGACCGTGGGTGGAAAACCTCTGTCGTTGACAGGGCCCTCAACCGTGTCCGGCCCATATCCCGCGCATCCTCCCTCACGCCTTCTCCTCCATCCCAGAAACATGATAGGGTCCCCCTTGTCCTCACTTATCACCCCACCAGCCTCCGCATTCAAAGGATCATCCTCCGCCATTTCCGCCAAGTCCAGCATGATGCCACCACCAAACACATCTTCCCTTCACCCCCCCTGACGGCATTCAGTAGGGATCGTTCCCTCCGGGACACCCTGGTCCACTCCTCCATCACCCCCTGCTCCTCAACCCCCACCTATGGCACCTCCCCATGCCCACGCAGAAGATGCAACACCTGCCCCTTCACTTCCTCTCTCCTCACCGTCCAAGGGCCCAAACACTCCTTTCAAGTGAAGCAGCATTTCACTTGCATTTCCCCTAGCTTAGTCTGCTACATTCGTTGCTCCCAATGCGGTCTCCTCTACATTGGAGAGACCAAACGCAAACTGGGCGACCGCTTTGCAGAACACCTGCGGTCTGTCCGCAAGAAAGACCCAAACCTCCCTGTCGCTTGCCATTTTAACACTCCACCCTGTTCTCTTGACCCCACGTCTGTCCTTGGCTTGCTGCATTGTTCCAGTGAAGCCCAACGCAAACTGGAGGAACAGCACCTCATCTTCCGACTAGGCGCTTTACAGCCTTCCGGGCTGAATATTGAATTCAACTTTAGATCTTATACTCCCCCCCCCCCCCCCCCATCCCCACTCCGTTTCTCCCCCCTCCCTTTTTTTTCAATAATTTATATAGATTCTTCTTTTCCCACCTATTTCCATTATTTTTAAATCTAAAACTAAAACTTTGTTAGTCTTTCCACCCCACCCCCACTAGAGCTATACCTTGAGTGTCCTGTCTTCCATTCTTAATTAGCACTTTTCTTAGACAAATATCACCACCTTCAACACCTCTTTGATCCTTTTGTCTGTGACGTCTTTTGATTATCTGCTGCTATCACGGCTTGCTTATCTCCACAATCACCACACCCTCAACTTCTCTCTCCCCCCGCCCCCCACACCTTAAACCAGCTTATATTTCACCTTTCTCCTAACTATGCTTCAGTTCTGCCGAAGGGTCGTGAGGACTCGAAACGTCAACTGATTTCTTCTCCACCGATGCTGCCAGACCTGAGTTTTTCCCGGTAATTCTGTTTTTGTTTTGGATTTTCAGCATCTGCAGTAGCTTTTAGCTTCTTGTTTTAATCACTTCACTAATCCTGACTCCCACTACCCCACCCCTCACTCACACACCACACCTTCCAAACTGACCCCATAACTAGCTAAACTGGCACTCCACTAATCCTAGCTCTCGGCCCCGCAGCTCTCGGCCCCGCAGCTCTCGGCCCCGCAGCTCTCGGCCCCGCAGCTCTCGGCCCCGCAGCTCTCGGCCCCGCAGCTCTCGGCCCCGCAGCTCTCGGCCCCGCAGCTCTCGGCCCCGCAGCTCTCGGCCCCGCAGCTCTCGGCCCCGCAGCTCTCGGCCCCGCAGCTCTCGGCCCCGCAGCTCTCGGCCCCGCAGCTCTCGGCCCCGCAGCTCTCGGCCCCGCAGCTCTCGGCCCCGCAGCTCTCGGCCCCGCAGCTCTCGGCCCCGCAGCTCTCGGCCCCGCAGCTCTCGGCCCCGCAGCTCTCGGCCCCGCAGCTCTCGGCCCCGCAGCTCTCGGCCCCGCAGCTCTCGGCCCCGCAGCTCTCGGCCCCGCAGCTCTCGGCCCCGCAGCTCTCGGCCCCGCAGCTCTCGGCCCCGCAGCTCTCGGCCCCGCAGCTCTCGGCCCCGCAGCTCTCGGCCCCGCAGCTCTCGGCCCCGCAGCTCTCGGCCCCGCAGCTCTCGGCCCCGCAGCTCTCGGCCCCGCAGCTCTCGGCCCCGCAGCTCTCGGCCCCGCAGCTCTCGGCCCCGCAGCTCTCGGCCCCGCAGCTCTCGGCCCCGCAGCTCTCGGCCCCGCAGCTCTCGGCCCCGCAGCTCTCGGCCCCGCAGCTCTCGGCCCCGCAGCTCTCGGCCCCGCAGCTCTCGGCCCCGCAGCTCTCGGCCCCGCAGCTCTCGGCCCCGCAGCTCTCGGCCCCGCAGCTCTCGGCCCCGCAGCTCTCGGCCCCGCAGCTCTCGGCCCCGCAGCTCTCGGCCCCGCAGCTCTCGGCCCCGCAGCTCTCGGCCCCGCAGCTCTCGGCCCCGCAGCTCTCGGCCCCGCAGCTCTCGGCCCCGCAGCTCTCGGCCCCGCAGCTCTCGGCCCCGCAGCTCTCGGCCCCGCAGCTCTCGGCCCCGCAGCTCTCGGCCCCGCAGCTCTCGGCCCCGCAGCTCTCGGCCCCGCAGCTCTCGGCCCCGCAGCTCTCGGCCCCGCAGCTCTCGGCCCCGCAGCTCTCGGCCCCGCAGCTCTCGGCCCCGCAGCTCTCGGCCCCGCAGCTCTCGGCCCCGCAGCTCTCGGCCCCGCAGCTCTCGGCCCCGCAGCTCTCGGCCCCGCAGCTCTCGGCCCCGCAGCTCTCGGCCCCGCAGCTCTCGGCCCCGCAGCTCTCGGCCCCGCAGCTCTCGGCCCCGCAGCTCTCGGCCCCGCAGCTCTCGGCCCCGCAGCTCTCGGCCCCGCAGCTCTCGGCCCCGCAGCTCTCGGCCCCGCAGCTCTCGGCCCCGCAGCTCTCGGCCCCGCAGCTCTCGGCCCCGCAGCTCTCGGCCCCGCAGCTCTCGGCCCCGCAGCTCTCGGCCCCGCAGCTCTCGGCCCCGCAGCTCTCGGCCCCGCAGCTCTCGGCCCCGCAGCTCTCGGCCCCGCAGCTCTCGGCCCCGCAGCTCTCGGCCCCGCAGCTCTCGGCCCCGCAGCTCTCGGCCCCGCAGCTCTCGGCCCCGCAGCTCTCGGCCCCGCAGCTCTCGGCCCCGCAGCTCTCGGCCCCGCAGCTCTCGGCCCCGCAGCTCTCGGCCCCGCAGCTCTCGGCCCCGCAGCTCTCGGCCCCGCAGCTCTCGGCCCCGCAGCTCTCGGCCCCGCAGCTCTCGGCCCCGCAGCTCTCGGCCCCGCAGCTCTCGGCCCCGCAGCTCTCGGCCCCGCAGCTCTCGGCCCCGCAGCTCTCGGCCCCGCAGCTCTCGGCCCCGCAGCTCTCGGCCCCGCAGCTCTCGGCCCCGCAGCTCTCGGCCCCGCAGCTCTCGGCCCCGCAGCTCTCGGCCCCGCAGCTCTCGGCCCCGCAGCTCTCGGCCCCGCAGCTCTCGGCCCCGCAGCTCTCGGCCCCGCAGCTCTCGGCCCCGCAGCTCTCGGCCCCGCAGCTCTCGGCCCCGCAGCTCTCGGCCCCGCAGCTCTCGGCCCCGCAGCTCTCGGCCCCGCAGCTCTCGGCCCCGCAGCTCTCGGCCCCGCAGCTCTCGGCCCCGCAGCTCTCGGCCCCGCAGCTCTCGGCCCCGCAGCTCTCGGCCCCGCAGCTCTCGGCCCCGCAGCTCTCGGCCCCGCAGCTCTCGGCCCCGCAGCTCTCGGCCCCGCAGCTCTCGGCCCCGCAGCTCTCGGCCCCGCAGCTCTCGGCCCCGCAGCTCTCGGCCCCGCAGCTCTCGGCCCCGCAGCTCTCGGCCCCGCAGCTCTCGGCCCCGCAGCTCTCGGCCCCGCAGCTCTCGGCCCCGCAGCTCTCGGCCCCGCAGCTCTCGGCCCCGCAGCTCTCGGCCCCGCAGCTCTCGGCCCCGCAGCTCTCGGCCCCGCTTTAG
Source organism: Cetorhinus maximus (assembly GCF_964194155.1). NCBI lineage: Eukaryota > Metazoa > Chordata > Chondrichthyes > Lamniformes > Cetorhinidae > Cetorhinus > Cetorhinus maximus. Next base: position 254,473 of record NW_027596254.1, on the reverse strand, counting down.
TCGTGCTGTCAAGACACCGATCTTCGCGCCCCACCCTTCCTCCCCATGCCCCCTTTAATAAATTGGTTAAACATGATTTCTCTTTCACAAAGCCATGGGGACTCTGCCTGATTGCTTTGAATTTTTCCACGTGCCCTGCTATAACGTCCTGAATAAAGCTTCTAACCATGACAAATGTTATGCTAACTGGCCTGTTTCTTGCTTTCTGTCTCCATTCCTTTCAATAAGGGAGTTACATTGACCGTTTTCCAATCCCATGGAGGGAGGTTGAGACACTGGGTTTGCGGGGAGGGGAGATGGTGATGGCGAGGGGGAGTGATGGGAGGGAGATGGGGAGAGATAGAGACACTGGGATTGTGGGAGGGGGAGTGATGGAGAGAGTGGAGTTGGGCAGGTCTCGGGGGTAGGTGTGGCTCACCCTACCGGGCGAGGTGCCGCCTCCCTGGTCAAACGGCAGGGTTGCATCGCTCCCGCGCTCCTGCACGCATGAGATGAAGCGGAAAGCTGCGAGTTGGGCAGTGCCGGCCGGGAGCTAATGGGGTATGGAGGTGGGGCGGGGGAGTGATGGAGGGGAGGGAGGTGTGTTGAAATAGTCACTGGGATTGCGTGTACAGGAGCCGCCCAACGCCCAGGAATTTATCGGGGGGTTGGAGCGTGGGAATAAGGAATCTGGCTGAGGTTGTTACAGGGTTTTGGTGAGACCGTGTCCCGAGCGTACACTGTGCCCTTTGGTCTCCGCGTTTGAAGGAAGGACGGATTCACCTCGGAGGCGAAGCGGGGAAGGTTCACTCAATGGGTCCCAGGGGGGAGTGGAGGGGGTGGGGGTTGTCCTGCGACGAGAGGCTGAGCTAAACCGGGCTCGGATTCTCCGAGCGACCTGGTCGGGACCTATGCGGTTCTGAATGGGGGTTTCGACAGGGCGGATGCCCAGCGATCGTTCCCCGGCTGGTCCTAGGGAGATGGGGGGAGGGAGGTGAGGGGCAGAGTCTCGGGATGAGGGGGCCGGACGTTTTGGGGACTGAGGCGAGGAGGAATTTCTTCACTCGGAGGGGTTTGTGAATCTTTGGGATTCTCCACCCCAGGGGGGTTGCTGACGCTCCATCGTCGAGGACATTTGAGGCTGCGACGGACAGATTTCCAGACTCTCTCAGTGAGGGGGTAGGGCGGTCGAGGGATACGGGGAGCGGGTGGGAACATGGAGTCGAAGTTCAACCTCCCCAAGAATGGCCACGATCGTATTGAATGGCGGAGCAGGCTCGATGGGCCGAATGGCCTGGTGTTCTTGTGTGTCTCACACACACAGGCCACACCGTACCAGCTGAGAGGGACTTATCACCTTTTAGCCGCTGACCCCGAGATGGACAGTATCCACACGCCTCCCTTTTACTTAGCAGGCTCGGTGTTCCGTGCAATGTGGGTCACACTAGGCACCATGTACCCTCCAATTTGCCAGCCAGGCAGTAAGCACCAGCATCCAGGCTTTGAGCTGACAAGTGGCAAGTAACAGTCGCGCCACATAAGTGTCAGGCAATGACCATCTCCAACAAGAGAGAATCTAACCATTGCCCCTTGACAATCAATGGCATTACCATCACTGAATCCCCCACTATCAACATCCTGGGGGGGTTACCATTGACCAGAAACTGAACTGGACCAGCCATATAAATCCTGTGGCTACAAGGGCAGGTCGGAGGTTGGGAATCCTGTGGAGAGTCACTCGCCATCTGACTCCCCAAAGCCTGTCCACCATCTACAAGGCACAAGTCAGGAGTGCGATGGGACACTCCCCACTTGCCTGGATGAGGGCAGCCAATTTACGCACAGCAGGATCCCACCGTTGGCGCTGAGGGAACGGCCAGGTCGTTCTGCCTTTCGCGGGGCTGGTCGGATTAGATATGGGCCCTGGGGGAGCGGAAGTAGGCGGATAGGGTTGGGGGTTTGGGGGGGCGTAGGCAGTGTGGGGGGAGGAGATCCTTCCCCAAAGGTCCTCCCAAAAGCGTCCATAAGGGCAGGCGGGGCCCCTGGGTTTAACGGCTCATCCACTGGGGCGTCACGGCTGGGGGAGGTAGAGACACTGGGATTGCAGGGAGGGGAGAGGGGGGTAGGGAGGTGGGGAGGGGGAGTGATGGAGGGTGGGGAGGGGATAGGGGGAGGGAGAGACACCGGGATTATGGGGAGGGGAGAGAGGGGTAGGGAGGTCTCAGTGGATGAGGCATGGCTCAGCGCACAGGGCGAGGTGACGCCTCCCTGGCCGAACAGCAGGGTTCCATCGTGCCCGTGCTCCTGTGGAAAGGTGCGAGCTGGGTAGCAGCTGCCCAACGCCGAGTGGAGGGGGTGCACCACTGGAGCATATTTGCAGGCAGGGGATGCTACTACAATATTTTTAAATTCATTCATTGAATGTGGGCTCCACTGGTTGGGCTGGCATTTATTGCCCCCTTGAGAAGGTGGTGGGCGGGGTGGGGAAGTAATGTCCAGCCCTATGCCTGTGAGAGAGGCAGAGAAAAGCAGAGAGAGATAATGAAATAGAGAGAATAGGGATGGGAGCAATGGTGGCTGTGCTATCCCAGAATTCACTGCATAACAGAAAGCCCTCTATTAAACCTGCCCTTGCCAGCCATCAGCAGCCTGTCCCATTGACACTCCTGCATAAGGTACTGGGAATCGTGCCAGATTCAAACAGGTTAACTTATACGATATATCCCTCTACACTGTCCCCATCAAATACTCCCAGGACAGGTACAGCACGGAGTTAGATACAGAGTAAAGCTCCCTCTACACCGTCCCCATTAAACACTCCCAGGACAGGTACAGCACGGGATTAGATACAGAGTAAAGCTCCCTCTACACTGTCCCCATCAAACACTCCCAGGGCAGGTACAACATGGGGTTAGATACAGAGTAAAGCTCCCTCTACACCGTCCCCATTAAACACTCCCAGGACTGGAACAGCACGGGGTTAGATACAGAGTAAAGCTCCCTCTACACCGTCCCCATTAAACGCTCCCAGGACTGGAACAGCACGGGGTTAGATACAGAGTAAAGCTCCCTCTACACGTGGTCACTCAGTGGACTAACGGTTGCTGCAATGGGCGACGTCGCTGATGTATCGGGCTGCGCTCTCCACTGGAACGACATCGGCCCTCTTCCCCCCCCACCACACCTGCGTGTCCCCTGCTGACATCCCGAACATGTCCGAGGCCCACGGGCTACGAAGCGCCGTCGGGAGGCAGCGCACGGCTTGCGTACAGCAAGATCCCGCAAGCAGCGCTGAGGTCAACGACCTAGCTAATTACTCGGAGTGGCGTTGGTTGGCCGCAATAAGCACAAGACGCGGGGTGGGTGGTGGGGGGTGGAGAGTAGACCCTCCAATAGTGCAGTGTCTCCCTCTGTCTCGCTCTCTTTCACTCTGCCTCAATCCCGCCCTCTCTCTCTTTCTATCTATCTCTCTGTCTCTCCCTCTGTCTTTCTCAATATTGCTGCACTATTGGAGTGTCAGTAATTGAGGGTGTGCTGCACTATTGGAGGGTCAGTAATTGAGGGTGTGCTGCACTACTGGAGTGTCAGTAATTGAGGGTGTGCACTATTGGAGTGTCAGTAATTGAGGGCGTGCAGGACTGCAGAGCTTAGATTTGATCAGTTGGTTGTGGGATTGCCCAGCTCTACCTATTGCATGCTGCTTTCGCTGTTTGGCATGCAAGTAGTCCTGTTTTGTAGCTTCACAAGGTTGACACCTCATTTTTAGGTGTGCTGCTTCTGGCATGTCCTCCTGCACTCATCATTAAACCAGGATTGATCCCCCAGCTTGATGGTAATGGTAGGGTCGGGGATATGCTGGGTCATGAGGTTACAGATTGTGGTTGTTCTGCTGCTGCTGATGGCCCACAATGCCTCATGGATTGTGTTGCTCAATCTGTTCAAAATCTACCCCATTTAGCATGGTGATAGTGCCATGCAACACAATGGAGGGTATCCTTAATGTGAAGATGGGACTTCATCTCCACAGAGACTATACAGCGATCACTGCTGCCAATACTGTCATGGACAGATGCATCTGTGACAGGTAGATTGGTAAGGTCAAGCATGTTTTTACCTCTTGTTGGTTTCCTCACCACCTGCCGCAGACCCAGTCAAGTAACTATGTCCTTTAGGACTCAGTCAGCTTGGTCAGTAGTGGTGCTACCGAGCTACTCTTGGTAATGGACATTGAAGTACCCCACCCAGAGTACATTCTGTGCCCTTGCCATCCTCAGTGTTTCCTCCAAGTGAAGTCGTGATTCATCAGCTGAGGAGGTGGGCGTGGGGGGGGTTGTGGTTGGTGGTAACCAGCAGGTGGTTTCCTTGCCGATGTTTGACCTGATACCATGAGATTTTATGGAGCCCAGAGTGGATGTTGAGAGCTCCCAGGGGAACTCCCCCTTCGAATGTGTACCACTGTGCCGCCACTCTGGTGGGTCAGTCCATGGTGATGGTGGTGTCTGGGACATTATCTGTAATGTTTCTGTGAGCATGATTATGTCAGGCTGTTGCTTGGCTAGTCTGTGAGACAGCTCTCCCAATTTTAGTACTCGCCCTCAGCTAGGAAGACCTACCCCTCCAGTAAGTAAGACTTTGCAGGGTCGACAGGGCTGAATTTGCATTCTCATTTCTGGTTAGGTTAGTGCTGGTGATCTGTATGGTTCCATTCCTTTTTGTAGGCTTTGTTGTAGTTTTTTATATAACTGAGTGACTTGCTAGGCCATTTCAGAGGGCATTTAAGAGACAACCATATTGCTGTGAGTCTGGAGCCACATGTAGGCCAGAACAGGTAAGGACAGTACATTTCCTTCCCAAAAGGCCACCTCTGAACCAGATGGGTTTTTACAACAATGGTTTCATGGTCACTATTACCAAAACCAGCTTTTTAATTCCACCAGCTGCCACAAAAAACACAGCAAGTTAACCTAGTACCCACTTGACAGCAGAGTTTCAAATGGCTTTTCTCCAACTTCAGTTACTTTACGTAGCAGGCTTATGCACAAATGGCTGGAGGCTTCTTGAAGGCTGTTTCGCACACTTTCTATCACTTTGCTGATGATCGAGAGTAGACTGGTGGGGCAGTAATTGGCTCAGTAGCATTTGTCCATTTTTATGGACAGGGCATAATCGAATCGAATTGGCTGAAGACTGGCATCTGTGATACTGGGGTCCTCAGGAGGAGGCTGAGGTGGATCATCCACTCGGCACTTCTGGTAGAAGATTATTCAGCCTTGACTTCTTGCACTGATGTGCTGGGCTCCCCCATCATTGCAGATGGGCAAATTTGTGGAGCCTCCTCAACTGGTTAGTTGTTTAATTGTCCACCACCATTAATGACTTGATCTTACATGGCCTTCCCTATATAGCCTTTCATTCTCCTTTATATATGTTTGTCCCTCTTTAATATGTAAATTCTATTGTTCCAAGTGTCTTTGAAACTGTATCTTCCTCCTAATGTAAAAACTTTCATGTTGCCAATATTGTCAGTAACCTTTGGAAAAATAAACGCACTTCTTAGCCTTGCTTATCTGGCTAGTTGTAAACAGACTAAGATCCCTTTGAAATCCAAACAATCCCTTCATTTATCTAAAAATGCAAATTCGCTTCACACTTTACATGCTAAGCCAGCATCCATGCTTATTCATTAGCATGTCAAGCACATTTCTACACCTAGCTTCTTATGATGATTTCAAGCTTGCAGTCTACTTGACTCTAAATGTAATTAAATCACACAGACAGACCCAACTATAATCACACCCATAAAGCTACTTCACAATAAACCAGAAAAATATTATGAAAATTATTATACTTTCATCACATCATGGAGTAAACTTCTAGATAATTGATTTGACAGGTGGTTTCCTAGTCGTATATTGGAATGCTAGGCAGAGTGGTGTCACCTCACATTGTTGCTTCCCAGTCTCAGAAACAGACAACAAATAAAACTAGGTGATTTCCTGGAGGGAGGGGGGAAAGATTAAGAGGAGAAACTACTGTGGGTTATTCTCAAACATCTCATAGCAGCAAACTAGAGAGGACTGGCAGAGTTTCTGCCCTATTCTCTCTCCTAGGAATAAGGTATGCATTTTAGATCCAGGTCCCATTCTAGAACTTGAGCAGACAAACTACACTATAGTAAGATGAAAGCAAAATACCACGGATGCTGGAAATCTGAAACAAAAACAGAAAATGCTGGAAAAACCCAGCAGGTCTGGCAGCATCTGTGGAGAGAGAAACAAAGTTAACGCTTTGAGTCCATATGACTCTTCTTCAGTGTCTGACTGTTGCATTGTCAGGCTGTTAGCTTTCAATCAGTTGCTAAAACAGAACCCTATCTGGCTGTCCCTGAGGTCCTGATGTTAGATTCCATGGCATTATTTAAAGAGCAAGGAGTCCAATGTTCTTGGCCAACATTCCTCCCTCAACCAACATCATAATGTACAGATATAAACAGAGTTAATGTTTTGAGTCTGTACGAAGCTTCGGTCATTTGGACTCGAAATGTTAATTCTGTTTCTCGCTATCCACAGATGCTGCCAGACCTGCTGGGTTTTTCCAGCATTTTCTGTTTTTATTTCAGATTTCCAGCATCCACAGTATTTTGCTTTTATCATCATGTGCAGGCTAGCTGGTCATTCATCCAGCTGCTGGTTGTTTCTGTTGTATTGTCCCTCACATTTATGTACATGAAGTCAATAATTGTATCTGCCCCATTTAGGATATCATTTCAGCACCAAAAAAATCAAGTCTTTTCAATTTCTTTTAAAAAGGGATATTACTTTTATAATAAATCAATTACAATTTAAAATATCTTGTGTTTAATTCATAACTTATAACAGAATAAAACTTATTTATATTGAACAATTGTACAACATGTCCTTAAAATAATGAAATGTAAAAAATAACTTGGGACACTTCTGCAATCCAATTAGAGCAATGTTGGCAGCATTATTTCAAATGGTGAAATTTATATGCTAGGTTATCGTAAACCTTTGTGTCTATAATTGCTTTGTATACTAATGTACCAGAGCAAATGTAAACACAGGATATAATCATTGCTCGATGAATGGAATTTACCCTAGCTATAATATTTGAAGATCAAGTAACATGCTTCCTCGACAATAGTTGGTGCGGTTGCCTCAGTCACACCCAGAAACCAAGTCTTAAGTTTTACAAAATGACCTTAACCATGAGGGATCACCTTGTAGCACTTGAAAAGCAAGAGAATAATGTCTAACATTTACATTGATGGATGTAGTAAGTTGATCAGAGATCTTTGTTTTGGCTAGAACCTTCCTTGTATAATTAGTTTCTCTCTTGCTGCCCGGATAATTTAGGTCGAACCATGAAATTTTTCAAGCACAGGAAGAGGCCGTTTGTCTCTTATTTGTGCTGGCTCTTTGCTAGCACATTCAGAAGTCATCCTGATAGACCTGTTGCTTCCTCTGCTCACCATATTTACCCACTTTCCCCTTAAAAGAAAAATAAAACCCCTAAATAATTTAAAAGCAATTTACCTATAACCTACAGATCGCCATTTCCTCTGAATGCTAAATGTTGAAAAGGGGTTGTTTTCACATTGATAGCTTGCCGAGTGCAATAGTTGCCCCTGAGACCCAGAAATTTGTCTTCAAATTGATTTTTCAGATTGTCTTTCTCCTGCTCCTGAAGAAGTGTTTATGGTACAGATTCAGGGCGGAATCATCCCAAATTTGCACTAAGTGTGGTAGCGGATGTGAAAAAAGTTGTTTTACCTGAAGGCTGCAATGGTGTGTTTTCGCTCCACATTGCTGCATTCCCAGCATGTTCACGGGCAACACTCTGGATCGCTGGCATACGAGCTCATGTTTGTCTGCCATGCCGTGACCTCAGCGCTTCCTCACTCCGGGTATCATATTTAATGTACACCAGAGCGCAGCCTACTTCATGCCCACAGACCAGAATTGCTCCAGGTGACAGATGGCCCCAAAAGCAAAGAAGGCGGCAGCCCCCAAATTTAGTGATGCCTCTCTGGGGCGCCTGCTGGATGCAGTGGAAGGCCACCGCAATGTCCTCTAGCCCCGCTCAGGCTGCAGGAGGTCCACCAGAGTCACCGATCCAGCCTGAGAGGCGGTGGCAGCTGCGGTCAGCACCACCAGAGCACAGAGGAGGTCATCATCCAGTGCAGGAAGAGGATCAATGTTCTCATCCATTCCACCAGGGTAAGTCAACCACCTCATCACTCTCAACTCACACACTCCCAAGCCTATCACACATCCACAGGGATCTCACACATCAAAGAACAACAGCACTAACTCTCTCACACTCTCACAGCTCCATCAGGCTCATATCCTCTCGAGCTCACAGACACATCCCGCCCATGGCTCCACTCACCACGCAAACATTCCACGCAGTGCCATGCATCTTGTTCACATTCTCTCCGTCTATTTTCATGCAGGACAAGTAGGCTAACAACAGCAGGCAAAGGTCCCAGACCGGGGGTGGGGTGGCCGACATTAGGCCCCCCCCCCCAACTCACTTTGAGGAGTGTGTCATCGAACTGACTGGTGAGGATGTGGACCCTGCCTGTGGTGATGGTGAGGTCAGTGGCGAATACCCACATCAGGATCCTACACCACATCATCCCTCTCGCAAAGCAACTGTGAGTGCTCACTCTCCTGCTTTTGACTCTGCTGCATGCACCAATTATCTCTACTTTGGTTCACAGGGAGCTGTGCCTAGCAACCGACTCCCTCAGCCAGCCAGTCCCTCAGCTCCATCCAGGTCCTCACCTCCAGTCAAGAGGACACCTCCTCTAGTGAAGAGCTGGATATAAGCAGCCTGGAAGACCCATCACAGCGTTTACCCACACGCTCCACCAGCACAGAGACACACACCTTGGTGGGACCTAGATCTAGAGCAGGCTCGGGTTCATAATCTGGTGGTCACCGCACGGGCATGTGTCTGCAGCAGGAGGAGGCAGGTTCAGCCGAGCTCCCCAGCACTTGGAGGACTTCTGGGGAAGAGGCATCTGTGAGGTCCGAGACAGATGATGAACACCTGGATTTGGCCTTCCAACTCATCATGCAGAGTCAGCAGAAGGTGGCGGAACATCACGTAGAGCTGTTGGAAACCCTCTAAACAGTGGCACACGAGTTGGAGGAGTGTGTCCACCTGCTCTCTGATGGTGCCCACATATGCGTTTATGGAGGTCTCCATGGAAAGGATAGCAGACACCATGGAGACTCTGGTCCAACAGAACGCGGAGATGCTCACAGACCTGCACTCCATAGCGTTGTGGATGGAGTGCCATGGTTGAGTTCCTACAGTGGCAATGCGAGGGGAAGCGAGGCACCACGACATCCCTCCAGGTGCTCCTTCCCCTCAAGGAGTCAGGCCTTGGGCACCCGAAGGGAGGAGGAGCAGCAGCTGGACAACCATGGGTCATCCACTCAGAAATCTGAGAGGATGTCTGCTCCCCCTGAGTCCCTTTTGCCTGTGACTCCCTCAAACTCGTTTTCTGTCACCACAGAGGGAGCAGCTGGCCCACAGGAGGACAGGCAAAGCAAGCTGGGGCCCTAAAGGCCTCAGTTCTCCAGAGGATCCACGCTGAAGTCATCAGAGGCAACGGGGCCAACCATTGCACAGGCTGTCTCCACCCCTGCTGTGTATGTCAGGGCAGCACCTAGAAGAAGTGGGAGGCCGAGAGAAGTTAAGAAATTTTGATCACAGGTGGTTGCACGAGTGAACACATTTTGTTGCTTTTTAATTTGAAAATTTATTCCCTTTCACTGAATAATCTGTAATGTAGTCTTTCAGCTGCATTGATGGGCGTCGCGAGTCCTCCCCCTGCGTCCCTCACCCCCTAGCAGTTCAACTCCACGCAGACGGACCACGAGTGATTCTGGAGGGAGAATGTGTGTGTGTGTGTGTGTGTGTGTGTGTGCGTCTGTGGCACGGCCTTTCAGGGACTCATGCAAGCACTCCGCATGCAGAGCCTTCATTCCTCACACTCATTTCACTGTCCCGGGCATTTTCAATGCTGCCTGCTGGGCTTCTCTTTCAGTTGTCCATCTGATCTGACCTGCATCTCTGCTCACCCACTGACTACACTCCCATTCAGCACCTGTGCCCGTCCAACAAGAGGCCCCACTCATTTTCAATTTCTGCGAAACCGTAGTTGTCAAGTTTGTCATCAGCTCCCTCATCCTTTCCCCTCCCCCAGTCACCCAAGCCCTTACTGTCGACCCCCCAGCATCACCTTCCACATCCCCACTGTCACCCACCAAGCCGAACCCTTGTTTTTCTGGGATGTCCAGGTGAACGTGCGTGTTCCTTACCTTCCTGAGAATCCCACCCCCATCCACATTGACATCCCTGGCTTCCTCCTTCCACCCCCAGGGTCCGTATCTGCCTCCGAGTCACCACCAACCACCCTCGCTGTCCCTTCTACTACAACCGACGCACCCTCACCCACCCACCCTACAGGCCCCCTCTGCCCCCTCTCATACTCACCATTCCCTCCTACCATGCTCACCCTCAGTTAGCTCCTCAGTAGGCAACCATTTATTCCACAGACCCCCCCTCTTGCATGTTCACCTGGACATCCCCCCCCTTACTTACTCCTCCACCCCTACTCTCTCCTCTACCCTTACTCCCTCCTCCCCTGGACACTTTCCTCTCCCCAGACATCTCCCCCCTTCTGAACTCCATGCTAGGTCCAGACACCTTCCACCCTCCGAATTCCCCCCTCCTCTCAGACAGCTTCTCCCCACCGAACTCCTTCCCCACTCCAAATTCCTTCCCCTCTGAACTCCTTCCCCTCTCTGAATTTCTCCCGCCCTCCGAACTTTCACCTTCCTCCCCACTTACACCTACCTCTCCACTTGCTGCATTCTCCCCTGTTACAGCCTCTGCCCCTGTACTCCCTACTCCATCCTCCCAACATCACCCCCCTGACACCTTCATCTCCCCCATTCCCAACTTCACCTCCCTCACACCTTCATCCCCGTGCCCTCCCAACTTCACCCCCCCACCCCCCGCCCAGTTCACCTTCCTCTCCCAGTCCAAGCTTCCTCTCCCAACCACTCCCCCCACCCCCACTGCCTGCCTGGTTCTCCAGCAAGACAGCTAGACCTCCCTCTCACCCCTCTTCAGGAAGCCTTCCCTTAGCCTGGGAATGGGAGTTGTGCTCTCCACTGGAGGCACCTCCTCTGAGGCGGAAGGGAGAGCCAGAATGGGGAGGAGGCCAGAAGTCCACATTCAGCCTCCAGGGGAGCCACCTTTGGGAGGAGAGGTGCAGGCACAAGGGGCGCAGGGCCAATATGGGAAGTGCAAGTTGGAAGGGACCGCAGAAGACCCCAATATCCTGCTGCCAGGGTATACAGGTGGCGAAGCAGCTACCTCAATATGTCTAAGATCCAGTGCTGAAGGAGGCTCCGTCTCTCAAGGGAGACAGTCACTTCCATTTGTTGGATGATAGGCCCTGAGATCTCCGCAAACTGTGTGGGTGGACACCCCATGCCAGTGGCTCTGAAGGTCACAGCTGCCCTCAACTTCTATGCCTCCGGCTCTTTCCAGGGATCAGTGGGTAATCTCTGTGGAGTCTCCCAATCAGCTGTTCACACTTGCGTCAAGCAGGTTACAGACGCTTTGTTCAGACGTGCATTGACCTTCATCCATTACCGCTGGGTCGATACCAGCCAGACACAGTGAGCCAGAGGCTTCGCGGCCATTGCTGGCTTTCCCCGTATCCAGGATACTATAGACTGTACACATGTGGCCATCAAGGCACCAGCAGGTGAGCCCGGTGCCTTCGTCAACAGGAAGGGCTTCCACTCCATGAACGTGTAGATAGTGTGTGACCACAGGATGCTGATTCTACAAGTCTGTGCAAGGTACCCAGGCAGCTCCCACGACGCCTACATCCTCAGACACTCCCAGGTGGCCGGGCTCTTCAGTGTTCCAGCCCGGCTGGATGGATCGCTGCTGGGTGACAAGGGCTATCCCCTCAGAAGGTGGCTCATGATGCCTCTCTGCCATCTAAGAACAGAGGCTGAGCAGCGGTACAATAGGAGCCACGCTCCACAAGGGCTGTAGTGGAGAGAACCATCGGTCTTCTCAAGATGCGCTTCCAATGCCTGGACCTTTCAGGGGGTGCACTCCAGTACCCCCCCCAGATCATGTGTCGCTGATAGTGGTTGCATGCTGCGCTCTCCACAATCTGCCACTGGAAAGTGGACGAGGGAGACATGGACGTAGTTGCTCCTGATGCACACGATGAGTCCAGCAGTGAGTCCGAGGATGAGCATGCACAGGAGAATGCTGGGGGGGTAGATGCAGATCCGAGCATACTGCAGGGAGGCAGGGACACCCGGCAGGCTTTAATCCAAAGAACCTTCAGCCAGCCCACCACAGATGGAACTTCAACACACGCCAGGGCTGCAGGCTCCACACTCGATACCTGAGTGCTAAATCAGCCTGGATAATAACATTAACCAAAGCCCTTGTCACTAAAGCTCAATGTCAAACAACTCACTCATAACATCATGGCTTCCCGTCCACTTGCAGAAGTAAGGAATCACCCTGAGGCATGGCAACATGTCAAAATTTATTGAGTGAACAAATGTAACTTGATAAAGCAAAACAAGAACGGTGTTGGACATCACACCAAGTCTTCCACAAAGTACTATGGGTCAACATAAAAGCATCGGTGAGAAACCTGTGGTGTGCCTAAGGTGCCTTAAATTTATGCTTACGGGTGCTATGTCTAGGTGCTGCCCCCTCACTGGCACTGGCATCTGAGACAGCCTGCTCACTGTGCTGTCCTGTTGGCCTCGATGACCTTGGCAGACGTCCTCTGGCCCGTGGAGCATTTGATGTCCCCGCCTGAGAGGGAGCGGCCAGTTCCACAGCTGGCTTCTCCCCAGTCGCTGCAGCCTCATTGGATGCTACGGTCACTGGCAGAGGGGCGGAGGAGCTGCTGCCCTCATTCAGAACGCCCTGAGAGGAGCCCGAAGAGGCGACAGGCAGCTGCTGCGCCGACGTGAGGTTGCTTCGGACCTCCCTGCTCATCGTAGATGGATGGGCACTGAGCTGGGATACTTGGAGCCCAAATAATCTCCCACACGGGCAATGACCAGCTGAGGCCAATGCCGCTGTGAGGGCTTGCAGGTCCGAGCGCAACCCCAGGAGGCCCTGATTGTTCTCCTGGAGGAGCCTCTCCATGAGAGCCACCACTCTCTCCATGAAGGAATCATGGCTCTCAGCCATGAGGCTCATTGCATCGGTGATGCTCCGCATGGACTCTTCCAGCATGGGCACCATGCCACGCGTAGCCTCATGTATCTCCGCCAGATCGTCCCGCATATCCTGCTGCACTTCCAGCGTTCACTGCCTCACGGACGACTCCAGAGGCACAGCATCAGCCACCAACCGAGCAAGTACCTGTTCCCCAGCAGTCCACCGACTGCCGGTGCCCTGGGCACTCTCTGTCTCTGCCCTCACCTCAAGTGAGTGTGAAGTGTCCTCACCGCTGTGCCCCGGGACACTAGCCGAATATCTAATTCCCACGAGGTGCTAGTATCTGCGCTGGTGCCTGCCTGGCTGAGATGATGTGACGCTGGTGAATGGATTTGCTCTGGGCCCTCAGGTGTGAGAGGTGGCTCCTCTGCTTCCTGCTCCGGTGATGCTAAGAGGAAAATAAAGGATATTTAATTAGTGCAGGCAATGTCAACTTGCATGTCGCTCCCCCAGATCATTATGCGCTCATCTTTCCATAATCAATGGTAAACCCACGTTGCAAACTTCAATCATGGAGCATTCAGCAGCGCCATGGCTTCTGTGACACACATGGTGACCTGAGTGCTCGCCAAACATACCTCCCCACGGCACCTCAGTCTCATCGCCACCGGTGGACCTGGGGGGCATAGCGCCTCTCCAGATCCATGGCCTGCTGCTCGTACGCCATTAGGATGGCCAACTGGGCCTGTCCTCCGCCAGTCCGCATTCGTTCCGATGCATTGTGCGCAGTCTTTTCCTGAAAAGGAGAGAGGAGCATTGATTAGTCCAGCCTGCACCTGGATTTCCATCGCATCCCTGCCAACCCAGCCAGAGTGGGACATTGCAGGACTCCAGTTCTTCTTCACCCCGCAGCTGCCGCATACTCACCCAAACAAGCCAGGGCTGACCCCCCCACCATTGCCCAAATGCTGCCTCCTTCACATGTGGTACCACGAGGTGTCACTTTGCTAAGGAAGGAGGCACAAGCATGTGGAGCGCAAAGACCAGCAGATGGATTGGTGCCCCGCCAACTGGAAGCTCCCCTCCCAGCACGTTAGCACCCTGACTTTGACATGCTTCACAGTTCCAGCACTATGACGGATGACAGCTGCATTAAGTGACTTGAGGCAACATGGTACTCACCCTTCCTGAGTGCAGGAGATTGTTGAATCTTTTGCGGCACTGGGGCCATGTGCGGCGCACTGCATCATGGGAGCTAATCCTCTCGGCCACCTCCTCCCACGCATGTTTGGTCAGGCGGGGAGGCCTTCGCCACCCGTCCCTCGCAATCAGGACATCCCGCCGCACTGCCACCTCCTCCAGGAGGGCAGAAAGACACTCGTCGGAAAAACGAGGGGCACACTGCCCCACTGGCCTACCCTCCGGCCTGTTCTGCCCTGATGGCCTACCCTCTGGACTTGCGTCAGGCACATTGCCCCTCTGATGTGCTCTTTTCCCAGCCACTTTGAGCCGCCTTTCCAAGGCTGCCAGGCCTTCATTTAAACAGGCCGCTGGATCGCCATTGGACCCGGCGGTCTCAGAGCACCCGCCGCTGCCCTCACACTCCCGCTATGCACGGGAGCCGTGAACTACGCTGGGTGGGCCTTAATTGGCCCGCCGGCGTAAAATGGCGTTGCGGACCTGATCGCAGGCGGCCATCGGGTCTGTGCCCGCCTGCGCCCGCTCCCGCAGGGTCCGCCCGACATGGGGAAAATTCTCCCCATTGTTTCTGTTTGACACTGTATGTAGTTCAGTGTATGGAGTTGGACTTCAAACACTTTTAAACCAACCTGCAATTCTTTTAACGGTTTAGGCAAGTGGGCACTGCCATCAGCACTGTCTAAGCATTTTAAATGTAACTATTAGATGAGACCTTCTGTGCATTTGTTTAAGAATACAAATATGCATCTGGACTGCAGAACTTTGAGTTTTAGCCAGGCAAGGTAAATGGAGTATTGTGCTTGGCTGAAAACAAACCCTGCAGCTGCTACCTAAAACTAAAATACATTCTTAAATTTGCATGTCCAAACTTTGCACACTTGGAAACTAGTCACCAGAAGCCTTCCCTATACCTGTTGTGAAAAGGTATTTTTCTTAACATTTAGATAAAAGCTGAACAAGCTGAAATGTTATGGTATTTTCTTCTGCTATTATTTATTATGATAATAAATTACGATATCAGTGATCAATCCTGGAAGCCAAGATTGGTATACATGATTACTTCTGATTTTGTGCTTTGTTTCTTGCAATATACAGAACCTAAAGCAACATGAAAAAGAGAAGCCAATGCCACAAATGTACAAATTGTGCTTTCCTGAAACTGTTCTGTGAAAACTTGAATATCCTCAAATAGAACAGTGCTGTGTCATTGAACTGACATTTAATGAAAAGGTCACAAGGGTTGAGCAACAAAAAAAACATTTGCATTTGTTTAGCATCATTAACATAGAAAAATACCACAAGGCGCCTTTGCAGAAGTGTAATCAGGGAAAAATGGACAACAAGCTAAAGAAGGAAATATTAGGAGGGCCAAAATGCTTGGTTAAAGAGGTATGTTTTAAGCATGGCCTTAAAGGAGGAGGTGGTCATGAGGAAATGGAGAGGTTTAGGGTGGGTATCCTGGAACATAGGCCTTAGACAGCTGAAGACATGACCACCAGTGATGTGGAAAAGGGAGTGGGGATCCACAGTGTGAGTTGGAGAGTTAGAGGGCCGAAGAAAGTTACAGAGATAAGGAAAGGCATAGAGGGAATTTAATTTGAGGCATTGGGAAACAGGACCCAATGTAGGTTGGCAAACAAAGGGTTGATGGTTGAGCAGCACTTTGTGTGGGATAGGATACACACAGCGATGTTTTGCCTCATAAGATGCAGTGGTGCTTTTTCAAGAGTAATATTAATGGTAGGTAAATACACGAGAAGGAACAATTAAAAATGGGCTTAAAATCATTACTACAGTGTAGACTTATAAAAATAGCAGAAACCATAGAACTCAAATACAAAAGAGATGAGTAATTAATAAGCAAATGCTTTTGTTCAAAGAATGTCAAAGGTGTGACACAGATCCTAACTACTGAGTTCGGTGTTAATGACACACTATTGATTCAATAATAGCAGAACTATGTTTAATTTAGTGGAAACCTTTGAGAGACAGCCATTCAATCAGAGCTCCCCTGCAGCTAATTCCTTTCAGAGGTATAGAATTGAGGTTGCCTGTAGCAACACAAAGTTGTTGCTGTGACTCGAGATCCCATTTGCTGCAAGGAGAGCACTGCTTTTCTAATCATGGCGACTTAGTATTTGTTCAGCTGAAGATAACCAAAATGGCTCAGGTAAGCATTACTAGACCAGCTTCACATTCGGGGTTACCACCCAGGTTTCCTGAAGTGCAACATCCTTTGTCAAGGCTGGGCAATCCTGAAACCCTTTCAGTTCAGGGAGAATCCAGACTGTCAAGCGGAGGACTGTGTAGTGAAAGGTCCGCTTCTCAGGAACTTAATAAGAATGGGATAACATCGAAATATGGTACCAGAAGGAGTGAATACATTTCTGCTTTAGAATATGCACTCGAAGAGCACAAAAAGGGACAACTGGACACGTGGAGAAAGCTGGATCATTGGATAAATCTCAGTAAGTGCCACTTTAAATGCTTATTCATAGATAACTTGGATTAAGCATCAGTAAAGTGAATATGCTCAGCTAAGTCTTTCAACTATATACCATATAGTAATTCAAAGAATGCATGAGACAGAAGGGATAGTCTCTCAGAAGATATGAATCAGGAAAGCATTGAAATTCAGCCTGCAATGTCAAGTTTTCAGAAGCTCCAAGGAAGCATTGCTTCCTGCATAAGGTGATTCATCACGAGCCATCCTTGTACACCTTTAATGGATGCTGACTGAGTGAGTTATTGATTAGTTACCTATGCACCCTTTGGGTCAAGAATGAATGATTTATCGGGGAGTCCTGAAAAACAAACAGATATTTTTCAAATGTTAGATGAAAATGACAATTAATTAAGGAAAAAAATCTACACAAAAGGGTAGCCATAATTATGAACTTTAAATTTTCAATTTTATTATAAATTTTAATTTTATTGGATAAGGGAGGGTTGAGCTCATAATTCTGTAATTTTCTGATAATGACAGTGTTTTTTTTAAATTAGGAAAACGGTGGGCCCGTGACCCCAGAATGGCTGATCAGGACGCTGAGACAATTATCTCATCAAGACCTGGGACACAGATGAGGCTGCAAATTGATGAAGTGAGGAATTTAGAAGCTGCAGTTTTTAATATTTTATGTATTTAGTGCGCTGCTATTGCATTCTCCATCAGATGTCAAAGAAAAATTGCAGCAATAATAAATAAAAAATTTTGAATATTTACGGAAAGCTAAAACATTTAGTCACTGCACGATTTGAATTTTATTTAAAAACCTAATGATGACACTAAGTTTAGAATTTTGTCCTGGGCCCATCCAATACAGAGGCAGGTGTACTTAAAGGAGGCACTAGGGAAAGGTTTGGGCAGCATAATAATAGTAGGTGAGACCAGAAACTCAAGCATAGATTCATTTCATGAGATTCTCGATCAAATAACACAACTAAGAATCTTCTATCCAAGCTTTTCGAATAGACAAACAGTGTCTTTGCGTATTCTTGGTTTGATTTTCATTTTAATATCTGAAAAATACATTGGCCTAGAATTTGCAGAGCTTTTTGATGGTGAACCATCAGTGTTTGTCGTTATTATCCCTCTGAATCTGACCAGCAACCTCAGGATTTAGCACAATCCTGAAATCACAATCTATTATTCACTGCGCCACCACAGACTGCACTATGTCCACTTTCCCCAGTAACCCCCACAACCCGAACCAGAAATCTGTGAAATCAATTGATTCGATGAGAACTGCTTCTTTTTGTTTCCAGTATTGCTGTTAGAAACACCATAACATTGCTAGATCGCTCAGCCAGGATTTCTTCAAGGTCAGCTGCAAGTGCCCTTGCTTGACCATTGACCAAAAAAGTCGGGCCATTGAAAAGATGCTGCGTCCCAATGATCTGGAAGAGATTCCTGCTGAGAAAGCAATATGAGTGTCACAGGCAAACTATGATAAATGTGACCTTAATCTAAATGCCTGGAAAATCATGAACAGAATTCAATCTATTCACCAATATTCTCCTCTGTGAAAACTCAACCATCATGGATGCCCATCCTTGATCAGCTGCTACTTCAATCAGCACTATCAGAAGAAAACTTTCTGGAGAGATTTCAAATCACAGAAAATTGATGAGTGCATCTAATATGTTCCCCCCAGTGCTACTGTGGTGCAAAAAAAATCAGAATTTAATTAAGAATGGCGGCAAGATATTACTTGATTTCAGAAGGATTGAACACCATATTGATTACTACAACATAGCTCAAAAAGAGAACCTCTCACTTAAAATAACTGAACTGCAAAAGGATTCTTAAATTTAGGGTGTCAGAAAGCGCATAACTTTTATTCATGGTATTTCAGTCAAGAGTCTCAGGCATATAATGGCATTATTATACTCTTCTTTGTAGGTGAACTGAAATCAACCGAAAAAATAATCAAATATATGTTTCCTGCTGATTTTAATGATCCTTCGTGTTCAAATAGATTATAAATAAATTTCTTATTGAGTTAATCCGGTTACATATTCATAATAGATGAGATTCTAATGCTTTTGATACATGCTAGACTATCTGTGACAATGTGATGATGAGCTGTGAATTAATGGGTTCTTTGTAAATATTCATTACACTCTTTTTTCAGAATCCCAGGACAGACTTTCTTTTCAATAATGTACTTGATTTACTGTGTCATTGCTCCTGCTCCATTTACTCATCTTTTCTTCCATATATAATCTGGTTCAGCCTCCACATTTGTTGGATCTAATCCCGTCTATTGAGAGAAAAGAGAGCTATGGCTTTGGCAATGATAGACCTACATTTTCTATTTTTATTTCAGATTTCCAGCTTTGTCACATTTATTTCCAGGAGGGATCATTGGATATCAATCAAGAGCAGGAACTCCGACTGATTTCTTTCCCCTCTACAACTTAGGATCACTGAAGCCAAAAGCAGCATTTGCACTGCTGCTCCACTCGAGATCATGAATAATCACGGATTGAATCTGTGTTGTCACTATATACCTTGATACCACACTGTACATTTACACACTTAAGCCATCAGGGGAGCTGATGCCTCTTCTGCAAAATGGAGCTTGGACTTTTTTGGTACAAATCTTATTTTAGTACTAACGACCGGGAGCTATGTGGAACTGAGATCTCAGTTGTTCTTACTCAACAGTACAGTAGTGCGGCTATCTTAGGGCACTGTGATAACTCCAAAGGATAACTCCACAGAGATTTTGATAGCAGGTGCATTTGACATAGGCAACCTTATGGTTCAAAGCCATGACCACCTGAATATGAAACCAGTACTATTATTAAGGTTCCATATTGTCTCTAAATACATTGAATTATGACTTGGAACAATTTGGGACTGATAAAATGTTGGGGCCATAGGACTAACTATATCAATGATACTAGGAACAGACTGATGATTTATAATAATTTGCTATTTATCCCAGGAATTTGCTTAATTCAGATTTGCATATTCCTATGATCCTAGGTCAGACCCCAAGTTTTTGGTAAGATCTGGTTAGGGGCAAATAACGTTTTTAAAGTAGACAAAGTTTGAGATTCAAGACACTAAATGAATGAAGCCACAAGATTCCATAGGTTTTGAACAAACAAAAATAGATTTTACTATACAAGGTCAGAAAGGTAAAACAAGTTACAATCTCTACCTTTTACACTAATGTTCAAGGTTAATATGAATACACGTGAATTAACGGGCAAAATCTGGTCAAAAACACCCCAATGCACAATAAATGACAGATGCGAGCAAGACTGAGTCCATGGATTTCTCAACAACCCACCCAGACGTCTAAAAACACTGTGATTCAATCAATCTCACTGAAACTCTCCCAGTCTTGACCATTGAAGGTCTAACCTTGGAATTCTCTTCAAAAGTTGCTCCAACTCAGACACCATCAACAACGGCCCACCTCGCCTGAATATGCATTCAAGCACCAGCTCACAAACACAACTTCAGATTTTCGGCTGAGCCACTGCCCCAAAGGGGTACCTTTGCTCCAGCGGCCTGCAGCTTGGAGTCACCAACCTTTGGCTGCCTTCTTGGATCTCTTGGCTTCTCCTGAGCCCTCTTCAATACCAGACTTGGAGGGCATCAATGATGGCCCACCTCACAGGGTTTCAATTTCAGCTCCCGAAATTCCGTTCCCCTGAATTTCCGAGTATACACTCCAAACACCAACTCACAAGCACAACTTCAGCTCTTCGGCCAAGCCGAGCAGAACACTATTGTTCCAAAGGGGTACCTTTGCCCCAGTGGCCTGCAGCAAGGAGTCACCAACCTTTGGCTGCCTTCTTCACCTAAAGTCTTCTCCCCACATTCCTTTTCCTGTTTGGAGCCTGTTTCTCTGCTCCTCCCTTTTTAACTGAACTGGGACTTTTTCCTGTCCTCATCCCCTCCCCTCTCTGGGAATCTGGAACCTCTCCCTGTCCCCTGCCTGGGATACTTGTCTTCCATGGCGCTCAGCTCCTGGCCACCTGACCCAGGCTTTTGCACTGTTTCACTTTCTGCACAGGCGCATTGGGCCCACAGAACGAAAAAATTGCTGAACTGCGCATGTGCAGTCCGCTCACGCGCAAAAGCTCTGTGATCATCGGGAATTGAAGTTCCCGACCTCCACTCTCTACGAGGTAAGTATAGTTTTCATAACAATGTTCTGGTTGTGAATGTAAACTCACGTTATGTAAGCTGAAAGCAATTATTTGAACCTGGTACATCTGGTTTTTAATCTAATTTGATAGCTCAAGTAAATGTTCAATATTCAGGCATAGCAACAGATCAGAAAATGTAACCATTTCAACAATTACTGATAAATCAGTGAATTGCAAAAACCATAAACCCCCATAACACACAAACAGATAGATTGTATGAAGGTGGCAAAGGCACGGAATGTGTTCTGGGTTGGGGACTTCAATGTCCGTCACCGAGGGTGGCTCAGTAACACCACTACAGGCCAAGTCCTAAAGAACATAGCTGCTAGACTGCATCTGCAGCAGATGGTGAGGGAACCAACAAGAGCGAAAAACCTACTTGACCTCATCCTCATCAATCTACCTGTCACAAATGCATCTGTCCATGACTGTATCGGTAGGAGTGACTACCACACAGTCCTTGTGTAGACAAAGTCCTGTCTTCACAATGATGATACCCTCCATCGCCTTGTGTGGTGCTACCACTGTACTAAATGGCATAGATTTCAAACAGATCTAGCAACTCAAATCTGGGCATCCATGAGGCGCCATGGCCATCAGCAACAGCAGAATTGTATTCAACTGCAATTTGTAACCTCATGACCTGGAATATCCCCCACTCTAACATTACCATCAAACCAGGAGACCAATCCTGGTTCAATAAAGAGTGCAGGAGGACATTCCAGGAACAGCAACTGGCATACCTGAAAATTAGGTGTCAACCTGGGGAACCTGCAACACAGGACCACTTGCGTACCAAAGAGTGTAAACAGCATGCGATAGACAGAGCCAAGTGATCCCACAACCAACGCATCAGTTCAAAGCACTGCAGCCTTGCCACATCCAGTTGTGATGGTGGTGGACAATTTAACAATGTACCCGAGGTGAAGGCTCCACAACTATCCCCATTCTCAATGATGGGGGAGCCCAGCACATCAGTGCAAAAGACAAGGCTCAAACATTTTCAAGCATCTTCAGCCAGAAGTGCCATATAGATGATCAAACCAAGCCTCCTCTTGAGGCCCTCAGCTTCAACTTGTGCTCCAGGACTTGTCGCGCGCCTGGCCAAACTGTTCCAGTACAGCTACAACACTGGCATTTTTCCGACAATGTGGAAAATTGCCCAGGTACGTCCTGTACACAAAAAGCAGGACAAATCCAACCCAGCCAATTACTGCCCCATCAGTCTACTCTCCATCATCAGTAAAGTTATGGAAGAGGTCATCGATAGTGCTATCAAGTGGCACTTACGCAGCAATAACCTGCTCACTGACGTTCAGTTTGGGTTCTGCCAGAGCCACCGAGCTCCTGACCTCATTACAACCTTGGTCCAAACATGGACAAAACACGCTCAATTACTGACACACCAATAGTGCAGCACACCCTCAATTACCGATCCTCCAATAGTACAGAACACACTCAATTACTGATCCTCCAATAGTGCAGCACACCATCAATTACTGACCCTCCAATAGTGCAGTACACCCTCAAGTACTGACACTCCATTAGTGCAGCACACACTCAATTACTTACACTGCAATAGTGCAGCACACTCTCAATTACTGACCCTCCAATAGTGCAGCACACAATCAATTACTGACACACCAAAAGTGCAGCACATCCTCAATTACTGTCACTCCAATAGTGCAGCACACCCTCAATTACTGACCCTCCAATAGTGCAGCACACCCTCTATTACTGACCTCCAATAGTACAGCACACACTCAATTACTGAAACTCCAGTAGTACCGCACACCGTCAATTACTGACACTCCAACAGTGCAGCACCCGCTCAATTACTGACACTCCAATAGTGCAGCACATCCTCAATCACTGATCCTCCAATAGTGCAGCACACCCTCAATTACTGACACTCCAATAGTGCAGCACACCCTCAATTACTGATTCTCCAATAGTGCAGCGCACCCTCAATTACTGAACCTCCAATTGTACAGCAAACACTCAATTACTGACACACCAATAGTGCAGCACACCCTCAATTACAGACACACCAGTAGTGAGCACACCCTCAATTACAAGCACTCCAATAGTGCAGCACACCCTCAATTGCTGAAACTCCAATAGTGCAGCACACCCTCAAGTACTGACACTCCAATAGTGCAGCACACCCTCAATTACTGAAACTCCAATAGTGCAGCAAACCCTTAATTACGGAACCACCATTAGTGACGCACACCCTCAGGTATTGACACTCCAATAGTGCAGATCACCCTCTATTACTGATGTCCAATAGAGCAGCACACCCACATTTACTGACCCTCCAATAGTGCAGCGCACCCTCAATTACTCACCCTCCAGTAGCGCAACACACACTCAATTACTGACACACCAGTAGTGCAGCGCACCTCATTTACTGGACCTCGAAGAGTGCAGCACCCCCGGAATTACTGACACACGAATAGTGCAGCACACCCTCAATTAATGACACTCAAATAGTGCAGCACACCCTTAATTACTGGCACTCCAACAGTGCAGCACACCCTCAATTACAGACACACCAATAGTGAGCACACCCTCAATTACTGACTCTCCAATAGTGCAGCACACCCTCAATTTCCGACCCTCCAATAGTGCAGAACACCCTCAATTATTGGCACACCAATAGTGCAGCAGAGCCTCAATTGCTGACACTTCAATAGTGAAGCACACCCTCACTTACTGACACCCCAATAATGCAGCACACCCTCAATTACTTACACTATAGTAGTGCAGCACATCTTCAATTACTGACTCTCCAATACTGCAGCACACGCTCAATTACTGAACCTCCAATAGTGCAGCACATCCTCAATTACTTACAATCCAATAGTGCCGCACACCCTCAATTGCTGACCCTCCAATAGTGCAGCAAACTGTCAATTACTTACCCTCCAATAGTGAAGCACACCGTCAATTACTGACACTCCAATAGTGCAGCACACACTCAATTATTGAAACTCCAGTATTACCGCACACCGTCAATTACTGACACAGCAACAGTGCAGCACACGCTCAATTGCTGACACTCCAGTAGTGCAGCGCACCCTCAATTACTGATCCTCCAATAGTGCAGCACACCCTCAATTACTTACACTCCAATAGTGCAGCACGCCCTCAATTACTGACCCTCCAGTAGTGCAGCAAACTGTCAATTACTGACCCTCCAATAGTGAAGCACACCCTCAATTACTGACACTCCAATACTGCAGCACACCCTCTATTACTAAACTCCAATAGTGCAACACACACTCAATTACGGAAACTCCAGTAGTACCGCACACCGTCAATTACTGACACTCCAACAGTGCAGCACACGCTCAATTACTGACACTCCAATAGTGCAGCACACCCTCAATTACTGATCCTCCAATAGTGCAGCACACCCTCAATTACTGACACTCCAATAGTGCAGCACACCCTCAATTACTGAGACTCCAATAGTGCAGCACACCCTCAATTACTGATCCTCCAATAATGCAGCGCACCCTCAATTACTGAACCTCCAATTGTACAGCACACACTCAATTACTGACAAACCAATAGTGCAGCACACCCCTAATTAAAGACACACCAATAGTGAGCACGCCCGCAATTACTGAGACTCCAATAATGCAGCACACCCTCAATTACTGTCACTCCAATAGTGCAGCACTCCCCCAAGTACTGACACTCTAATAGTGCAGATCACCCTCTATTACTGATCTCCAATAGAGCAGTATACCCTCAATTACTGATACTCCAGTAGTGCCGCACACCGTCAATTACTGACACTCCAATAGTGCAGTGCACACTCAATTACTGACACTCCAATAGTGCAGCACACCCTCAATTACTGACACTCCAATAGTGCAGTGCACACTCAGTTACTGACACTCCAATAGTGCAGCACACCCTCAATTGCTGACACTCCAATAGTGCAGCGCACCCTCAATTACTGACCCTCCAATAGAGCAACACACACTCAATTACTGACACTACAATTGTGCTAAACACCCTAAATTTCTGACGTAACAGTAGTGCAGGACACGCTCAATTACTCGATCTCGAAGAGTGCAGCACCCCTGGAATTACTGACACACGAATAGTGCAGCACACCCTCAATTACTTACACTCCAATAGTGCAGTACACCCTCAATTACTGACTCTCCAATAGTGTGGCACACCATCAATTATGGACCCTCCAATAGTGCAGAACAACCTCAATTATTGGCACACCAATAGTGCAGCAGAGCCTCAATTGCTGACACTTCAATAGTGAAGCACAGCCTCACTTACCGACACTCCAATAGTGCAGCACACCCTCAATTACTGACACTCCAATAGTGCAGCACACGCTCAATAACAGAACCTCCAATAGTGCATCACACCCTCAATTACTGACTCTCCTGTACTGCAGTACACCCTCAATTACTTACACTCCATTAGTGCAGCACACCCTCAATTACTGATGCTGCAATAGTCCAGCACACCCTTAATTACTGACACTCCAACAGTGAAGCACATCCTCAATTACTGACACTCCAGTAGTGCAGTTCACCCTCAATTACTGAACTCCAATAGTGCAGCACACCCACAATAACTGAAATTCCTATAGTGCCGCACACCATCAATTACTGACAATCCAATACTGCAGCACATGCTCAATTACTGACACTCCAATAGTGCAGCACCCCCTTAATTACTGACTCTCCAATAGTGCAGCACACCCTCAATTACTGACACTCCAATAGTGCCGCGCACCCTCAATTTCTGACACTCCAATAGTGCAGCACACCCTCAATTACTGCACTGCAATAGTCCAGCACACCCTCAATTACTGACACTCCAATAGTGCAGCACAACCTCAATTACTGACAGTGCAATAGTCCAGCACACCCTCAATTACTGACCCACCAATAGTGCAGCACACTCTCAATTACTGAACCTCCTGTTCTACAGCACACACTCTATTACTGACACACCAATAGCACAGCACACCCCCAATTACAGACACACCAACAATGAGCTCACGCCCAATTACAGGCACTCCAATAGTGCAGCACACTCTCAATTACTGAACCTCCAATAGTGCAGCAAACCCTCAATCACTGACCCTCCACTAGTGAAGCACACCCTCAATTACTGACACTCCAATAGTGCAGCACACCGTCAAGTACTGACAATCCAATAGTGCAGATCACCCTCTATTACTGATCTCCCATAGAGCAGCACACCCTCAATTAATGAAAAACCAGTAGTGTCGCACACCATCAATTACTGACACTCCATTAGTGCAGCGCACGCTGAATTACTGACACCCCAATAATGCATCACACCCTCAATTACTGACACCCCAATAGTGCAGCACACCCTCAATTACTGACCCTCCAATAGTGCAGCACACCCTTAATTACTCACACTCCAATAGTGCAGCCTCCCTCAATTACTGACCCTCCAAAAGCGCAACACACACTCAATTACTGACACTACAATTGTGCTAAACACCCTCAATTTCTGACACACCAGTAGTGCAGCGCACCCTCAATTACTGGACCTCGAAGAGTGCAGCACCCCGGAATTACGGACACATGAATAGTGCAGCACACCCTCAATTACTGCCACTCCAACATTGCAGCACACCCTCAATTACTGACTCTCCAAATCTGCAGTACACGCTCAAATACTGAACCTCCAATAGTGCAGCACACCCTCAATTACTTACACTCCAATAGTGCAGCACACCCTCAATTACTGACACTCCAATAGTGCAGCACACCCTCTATTACTGAACTCCAATAGTGCAGCACACCCACAATAACTGAAATTCCAATAGTGCCGCACAACATCATTTACTGACAATCCAGTACTGCAGCACATGCTCAATTACTGACACTCCAATAGTGTAGCACACCCTTAATTACTGACCCCCCAATAGTTTAGCACACCCTCAATTACTGACACTCCAATAGTGCAGTTCACCCTCTATTACTGAACTCCAATAGTGCAGCACACCCACAATTACTGACACTCCAATAGTGCAGCGCACCCTCAATTTCTGACTCTCCAGTAGCGCAAAACAAACTCAATTACTGACATTCCAATACTGCATCACACCCTCAATTACTAACACATCAGTAGTGCAGCGCACCCTCAATTATTGAACCTCCAAGAGTGCAGCACCCCCGGATTTACTGACACACGAATAGTGCAGCACACCCTCAATTACTGACACCCCAACAGTGCTGTTCAGGCTCAATTACAGACACACCAATAGTGAGCACAGCATGAATTACTGACACTCCAATATTGCAGCACACCCTCAATTACTGAAATTCCAATAGTGCAGCACACCCTCAATTACTGACTCTCCAATAGTGCAGCACACCCTCAATTACTGATACACCAGTAGTGCAGCACCCTCATATACTGCCCTCCAATAGTGCAGAACACCCTCAATTATTCGCTCACCACGAGTACAGCACAGCCTCAATTACTGACACATCAATAGTGAAGCACACCCTCACTTAGTGACAATCCAATAATGCAGCACACCCTCAATTACTTACACTCCAATAGTGCAGCACACCCTCAATTACTGACTCTCCAATACTGCAGCACAACCTCAATTAGTGAATCTCCAATAGTGCAGTACACCCTTAATTATTGACACTCTAACAGTGCAGCACACACTCAATTATTGACACTCCAATAGTGCAGCACACCCTCAATTATTGAGACTCCATAGTGCAGCACACCCTCAATTACTGACACGCAAATACTGCAGCACACCCTCAATTACTGACACGCGAATAATGCAGCACACATTCAATTACTTACTCTCCAATCGTGCAGCACACCCTCAATTACTTACTCTCCAATACTGCAGCAAAGGCTCAATTACTGAATCTCCAATAGTGCAGCAAACCCTCAATAACTTACACTCCAATAGTGCAGCAAACCGTCAATTACTGACCCTCCACTAGTGAAGCGCAACCTCAATAACTGACACTCCAATAGTGCAGCACACCCTCAATTACTGACACTCCAATAGTGCAGTTCACCCACTATTACTGAACTCCAATAGTGCAGCACACTCACAGTAACTGAAATTCCAATAGTGCCGCACACCATCAATTACTGACAATCCAATACTGCAGCACACACTCAATTACAGACACTCCAATATTGCAGCACACCCTCAATTACTGACACTCCAATAGTGCAGTTCACCCACTATTACTGAACTCCAATAGTGCAGCACACCCACAATAACTGAAATTCCAATTGTGCCGCACGCCATCAATAACGGACAATCCAATACTGCAGCACACCCTCAATTACTGACACTCCAATAGTGCAACACACCCTCAATTACTAACACACCAGTAGTGCAGCGCACCCTCAAATACTGAACCTCCAAGATTGCAGCACCCCCGGAATTACTGACACACGAATAGCGCAGCACACCCTCAATTACTGACACCCCAATAGTGCAGTTCAGCCTCAATTAAAGACACACCAATAGTGAGCACACCGTCAATTCCTGACACTCCAATAGTGCAGCACACCCTCAATTACTGAACCTCCAATAGTGCAGCAAACCCTCAATTACTCACCCTCCACTAGTGAAGCACACCCTCAATTACTGACACTCCAATAGTGCAGCACACCATCAAGTACTGACACTCCAATAGTGCAGATCACCCTCTATTACTGATCTCCCATAGAGCAGCACACCCTCAATTACTGAAACACCAGTAGTGCCGCACACCATCAATTACTGACACTCCATTAGCGCAGCGCACGCTGAATTACTGACACCCCAATAGTGCAGCACACCCTCAATTACTGACCCTCCAATAGTGCAGCACACCCTCAATTACTCACACTCCAATAGTGCAGCCTCCCTCAATTACTGACCCTCCAAAAGCGCAACACACACTCAATTACTGACACTACAATTGTGCTAAACACCCTCAATTTCTGACACACCAGTAGTGCAGCGCACCCTCAATTACTGGACCTCGAAGAGTGCAGCACCCCGGAATTACGGACACATGAATAGTGCAGCACACCCTCAATTACTGCCACTCCAACATTGCAGCACACCCTCAATTACTGACTCTCCAAATCTGCAGTACACGCTCAAATACTGAACCTCCAATAGTGCAGCACACCCTCAATTACTTACACTCCAATAGTGAAGCACACCCTCAATTACTGACACTCCAATAGTGCAGCACACCCTCTATTACTGAACTCCAATAGTGCAGCACACCCACAATAACTGAAATTCCAATAGTGCTGCACAACATCATTTACTGACAATCCAGTACTGCAGCACATGCTCAATTACTGACACTCCAATAGTGTAGCACACCCTTAATTACTGACCCCCCCAATAGTTTAGCACACCCTCAATTACTGACACTCCAATAGTGCAGTTCACCCTCTATTACTGAACTCCAATAGTGCAGCACACCCACAATTACTGACACTCCAATAGTGCAGCGCACCCTCAATTTCTGACTCTCCAGTAGCGCAAAACAAACTCAATTACTGACATTCCAATACTGCATCACACCCTCAATTACTAACACATCAGTAGTGCAGCGCGCCCTCAATTATTGAACCTCCAAGAGTGCAGCACCCCCGGATTTACTGACACACGAATAGTGCAGCACACGCTCAATTACTGACACTCAAATAGTGCAGCACAACCCTCAATTACTGGCACTCCAACAGTGCAGCACACCCTCAATTACTGACACCCCAACAGTGCTGTTCAGGCTCAATTACAGACACACCAATAGTGAGCACAGCATGAATTACTGACACTCCGATATTGCAGCACACCCTCAATTACTGAAATTCCAATAGTGCAGCACACACTCAATTACTGATTCTCCAATAGTGCAGCACACCCTCAATTACTGATACACCAGTAGTGCAGCACCCTCATATACTGCCCTCCAATAGTGCAGAACACCCTCAATTATTCGCTCACCACGAGTACAGCACAGCCTCAATTACTGACACATCAATAGTGAAGCACACCCTCACTTAGTGACAATCCAATAATGCAGCACACCCTCAATTACTTACACTCCAATAGTGCAGCACACCCACAATTACTGACACACCAATAGTGAGCACAGCATGAATTACTGACACTCCGATATTGCAGCACACCCTCAATTACTGAAATTCCAATAGTGCAGCACACCCTCAATTACTGACTCTCCAATAGTGCAGCACACCTTCAATTACTGATACACCAATAGTGCAGCACACCCTCAATTACCGACCTCCAATAGTGCAGAACACCCTCAATTATTTACACAGCAATAGTGCAGCACAGCCTCCACTAATGACATTTCAATAGTGAAGCACACCCTCACTTACTGACACACCAATAATGCAGCACACCCTCAATTACTTACAATCCAATAGTGCAGCACACCCTCAATTACTGAATCTCCAATAGTGCAGCACACCCTTAGTTACTTAAACTCCAATAGTGCAGCACACCCTCAATTACTGAATCTCCAATAGTGCAGCACACCCTCAATTACTGACACTCCAGTTGTGCAGCACACCCTCACTTACTGACACACCAATAATGCAGCACACCCTCAATTACTTACAATCCAATAGTGCAGCACACCCTCAATTACTGAATCTAGAATAGTGCAGCACACCCTTAGTTACTTAAACTCCAATAGTGCAGCACACCCTCAATTACTGAATCTCCAATAGTGCAGCACACCCTCAATTACTGACACTCCAGTTGTGCAGCACACCCTTAATTACAGACACTCCAATCGTGCAGCACACCCTCAATTATTGACACTCCAATAGTGCAGCATACCCTCAATTACTGACACTCCAGTTGTGCAGCACACCCTCAATTACTGACACTCCAATAGTGCAGTAAACCCTGAATTACTGGCACTCCAATAATGCAGCACACCCTCAATTACTGACACGCCAATAGTGCAGCACACCCTCAATTATTGGCACTCGAATAATGCAGCACACACTCAATTACTGACACTCCAATATGGCAGCGCACCCTCAATTACTGACACTCCAATAGTACAGCACACCCTCAATTACTGACACTAAGAGTGCATCACAACTTCTATTACTGAACCTCCAATAGTGCAGCACACACTCAATTACTGACACTCCAATATGGCAGCGCACCCTCAATTACAGACACTCCAATAGTGCAGTTCACCTTCAATTGCAGACACACCAATAGTGCATCACAAACTCAATTACTGACACTCCAATAATGCAGCGCACCCTCAATTTCTGACACTCCAATAGTGCAGCACACCCTCAAGTACTGAGACTCCAATAGTGCAGATCACCCTCTATTACTGATCTCCAATAGAGCAGCACACCCTCAATTACTGAAACACCAGTAGTGCCGCACACCGTCAATTACTGACACTCCATTAGTACAGCGCATGCTGAATTACTGACACTCCAATAGTGCAGCACACCCTCAATTACTGACCCTCCAATAGTGCAGCACACCCTCAATTACTGACACTCCAATAGTGCAGCCTCCCTCCATTACTGACCCTCCAATAGCGCAACACACACTCAATTACTGACACTACAATTGTGCTAAACACCCTCAATTTCTGACGCACCAGTAGTGCAGCGCACCCTCAATTAATGGTCCTCGAAGAGTGCAGCACCCTGGAATTACGGACACATGAATAGTGCAGCACACTCTCAATTACTGCCACTCCAACATTGCAGCACACCCTCAATTACTGACTCTCCAATACTGCAGTACACGCTCAAATACTGAACCTCCAATAGTGCAGCACACCCTCAATTACTTACACTCCAATAGTGCAGCACACCCTCAATTACTGACACTCCAATAGTGCAGCACACCCTCAATTACTGACACTGCAATATTCCAGCGCACCCTCAATTACTGAGACTCCAATAGTGCAGCACACCCTCTATTACTGAACTCCAATAGTGCAGCACACCCACAATAACTGAAATTCCAATAGTGCCGCACAGCATCAATTACTGACAATCCAATACTGCTGCGCACGCTCAATTATTGACACTCCAATAGTGCAGCACACCCTTAATTACTGACCTCCAATAGTGCAGCACACCCTCAATTACTAACACACCAGTAGTGCAGTGCACCCTCAATTACTGACACTCCAATAGTGCAGCAAACCCTCAATTACTCACCCTCCAATAGTGCAGCGCACCCTCAATTACTGAACCTCCTGTTGTACAGCACACACTCTATTACTGACACACCAATTACACAGCACACCCCCAATTACAAACACACCAATAATGAGCTCACGCCCAATTACAGGCACTCCAATAGTGCAGCACACCTTCAATTACTGAAACTCCAATAGTGCAGCACACACTCAATTACTGAACCTCCAATAGTGCAGCAAACCCTCAATTACTCACCCTCCACTAGTGAAGCACACCCTCAATTACTGACACTCCAATAGTGCAGCACACCATCAAGTACTGACACTCCAATAGTGCAGATCACCCTCTATTACTGATCTCCCATAGAGCAGCACACCCTCAATTACTGAAACACCAGTAGTGCCGCACACCATCAATTACTGACACTCCATTAGTGCAGCGCACGCTGAATTACTGACACCCCAATAGTGCAGCACACCCTCAATTACTGACCCTCCAATAGTGCAGCACACCCACAATTACTCACACTCCAATAGTGCAGCCTCCCTCAATTACTGACCCTCCAAAAGCGCAACACACACTCAATTAGTGACACTACAATTGTGCTAAACACCCTCAATTTCTGACACACCAGTAGTGCAGCGCACCCTCAATTACTGGACCTCGAAGAGTGCAGCACCCCGGAATTACGGACACATGAATAGTGCAGCACACCCTCAATTACTGCCACTCCAACATTGCAGCACACCCTCAATTACTGACTCTCCAAATCTGCAGTACACGCTCAAATACTGAACCTCCAATAGTGCAGCACACCCTCAATTACTTACACTCCAATAGTGCAGCACACCCTCAATTACTGACACTCCAATAGTGCAGCACACCCTCTATTACTGAACTCCAATAGTGCAGCACACCCACAATAACTGAAATTCCAATAGTGCCGCACAACATCATTTACTGACAATCCAGTACTGCAGCACATGCTCAATTACTGACACTCCAATAGTGTAGCACACCCTTAATTACTGACCCTCCAATAGTTTAGCACACCCTCAATTACTGACACTCCAATAGTGCAGTTCACCCTCTATTACTGAACTCCAATAGTGCAGCACACCCACAATTACTGACACTCCAATAGTGCAGCGCACCCTCAATTTCTGACTCTCCAGTAGCGCAAAACAAACTCAATTACTGACATTCCAATACTGCATCACACCCTCAATTACTAACACATCAGTAGTGCAGCGCACCCTCAATTATTCATACTGCAATAGTGCAGTTCACCCTCAATTACAGACACACCAAGAGTGCAGCACATCCTCAAGTACTGAAATGCAAATACTGCAGCACACCCTCAATTACTGACACGCGAATAATGCAGCACACATTCAATTACTTACTCTCCAATCGTGCAGCACACCCTCAATTACTGACTCTCCAATACTGCAGCAAAGGCTCAATTACTGAATCTCCAATAGTGCAGCAAACCCTCAATAACTTACACTCCAATAGTGCAGCAAACCGTCAATTATTGACCCTCCAATAGTGAAGCGCAACCTCAATAACTGACACTCCAATAGTGCAGCACACCCTCAATTACTGACACTCCGATAGTGCAGTTCACCCACTATTTCTGAACTCCAATCGTGCAGCACACTCACAGTAACTGAAATTCCAATAGTGCCGCACACCATCAATTACTGACAATCCAATACTGCAGCACACACTCAATTACTGACACTCCAATAGTGCAGCACACCCTCAATTACTGACACTCCAGTAGTGCAGTTCACCCACTATTACTGAACTCCAATAGTGCAGCACACCCACAATAACTGAAATTCCAATTGTGCCGCACGCCACCAATAACGGACAATCCAATACTGCAGCACACCCTCAATTACTGACACTCCAATAGTGCAACACTCCCTCAATTACTAACACACCATTAGTGCAGCGCACCCTCAAATACTGAACCTCCAAGATTGCAGCACCCCCGGAATTACTGACACACGAATAGCGCAGCACACCCTCAATTACTGACACCCCAATAGTGCAGTTCAGCCTCAATTAAAGACACACCAATAGTGAGCACACCGTCAATTCCTGACACTCCAATAGTGCAGCACACCCTCAATTACCGACCTCCAATAGTGCAGAACACCCTCAATTATTTACACAGCAATAGTGCAGCACAGCCTCCACTAATGACATTTCAATAGTGAAGCACACCCTCACTTACTGACACACCAATAATGCAGCACACCCTCAATTACTTACAATCCAATAGTGCAGCACACCCTCAATTACTGAATCTCCAATAGTGCAGCACACCCTTAGTTACTTAAACTCCAATAGTGCAGCACACCCTCAATTACTGAATCTCCAATAGTGCAGCACACCCTCAATTACTGACACTGCAATAGTCCAGCACACCCTTAATTACTGAATCTCCAATAGTGCAGCACACCATCAATTATTGACACTCCAATAGTGCAGCATACCCTCAATTACTGACACTCCAGTTGTGCAGCACACCCTCAATTACTGACACTCCAATAGTGCAGTAAACCCTCAATTACTGGCACTCCAATAATGCAGCACACCCTCAATTACTGATACTGCAATAGTTCAGTTTACCCTCAATTACAGACACACCAAGAGTGCAGCACACCCTCAAGTACTGACACGCCAATAGTGCAGCACACCCTCAATTATTGGCACTCGAATAATGCAGCACACACTCAATTACTGACTCTCCAATCGTGCAGCACACACTCAATTACTGACACTCCAATAGTACAGCACACCCTCAATTACTGACACTAAGAGTGCATCACAACTTCTATTACTGAACCTCCAATAGTGCAGCACACACTCAATTACTGACACTCCAATATGGCAGCGCACCCTCAATTACAGACACTCCAATAGTGCAGTTCACCTTCAATTGCAGACACACCAATAGTGCATCACAAACTCAATTACTGACACTCCAATAATGCAGCGCACCCTCAATTTCTGACACTCCAATAGTGCAGCACACCCTCAAGTACTGACACTCCAATAGTGCAGATCACCCTCTATTACTGATCTCCAATAGAGCAGCACACCCTCAATTACTGAAACACCAGTAGTGCCGCACACCGTCAATTACTGACACTCCATTAGTGCAGCGCATGCTGAATTACTGACACTCCAATAGTGCAGCACACCCTCAATTACTGACCCTCCAATAGTGCAGCACACCCTCAATTACTGACACTGCAATAGTGCAGCCTCCCTCAATTACTGACCCTCCAATAGCGCAACACACACTCAATTACTGACACTACAATTGTGCTAAACACCCTCAATTTCTGACACACCAGTAGTGCAGCGCACCCTCAATTAATGGTCCTCGAAGGGTGCAGCACCCTGGAATTACGGACACATGAATAGTGCAGCACACTCTCAATTACTGCCACTCCAACATTGCAGCACACCCTCAATTACTGACTCTCCAATACTGCAGTACACGCTCAAATACTGAACCTCCAATAGTGCAGCACACCCTCAATTACTTACACTCCAATAGTGCAGCACACCCTCAATTACTGACACTCCAATAGTGCAGCACACCCTCAATTACTGACACTGCAATATTCCAGCGCACCCTCAATTACTGAGACTCCAATAGTGCAGCACACCCTCTATTACTGAACTCCAATAGTGCAGCACACCCACAATAACTGAAATTCCAATAGTGCCGCACAGCATCAATTACTGACAATCCAATACTGCAGCGCACGCTCAATTATTGACACTCCAATAGTGCAGCACACCCTTAATTACTGACACACAAAGAGTGCAGCAGAACCTCAATTACTGAACCTCCAATAGTGCAGCACACACTAATTACTGACACTCAAATCGTGCAGCACACCCTCAATTACTGACACCCCAGTAGTGCAGTTCAGCCTCAATTACGGACACACCAATATTGAGCAAACCATGAATTACCGACACTCCAATAGTGCAGCACACCTTCAATTACTGAAATTCCAATAGTGCAGCAGACCCTCAATTACTGACTCTCCAATAGTGCAGCACACCCTCAATTACTGATACACCAATAGTGCAGCATACCCTCAATTACCAACCTTCAATAGTGCGGAACACCCTCAATAATGGCACACCGATAGTGCAGCACAACCTCAATTAATGACACTTCAATAGTGCAGCACACCCTCAATTACTGACTCTGCAATACTGCGGCACACCCTCAATTACTGAATCTCCAATAGTGTAGCACGCCCTCAATTACTGAATCTCCAATAGTGCAGCACACCCTCAATTACTGACACTCCAATAGTGCAGTTCACCCACTATTACTGAACTCCAATAATGCAGCACACCCACAGTAACTGAAATTCCAATAGTGCCGCACACCATCAATTACTGACAATCCAATACTGCAGAACACACTCAGTTACTGACACTCCAATAGTGCAGCATACCCTCAATTACTAACACACCAGTAGTGCAGCGCACCCTCAATTACTGAACCTCCAAGAATGCAGCACCCCCGGAATTACTCACACACGAATAGTGCAGCACACGCTCAATTATTGACACTCAAATAGTGCAGGACACCCTCAATTACTGGTACTCCAACAGTGCAGCACACCCTCAATTACTGACACCCCAATAGTGCAGTTCAGCCTCAATTACAGACACACCAATAGTGAGCACACCTTGAATTACTGACACTCCAGTAGTGCAGCACACCCTCAATTACTGAAATTCCAATAGTGCAGTAGACCCTCAATTACTGACTCTCCAATAGTGCTGCACACCCTCAATTACTGATACACCAATAGTGCAGCATACCCTCAATTACCGACCTTCAATAGTGCAGAACACCCTCAATAATGGCACACCAATAGTGCAGCACAGCCTCAATTAATGACATTTCATTAGTGTAGCACACCCTCAATTACTGACTCTCCAATACTGCAGCACGCCCTCAATTACTGAATCTCCAGTAGTGCAGCACAGCCTCAATTACTGACCCTACAATAGTGCAGCACACCCTCAATTACATACACTCCAAAAGGGCAGCACACCCTCAATTACTGACCCTGCAATAGTACAGCACACCCTCAATTAGCGACTCTCCAATAGTTCAGCACACCCTCAACTCCTGACCCTCCTAAAATGCAGCACACCCTCAATTACTGACCCACCAAGAGTGCAGTAAACCCTCAATTACTGGCACTCTAATAATGCAGCACACCCTAAGTTACTGACACTGCAGTAGTGCAGCACACGCTCATATACTGACACAGCAATAATGCAGCACACCCTCAATTACCGACCCTTCAATAGTGCAGCACACACTCAATTACTGACACTCCAATAGTACAGCACACCCTCAATTACTGACACACAAAGAGTGCAGCAGAACCTCAATTACTGAACCTCCAATAGTGCAGCACACGCTTAATTACTGACAATCAAATCGTGCAGCACACCCTCAATTACTGACACCCCAATAGTGCAGTTCAGCCTCAATTACAGACACACCAATATTGAGCAAACCATGAATTACCGACACTCCAATAGTGCAGCACACCCTCAATTACTGAAATTCCAATAGTGCAGCAGACCCTCAATTACTGACTCTCCAATAGTGCAGCACACCCTCAATTACTGATACACCAATAGTGCAGCATACCCTCAATTACCGACCTTCAATAGTGCAGAACACCCTCAATAATGGCACACCAATAGTGCAGCACAGCCTCAATTACTGACTCTGCAATACTGCAGCACACCCTCAATTACTGAATCTCCAATAGTGTAGCACGCCCTCAATTACTGAATCTCCAATAGTGCAGCACACCCTCAATTACTGACACTCCAATAGTGCAGTAAACCCTCAATTACTGGCACTCCAATAATGCAGCCCACCCTCAATTACTGTCTCTCAAATACTGCAGCACAGGCTCAATTACTGAATCTCCAATAGTGCAGCACACCCTCAATAACTTACACTCCAATAGTGCAGCACACCCTCAATTACTGAGCGTCAAATAGTGCAGCAAACCGTCAATTACTGACCCTCCAATAGTGAAGCGCACCCTCAATTACTGACACTCCAATAGTGCAGCACACCCTCAATTACTGACACTCCAATAGTGCAGTTCACCCACTATTACTGAACTCCAATAATGCAGCACACCCACAGTAACTGAAATTCCAATAGTGCCGCACACCATCAATTACTGACAATCCAATACTGCAGAACACACTCAATTACTGACACTCCAATAGTGCAGCACACCCTCAATTACTAACACACCAGTAGTGCAGCGCACCATCAATTACTGAACCTCCAAGAATGCAGCACCCCCGGAATTACTCACACACGAATAGTGCAGCACATGCTCAATTATTGACACTCAAATAGTGCAGGACACCCTCAATTACTGGTACTCCAACAGTGCAGCACACCCTCAATTACTGACACCCCAATAGTGCAGTTCAGCCTCAATTACAGACACACCAATAGTGAGCACACCATGAATTACTGACACTCCAGTAGTGCAGCACACCCTCAATTACTGAAATTCCAATAGTGCAGCAGACCCTCAATTACTGACTCTCCAATAGTGCTGCACACCCTCAATTACTGATACACCAATAGTGCAGCATACCCTCAATTACCGACCTTCAATAGTGCAGAACACCCTCAATAATGGCACACCAATAGTGCAGCACAGCCTCAATTAATGACATTTCAATAGTGCAGCACACCCTCAATTACTGACTCTCCAATACTGCAGCACGCCCTCAATTACTGAATCTCCAATAGTGCAGCACAGCCTCAATTACTGACCCTACAATAGTGCAGCACACCCTCAATTACATACACTCCAAAAGGGCAGCACACCCTCAATTACTGACCCTGCAATAGTACAGCATACCCTCAATTAGCGACCCTCCAATAGTTCAGCACACCCTCAACTCCTGACCCTCCTAAAATGCAGCACACCCTCAATTACTGACCCACCAAGAGTGCAGTAAACCCTCAATTACTGGCACTCTAATAATGCAGCACACCCTAAGTTACTGACACTGCAATAGTGCAGTTCACCCTCAATTGCAGACACACCAAGAGTGCAGCAGATCCTCAATTACTGACACGCCAAAGTGCAGCACACCTTCATATACTGTCACAGCAATAATGCAGCACACCCTCAATTACCGACCCTCCAATAGTGCAGCACACGCTCAATTTCTGGCAGTCCAATAGTGCAGCACACGCTCAATTACAGACACACCAATAATGCATCACACACTCAATTACTGACACTCCAATAGTCCAGCACACCCTTAATTACTGCCTCTCCAATAGTGCAGCACACCCTCAATTTTTGACTCTCCAATACTGCAGCACAACCTCAATTACTGAACTTCCAATAGTGCAGCACACCCTCCATTCCTTTCACTCCAATAGTGCAGCACAACCTCAATTACTGACACTCCAATAGTGCAGCACACCCTCAATTACAGACTCTCCAATACTGCAGCACACCCTCAATTATGGACCCTCCAATAATGCTACACGCCATCAATTACTTACACTCCAATGTTGCAGCACACACTCAATTACTGACCCTCCAATAGTGCAGCAAACCCTCAATTACTGACACTCCAATAGTGCTGCAAACCCTCAATTACTGACACTCCAATATTGCAGCACACCCTCAATTACTGACACTCCAATAGTGCAGCACACCCTCAATTACTGACCCTCAATTCCTGCCTCTCCAATAGTGCAGCACACCCTCAGTTACTGACACACCAGTAGTGCGGCGCACCCTCAATGACTGAACCTCCAAGAGTGCAGCACCCCGGAATTACTGACACACGAATAGTGCAGCACACCCTCAATTATTGACACTCAAATACTGCAGCACACCCTCAATTCCTGGCACTCCAACAGTGCAGCACACCCTCAATTACTGACACCCCAAGAGTGCAGTTCACCCTCAATTACTGAAACTCCATTTGTGCAGCACACCCATAATTACTTGCACTCCAATAGTGCAGCACACCCTCAATTACTGACCCTCCATTAGTGCAGCAAACACTCAATTACTGACCCTCCAATAGAGAAGCACACCCTCAATTAGTGACACTCCAATAGTGCAGTTCACCCTCTATTACTGATCTCCAATAGTGCAGCACACCCTCAATGACTGAAATTCCAATAGTGCAGCACGCCGTCAATTACTGACAACCCAATAGTGCAGCACACGATCAATTACTGACACACCAATAGTGCAGCACACCCTCAATTCCTGAACCTCCAATAGTGCAGCACACCCTCAATTACTGGCACTCCAATAGTACAGCGCACCCTCAATTTTGACCCTCCAATAGCGCAACACACTCTCAATTACTGACACTCCAATTGTGCAGCACACCCTCAATTACTGACACACCAGTAGTGCAGCACACCCTCAATTAATGAACCTCCAAGAGTGCAGCATCCCCGGAATTACTGACACACGAATAGTGCAGCAAACCCGCAATTACTGACACTCAAATAGTGCAACACACCCTCAATTACTGGCACTCCAACAGTGCAGCACGCCCTAAATTACTGACACCCAATAGTGTAGTTCACGCTCAATTACAGACCCTCCAATAGTGAGCACACCCTCAATTACTGACACTCCAATAGTGCAGCATACCCTCAATTACTTAAATTCCAATAGTGCCGCACTCCCTCAATTACTTACACTCCAATAGTGCAGCACAGCCTCAATTACTGACTCTCCAATAGTGCAGCACACCCTCAATTACTGACTCTCCAATACTGCAGCACACACTCAGTTACTTACACTCCAATATTGCAGCACACCCTCAATTACTGACACTCCAATAGTGCAGCACACACTCAATTACTGACATTCTAATAGTGCAGCACACCCTCAATTACTGACACTCTGTTAGTGCAGCACACACTCAATTACTGACACTCCAATAGTGCAGCACACCCTCAATTACTGACTCTCCAATATTGCAGCACACCCTCAATTACTGACTGTAATGCTGTACCTGTCCTGTGAGTGTTTGATGGTTACAGTGTAGTGGGAGCTTTACTCTGTATTTAACCCCGTGCTGTACTATCCTGGGAGTGTTTGATGAGGACAGTGTAGATGGAGCTTTACTCTGTATCTAACCCCGTGCTGTACCTGCCCAGGGAGTGTTTGATGGGGACAGTGTAGAGGGAGATTTACTCTGTATCTAACCTCGTGCTGTCCCTGTCCTGGGAGTGTTTGATGGGGACAGTGTGGAGGGAGCTTTACTCTGTATCTAACCCTTTTGCTGTTCCAGTCCTGGGAGTGTTTGATGGGCACAGTGTAGAGGGAGCTTTACTCTGTATCTAATCCCATGCTGTACCTGTCCTGGGAGTGTTTGTTGGGGACAGTGTAAAGGGAGCCTTACTCTATATCTAACCCCATACTGTACCTGTCCTGGGAGTATTTGATGGGGACAGTGTGGAGGGAGATTTACTCTGTATCTAACCGCGTGCTGCACCTGGAGTATTTAATGGGACAGTCACATTGGCTGAAACACACACTCTCCCATCTTTCTCTGTAGTGGCTGATTGCCATTTACAGACTGAAATTGTATTTTAATCCATTGGATGTTGGTACACAGCACCATCTGCTGGGTATCTTCTTTAGTCCTTTTCTTCAGTTCCAATTGGACACTGCTGTTCCCGTAAAAGGTGTTTAAATGTCTCACCCACTTCTCTCTCAGTTACAGTCAGACACCGGGCAGCCTGTTCCTATCTGAGGGAATTAACCCCCTCACCCACCTCTCCCCCATTTACAATCAGACACCTGGCAGCCCGAACCTATCGGAGGTGATTAACCCTCTCACCCATCTCTCTCCCAGTCACAGACAGACAACGGGCAGCCTGTTCCTATCGGAGGGGATTAACCCTCTTAATCCCCTCTCCCCAGTTACAGTCAGACACGGGGCAGCCTGTTCCTATCTGAGGGAATTAACCCCCTCACCCACCTCTCTCCCA
This sequence comes from Cetorhinus maximus, assembly GCF_964194155.1. NCBI lineage: Eukaryota > Metazoa > Chordata > Chondrichthyes > Lamniformes > Cetorhinidae > Cetorhinus > Cetorhinus maximus. The sequence goes on along the minus strand of NW_027596254.1, from coordinate 212,022 downwards.
GTTACAGTCAGACACTGGGCTGCCTGTTCCTATCACTTCTAGCCACAAGGCGTTGTAGGAGCCTCTTCCGCAAGTGGCAGCTGGTTCTGAGTCAATTGTTAATTTTAAATACGACCTTGACTTCTGTTAACCAAATCTATCCAGGGATGTGTGGCAAAGGCAGGCAGGTGAAGTGCGCTCACAGATCAGCCACGATCTCAGTGGATGGCAGAACAGTCTCAAGGGGCTGAATGGCCTCCGTCTGTTCCTGTACTTCCCCCCAACCAGCCCATCCACATGATTTTGGCGGGGGGGGAGGGTGCTTATCGGGGAGGGTGTTCCCATGCCACCCCCCACACCCCCACGCACCCCCGTCTCGCGGACAACCCCTCGGGCTTGAAAGGTAGCAGGCAGGTCTGTCTGCTTGTCATTGACTAGAATCAAAATTCAACTCAGGCCTGTCCCGATATTGGATGACCCAGCCTCAATTTTCAGCCCTCGAACCTGATGGGGTAAATAGACACCAAGCCTATGATGGTGAAGCGTAAATCTAGACACACATCCTTTTCTTGACAGTAGGTTTATTTACAGAATGCAGCATTACACACGTCTGCCTGCTATCTGCCAACTCACCCAGCGTTCCCTCTTTATATGTACTCAAGATACTTAATCAATCAATACCCTCCACTTGTTTGTCCTTAGCCTTAACGACACAATTCACAAAACATTAACATGAGCCTCAGCGGCACGTTCCAGAGAGAAATCCAAGTCTTCATTTGTTCATTTAATTATTTCTGGGATGTGGGCTCCGCTGGCCAGGCCCAGTATTTATTGCCCATCCCTAATTGCCCCTTGAGAAAGTGGCGGTGAGCTGCCTTCTTGAACTGCTGCCGTCCATGTGGTGTAAGTACATCCACTGTGCTGTTAGGATGGGGATTCCAGGATTTTGACCCAGCAACGATGAAGGAACGGCCCATATATTTCCAAGTCAGGACGGTGAGTGGCTTGGAGGGGATCTTCCATGTGGTGGTGTTCCCCGTGTGTCTGCTGCCCTCGTCCTTCTAGATGGTAGCGGTCGTGGGTTTGGAAGGTGCTGTCGAAGGAGACTTGGTGAGTTGCTGCAGTGCATCTTGTAGATGGTACACACACTGCTGCTACTGTGCGTCGGTGGTGGAGGGAGTGAATGCTTGTGGATGGGGCGCCGATCAAGTGGGCTGCTTTTTCCTTGATGGTGTCGAGCTTCTCGAGTGTTGTGGGAGCTGCACTCATCCAGGCAAGTGGCGAGTATTCCATCACACTCCTGACTCGTACCTTGTCGATGGTGGACAGGCATCAGGAGGTGAGTTACTCGCTGCAGGATACCCAGCCTCTGACCTGCTCTTGTAGCCACAGTATTTATATAGCTGGTTCAGTTCAGTTTCTTTTCAATGGTAACCCCCAGGAGGTTGATAGTGGGAGATTCAGTGATGGTAATGCCATTGAACATCAAGGGTTGATGGATAGATTCTGTATTCTTGGAGAAAGTCATTGCCTGGCACTTGTGTGGCACGAATATTACTTGCCACTTGTCGGCCCAAGCCTGGATATTGTCCAGGTCTTGCTGCATTTGGACATGGACTGTTTCAGTATCTGAGGATTCGCGAATGGTGCTGAACATTGTGCAATTGTCAGCGAACATCCCCACTTCTGACCTTATGCTGGATGGATGGTCATTGATGAAGCAGCTGAAGATGGTTGGGCCGAGGACACTCTCCTGAGGAACTCCTGCAGTGATGTCCTGGAGCTGAGATGACTCACCTCCAACAACCACAACCATTTTCCTTTGTGCTAGGTATGACTCCAACCAGCAGAGAGTTTTCCCCCTGATTCCCATTGACTCCAGTTTTGCTAGGGCTCCTTGATGCCACACTCAGTCAAATGCTGCCTTGATGTCAAGGGCAGTCACTCTCACCTCACCTCAGGAGTTCAGCTTCTTTGCTTATGTTTGAACCAAGGCTGTAATGAGGTCAGGAGCTGAGTGGCCCTGGCGTAACCCAAACTGGGCATCAGTGAGCAGCTTATTGCTAAGCAAGTGCCACTTGATAGCACTGTTGTTGACCCTTTCCATAACTTTACTGATGATGGAGAGTAGACTGATGGGGAGGTAATTGGCTGGTTCGATTTGTCCTGCTTTTTGTGTACAGGACATAACTGGGCAATTTCCCACATAGCCGGGTAAATGACAGTGCTGTAGCTGCACTGGAACGGCTTGGCTAGGGGCACGGCAAGTTCTGGAGCACAAGTCTTCAGTACTATTGCCATAATATTGTCAAGTCCCCCCTTCAGCCGTTGATATCTTGAAATCACGTGGAGTGAATCGAATTGGCTGAGGACTGGCACCTGTGATGCTGGGGACCTCCGGAGGAGGCCGAGATGGATCATCCACTCGGCACTTCTGGCTGAAGATTCTAGCAAATGCTTCAGCCTTATCTTTTGCACTGATGTGCTGGGCTCCTCCATCACTGAGGATGGGGATATACGACTGGATGTGGCAGGACTGCAGAGCTTAGATCTGATCCGTTGGTTGTGGGAGCGCTTAGCTCTGTCTATCACTTGCTGCTTATGCTGTTTGGCACACAAGTAGTCCTGTGTTATAGCTTCCCCAGGTTGACACTTCATTTTTAGGTATGCCTGGTACTGCTCCTGGCATGCCCTCCTGCACTCTTCATTGAACCAGGGTTGATCTCCTGGCTTGAGTGGGGGTTATGCTGGACCATGAGGTTACAGATAGTGTTTGAGTACAATTCTGCTGCTGCTGATGGCCCACAGCGCCTCATGGATGCCCACTCTGAGTTGTTAGGTCTGTTCAAAATCTATTCCATTTAGCACAGTTGTAGTGCCACACAACAAGATGGAGGGTATCCTCAATGTGAAGACAGGACTTCAACGACTGTGTGGTGGTCACTCCTTCCGATACTATCACGGACAGATGCACCTGCAGCAGGCAGGTTGGTGAGGATGAGGTCAAGTATGTTTCTCCCTCTTGTTGGTTCCCTCACCACCTGCCGCAGACCCAGTCTAGCAGCTATGTCCTTTAGGACTTGGCCAGCTTGGTCAGTAGCGGTACTACCGAACCACACTTGGTGATGTACACTGAAGTCCTCCTCCCAGAGAACACTCTACTCCCTTGCCACCCTCAGTGCTTCCTCCAAGTGATGTTCAACATGAAGGAGCACTGATTCATCGGCTGCGGGAGGGCGGTACATTAATCAGCAGGAGGTTTCCTTGCCCATGTTTGACCTGATGCCATGAGACTTCATTGGGTCCAGAGTCGATGTTGAGGACTCCCAGGGAAACTCCCTCCTGACTGTATACCACTGTGCTGCCACCTCTGCTGGGCCTGTCCTGCCGGTGGGACAGGACACACCCAGGGATGGCGACGGTGGTGTCGGGGACATTATCTGTAAGGTACGATTCCGTGAGGGTGACTATGTCAGGCTGTTGCTTGACTAGTCTGTGAGACAACTCTCCCAATTTTGGCACAAGGTCCCCAGATGTCAGTAAGGAAGAAATTGCAGGGTCGACGGGGCTGAGTTTGCCGTTGTCGATGCCGGGCATTCCCACGATGGTAGAATTTAAATTCAACGAATAAACCTGGAACTATGAAGCCAGTTTCAGTCATGGTGACCGTCATCAATTGTCGTAAAAACCCCATCTGGTTCACTCGTGTCCCCCCTTCGGGGAAGGGAAATCTGCCGCTCTTACCCGGTCTGGCCTACACGTGACTCCAGACCCCACCCAACATGCCCCTACCCCCCCCACCACTTGAAATGGCCGAGCGAGCACCACACCGTTCAAGGGGGAAATTAGGGATGGTGGGGGGGGAGGCAATAAATGCTGGGGCCTCGCCAGCGATGCCCCCATGTCCTGTGAGAGAATAAATAAGAAAACAAGATCGTGAGGTGGCGTGTTTTGCTGGGAAGATGCCGGAAGGCGCCTACAGTTTGGATAAGAGGAGTTTTTTTGGGGCCATGAAGCAAAGCAATCTTGGGAATATGGATACACAAATCAGTAAATAGTAGCGAGGCAGGTTAATAAGGTCAGCGAAACGTCGGAGCTCATTTCTAGAGGGATAGAAGAGCAGAGAAGGCCTGTTGAATTTGTACAGCTCCAAGGTTAGGCCACACTTGGAGCACTGCGAATAGTTCACCTGTACAATGGAAAGGTTATTCAGGTAAGAGGTCAGACACCACCCAGGACAAAGCAGCCCTCGCTCGATCGGCACCCAATCCACCAACATTCACTCCCTCCTCCACCGACGCACAGTAGTAGCAGTGTGTGTACCATCTACAAGATGCACTGCAGCAACCCACCAAGGCTCCTTCGATAGCACCTTCCAAACCCACGACCACTACCATCGAGAAGGACGAGAGCAGCAGACACACGGGGAACACCACCACCTGGAAGTTCCCCTCCGAGCCACTCGCCATCCTGACTTGGAAATATATCGGCCGTTCCTCCACTGAATCACAGAATCACAGAGTGCAGAAGAGGCCCTTCAGCCCATCGAGACTGCACCAACACGTGAGAAACACCCGACCCTATCTACCTAATCCCATTTACCAGCACTTGGCCCCATAGCCTTGAATGTTGTGACGTGCCAAGTGCTCATCCCGGTACATTTTAAAGGATGTGAGGCAGCCCGCCTCCACCAACCTCCCAGGCAGCGCATTCCAGAGCGTCACCACCCTCTGGATAAAAAAGTTTTTCCTCACATCCCCCCTAAACCTCACAGAATCAGTCGCTGGGTCAAAATCCTGGAACTCCCTCTTTAACCGCACGGTGAGTGTACCTACACCACAGGGACTGCAGCAGCTCATGGAGGCTGCTCACTGCCACCTTCTGAAAGGGGCAATTAGGGACCGGCAGCAAACGCCGGGCCAGGCCAGCGACGCTCTAATCCCAAGAACAAATGCTTAAAAATGAAGTAGCGAGTTCCCCGCCCTCTCAGCCCTCTGGGGAGAAAGACATTCTCCTGAATTCATTGTTGGATTTATTAGTGACAATCTTACGGTGACTGCAATTGGTTTTGGTTTCCCCATCAAGTGGAGACTCCTTTTCTATGTCTAAACGATTAAAACCCTTTGATTATTCTGAAGACCTCTATCAGGTCACCCCTCAGCTTCCTATTGTCATAGAGCCCCGGACTATTTGGTCTTTCCTGATAGTTCCGGATGTCGGAGATTAATCACACCGAGGCATCATTTCGTACGTAGAAACCCCATTTATTACTTGTGCACAAGGGACAGCAATACAACGAGAGCTATTGTACGGTCTCAAAACAGAATACACAAACACTTGCTTAAAAGCATTTTACAACCAATCAGTAAATTTTGCACATCTCAATCCGCTTATTTGCATACATTAACTGAACAATCCATGTTTTATTAAATTTCCATTCCCTTCACAACAGACATTGTGGTTATGCAAATGCTTATCACAACTTTAATTACATTCGGCCTGAGAAAGAACAACATGGAATGTCTCAGGGCTCATCCTACAACAGTGGTCAGACAAGATGGTATTGTTCTTCAAGGTTGCGGTATTTTTCTCTTAGGCCTAAGCATTTAACTCAATTTCTCCATTAATCCTTTTAGTACTAAGTGGGTTCCCTATTTGTCTAGGCCACCACATAGACCTGTGGTCGTGATTTGGCTTTTTATTCTCCGCTACCTCCATTTCATTTATCTGTGCTCCGTGCTGACCAAGTGTGGTCTGACCGAGTTTGGACATCGCTTGCGTGTAATTCTATTTCTCTAGAGATAAACCCCAGTGCTTGGTTTGCTATTATTCGTGGCTGAAAAAAAAGAGAGATGTCGAATTCTTTCGCCTTGCACTCATCAGGACACTTCGCGAGAATGCCAATGGAAAGGGTGAGCAACAATTTGTACTGTACGTGACTGGCGGATCGTATCGAACAGCACTTCCCGGCCGCTGTTCACCATGGGCAAGGTACGTGGCCGCACCCGACCAGCTCGTGCTTGCAGAGCTCGAAACACGGTGCCCAACATTAGATGCGATTCCACGATTGGACAACGCTTGCTAAGTAACCCCTAGCGTGCTAAGAATTACGCTGACAGCCAATTTAAGGTTGTCTGTTGGGCTCACAGTCTGGTACAGTTGCCATTGCTGGAAGCTGCATATATTAGTACACAGGGCCCCGTTCTTTGCAGACAGAAAGAACAATGTACACACATTGCGCCTGTTTCGGCCTAAACAAAATAAGTGACAGCCATTCGCTGACTCATTCCTCAGGGCAACGCCTTGACCGATCAGGGGTTAAGCTGCCCTGTTTAAATTCCAAACAATGCTTGGCAGTTAACTGTCAGTCATCATCACTGGTACATTCTCCATGGCAACGCCTCTACCCAGCAGAGTCCGCTTCCCAACCAATCAGCACTCTCTTCACATACGGTATAAATTGTTGTTTTCTCCTTATATTGGTATCCTGCATTAACGATTGCAGCAACCATCAGTGGTTTGGATGGTGGGGAGACAGAGTGGATGGGACTGTGGACCTCAAATACCTACACGGCGGACCCCAGCCTCACCGGCCCCGGCCGCCCTGGCCTCCTGCCTCCTGCCCAGCTCCATGGCCTGTTCTTCAAAAGGCGTGAGTCGCTGCAGGAGAGCGCACCCACCTCCAGTCCTCTGGCACTCCCGGGCATTGTGGTGAGTTCTTGCCTGCAAAACAGAGAAGAGGATTTATTGGGGCTGATCGCTCATGTACTCTGCACGCTCACACCGCACCCCAACCACAGTGGCCCAACTGAGGCCTCCAGCGGCTCCTGTCCTCACTACTGGTGATCAGTCCCCAGAAGATAGTATGGCTGGTCCCAACCCCCTCCCCCAACGGCCACCTTGGACACATTCGGCGTCCATCACTTTGAAGAGCACACGGGTGTTAGCGCCCATGGCAAGGGGGATCAACTAGGTGCGGCGCCGATGCCAGCAGATGGCACTTGCCCAAAACATCTTGAGGCACCCCTTGCACCATCTCATTACCATCAATATGACATGTGTTGGAGTTCTGAGTATGTGTCCAGCGGCCTCCCCTGCAGTTTGCCCCCAGAATACTCAAATGCTACAAACACCAACATATGATGTGGGGAGACCCCTTCTTCACCTCAACCACTAAGGCTGATGTAAGCATGATCAGTCCCCAATTGCCCACCCAGCGTGCGACAGTTGCCCTCTGCAGTAACAAAAGCAGGACATGGTGGAGGGGGGTCAAAGTCTAAGGCTGCCTTCTGGGTCAAATGGCCAAGACAGACACGGTATTCACCCTCCCAGAGATCAGCAAATCATTGAATCGTTTCCTGCACTGGGTGCCAGTGCACCGCACATCATCATGGGTGCTTACAGCGTCACCCACCTGCTCCCACGCCTGGCTGGTGACATGGGGGACCCTCCTCCTCCGATCCTCCGGATACAGAAGGTGCCGACGGATAGACACCGTGGGTGGAAAACCTCGGTCGTTGACAGGGCCCTCAACCGTGTCCGGCCCATATCCCGCGCATCCTCCCTCACGCCTTCTCCTCCTTCCCAGAAACATGATAGGGTCCCCCTTGTCCTCACTTATCACCCCACCAGCCTCCGCATTCAAAGGATCATCCTCCTCCATTTCCGCCAACTCCAGCATGATGCCACCACCAAACACATCTTCCCTTCACCCCACCTGACGGCATTCCGTAGGGATCGTTCCCTGCGGGACACCCTGGTCCACTCCTCCATCACCCCCTACTCCTCAACCCCCACCTATGGTACCTCCCCATGCCCACGCAGAAGATGCAACACCTGCCCCTTCACTTCCTCTCTCCTCACCGTCCAAGGGCCCAAACACTCCTTTCAAGTGAAGCAGCATTTCACTTGCATTTCCCCTAACTTAGTCTACTACATTCGTTGCTCCCAATGCGGTCTCCTCTACATTGGAGAGACCAAACGCAAACTGGGCGACCGCTTTGCAGAACACCTGCGGTCTGTCCGCAAGAAAGACCCAAACCTCCCTGTCGCTTGCCATTTTAACACTCCACCCTGTTCTCTTGCCCACACGTCTGTCCTTGGCTTGCTGCATTGTTCCAGTGAAGCCCAACGCAAACTGGAGGAACAGCAACCCATCTTCCGACTAGGCACTTTACAGCCTTCCGGGCTGAATATTGAATTCAACAACTTTAGATCTTAAACTCCCCCTCCCCCCCATCCCCACTCCGTTTCTCCCCCCTCCCTTTTTTTTCAATAATTTATATAGATTCTTCTTTTCCCACCTATTTCCATTATTTTTTAATCTAAAATTAAAACTGTTAGTCTTTCCACCCCACCCCCACTAGAGCTGTACCTTGAGTGTCCTGTCTTACATTCTTAATTAGCACTTTTCTTAGACAAATATCACCACCTTCAACACTTCTTTGATCCTTTTGTCTGTGACATCTTTTGATTATCTGCTCCTATCACTGCATGCTTATCTCCACAATTACCACACCCTCAACTTCTCTCACCCCCCGCCCCCCACACCTTAAACCAGCTTATATTTCACCTTTCTCCTAACTATGCTTCAGTTCTGACGAAGGGTCGTGAAGACTCGAAACGTCAACTGATTTCTTCTCCACCGATGCTGCCAGACCTGCTGAGTTTTTCCAGGTAATTCTGTTTTTGTTTTGGATTTTCAGCATCCGCAGTAGCTTTTAGCTTTTTGTTTTAGCACTCCACTAATCCTGACTCCCACTAACCCACCCCTCACCCACACACCACACCTTCCAAACTGACCCCATAACTAGCTAAACTAGCACTCCACTAATCCTGACTCCCACTAACTCACCCCTCACACACACACCACACCTTCCAAACTGTCCCCATAACTAGCTAAACTGGCACTGCACTAATCCTAGCTCTCGGCCCCGCAGCTCTCGGCCCCGCAGCTCTCGGCCCCGCAGCTCTCGGCCCCGCAGCTCTCGGCCCCGATTTAGTCGTGCTGTCAAGACACCGATCTTCGCGCCCCACCCTTCCTCCCCATGCCCCCTTTAATAAATTGGTTAAACATGATTTCTCTTTCACAAAGCCATTAGGACTCTGCCTGATTGCCTTGAATTTTTCCAGGTGCCCTGCTATAACGTCCTGAATAAAGCTTCTAACCATGACAAATGTTATGCTCACTGGCCTGTTTCTTGCTTTCTGTCTCCGTTCCTTTGAATAAGGGAGTTACATTGACCGTTTTCCAATCCCATGGAGGGAGGTTGAGACACTGGGCTTGTGGGGAGGGGAGATGGTGATGGTGATGGGGAGTGATGGGAGGGAGATGGGGAGAGGTAGAGACACTGGGATTGTGGGAGGGGGGGTGATGGAGAGAGTGGAGTTGGGCAGGTCTCGGGGGTAGGTGTGGCTCACCCTACAGGGCGAGGTGCCGCCTCCCTGGTCAAACGGCAGGGTTGCATCGCTCCCGCGCTCCTGCACGCATGAGATGAAGCGGAAAGCTGCGAGTTGGGCAGTGCCGGCCGGGAGCTATGGGGTATGGAGGTGGGACGGGGGAGTGATGGAGGGGAGGGAGGTGTGTTGAAATAGAGTCACTGGGATTGCGTGTACAGGAGCTGCCCAACGCCGAGGAATTTTTCGGGGGGTTGGAGCGTGGGAATAAGGAATCTGGCTGAGGTTGTTACAGGGTTTTGGTGAGACCGTGTCCGGAGCGTACACTGTGCCCTTTGGTCTCCGCGTTTGAAGGAAGGACAGATTCACCTCGGAGGCGAAGCGGGGAAGGTTCACTCAATGGGTCCCAGGGGGGAGTGGAGGGGGTGGGGGTTGTCCTGCGACGAGAGGCTGAGCTAAACCGGGCTCGGATTCTCCGAGCGACCTGGTCGGGACCTATGCGGTTCTGAATGGGGGTTTCGACAGGGCGGATGCCCAGCGATCGTTCCCCGGCTGGTCCTAGGGAATCTAAAACACCCGGGATGGGGGGAGGGAGGTGAGGGGCAGAGTCTCGGGATGAGGGGGCCGGACGTTTTGGGGACTGAGGCGAGGAGGAATTTCTTCACTCGGAGGGGTTTGTGAATCTTTGGGATTCTCCACCCCAGGGCGGTTGCTGACGCTCCATCGTCGAGGACATTTGAGGCTGCGACGGACAGATTTCCAGACTCTCTCAGTGAGGGGGTGGGGGGGTCGAGGGATACGGGGAGCGGGTGGGAACATGGAGTCGAAGCTCAACCTCCCCAAGAATGGCCACGATCGTATTGAATGGCGGAGCAGGCTCGATGGGCCGAATGGCCTGGTGTTCTTGTGTGTCTCACACACACACAGGCCACACCGTACCATCTGAGAGGGACTTATTACCTTTTAGCCGCTGACCCCGAGATGGACAGTATCCACACGCCTCCCTTTTACTTAGCAGGCTCGGTGTTCCGTGCAATGTGGGTCACACTAGGCACCATGTACCCTCCAATTTGCCAGCCAGGCAGTAAGCACCAACATCCAGGCTTTGAGCTGACAAGTGGCAAGTAACAGTCGCGCCACATAAGTGTCAGGCAATGACCATCTCCAACAAGAGAGAATCTAACCATTGCCCCTTGACAATCAATGGCATTACCATCACTGAATCCCCCACTATCAACATCCTGGGGGGTTACCATTGACCAGAAACTGAACTGGACTAGCCATATAAATACTGTGGCTACAAGGGCAGGTCGGAGGTTGGGAATCCTGTGGAGAGTCACTCACCACCTGACTCCCCAAAGCCTGTCCACCATCTACAAGGCACAAGTCAGGAGTGCGATGGGACACTCCCCACTTGCCTGGATGAGGGCAGCCAATTTACGCACAGCAGGATCCCACCGTTGGCGCTGAGGGAACGGCCAGGTCGTTCTGCCTTTCGCGGGGCTGGTCGAGGGATTAGATATGGGCCCTGGGGGAGCGGGAGTAGGCGGATAGGGTTGGGGGTTTGGGGGGGGGGGGTGCGTAGGCAGTGTGGGGGGAGGAGATCCTTCTCCAAAGGTCCTCTCCCAAAAGCGTCCATAAGGGCAGGCGGGGCCCCTGGGTTTAACGGCTCATCCACTGGGGCGTCACGGCTGGGGGAGGTAGAGACACTGGGATTGCAGGGAGGGGAGAGGGAGGTGGGGAGGGGGAGTGATGGAGGGTGGGGAGGGGATAGGGGGAGGGAGAGACACCGGGATTATGGGGAGGGGAGAGAGGGGTAGGGAGGTCTCAGTGGATGAGGCATGGCTCAGCGCACAGGGCGAGGTGACGCCTCCCTGGCCGAACAGCAGGGTTCCATCGTGCCCGTGCACCTATGGAAAGGTGCGAGCTGGGTAGCAGCTGCCCAACGCCGAGTGGAGGGGGTGCACCACTGGAGCATATTTGCAGGCAGGGGATGCTACTACAATATTTTTAAATTCATTCATTGAATGTGGGCTCCACTGGTTGGGCTGGCATTTATTGCCCCCTTGAGAAGGTGGTGGGCGGGGTGGGGAAGTAGTGTCCAGCCCTATGCCTGTGAGAGAGGCAGAGAAAAGCAGAGAGAGATAATGAAATAGAGAGAATAGGGATGGGAGCAATGGTGGCTGTGCTATCCCAGAATTCACTGCATTACAGAAAGCCCTCTATTAAACCTGCCCTTGCCAGCCATCAGCAGCCTGTCCCATTGACACTCCTGCATAAGGTACTGGGAATCGTGCCAGATTCAAACAGGTTAACTTATACGATATATCCCTCTACACTGTCCCCATCAAACACTCCCAGGACAGGGACAGCACGGGGTTAGATACAGAGTAAAGCTCCCTCTACACCGTCCCCATTAAACACTCCCAGGACAGGTACAGCACGGGGTTAGATACAGAGTAAAGCACCCTCTACACTGTCCCCATCAAACACTCCCAGGGCAGGTACAACACGGGGTTAGATACAGAGTAAAGCTCCTTCTACACCGTCCCCATTAAACACTCCCAGGACTGGAACAGCACGGGATTAGATACAGAGTAAAGCTCCCTCTACACCGTCCCCATTAAACACTCCCAGGACTGGAACAGCACGGGGTTAGATACAGAGTAAAGCTCCCTCTACACTGTGGTCACTCAGTGGACTAACCGGTGCTGCAATGGGCGACGTCGCTGATGTATCGGGCTGCGCTCTCCACTGGAACGACATCGGCCCTCTTCCCCCCCACCACACCTGCGTGTCCCCTGTTGACATCCCGAACATGTCCGAGGCCCACGGGCTACGAAGCGCCGTCGGGAGGCAGCGCACGGCTTGCGTACAGCAAGATCCCGCAAGCAGCGCTGAGGTCAACGACCTAGCTAATTGCTCGGAGTGGCGTTGGTTGGCCGCAATAAGCACAAGATGGGGGGGGGGTGGAGAGTAGACCCTCCAATAGTGCAGTGTCTCCCTCTGTCTCTCGCTCTCTTTCACTCTGCCTCAATCCCGCCCTCTCTCTCTTTCTATCTATCTCTCTGTCTCTCCCTCTGTCTTTCTCAATATTGCTGCACTATTGGAGTGTCAGTAATTGAGGGTGTTATGCACTATTGGAGTGTCAGTAATTGAGGGTGTGCTGCACTATTGGAGGGTCAGTAATTGAGGGTGTGCTGCACTACTGGAGTGTCAGTAATTGAGGGTGTGCACTATTGGAGTGTCAGTAATTGAGGGCGTGCAGGACTGCAGAGCTTAGATTTGATCAGTTGGTTGTGGGATTGCCCAGCTCTACCTATTGCATGCTGCTTTCACTGTTTGGCATGCAAGCAGTCCTGTTTTGTAGCTTCACAAGGTTGACACCTCATTTTTAGGTGTGCTGCTTCTGGCATGTCCTCCTGCACTCATCATTAAACCAGGATTGATCCCCCAGCTTGATGGTAATGGTAGGGTCATGAGGTTACAGATTGTGGTTGTTCTGCTGCTGCTGATGGCCCACAATGCCTCATGGATTGTGTTGCTCAATCTGTTCAAAATCTACCCCATTTAGCATGGTGATAGTGCCATGCAACACAATGGAGGGTATCCTTAATGTGAAGATGGGACTTCATCTCCACAGGGACTATACAGCGATCACTGCTGCCAATACTGTCATGGACAGATGCATCTGTGACAGGTAGATTGGTAAGATCAAGCCTGTTTTTACCTCTTGTTGGTTTCCTCACCACCTGCCGCAGACCCAGTCAAGTAACTATGTCCTTTAGGACTCAGTCAGCTTGGTCAGTAGTGGTGCTACCGAGCTACTCTTGGTAATGGACATTGAAGTACCCCACCCAGAGTACATTCTGTGCCCTTGCCATCCTCAGTGTTTCCTCCAAGTGAAGTCGTGATTCATCAGCTGAGGAGGCGGGCGCGGGGGGGTTGTGGTTGGTGGTAACCAGCAGGTGGTTTTCTTGCCGATGTTTGCCCTGATACCATGAGATTTTATGGAGCCCAGAGTGGATGTTGTGAGCTCCCAGGGGAACTCCCCCTTCGAATGTGTACCACTGTGCCGCCACTCTGGTGGGTCAGTCCATGGTGATGGAGGTGTCTGGGACATTATCTGTAATGTTTCTGTGAGCATGATTATGTCAGGCTGTTGCTTGGCTAGTCTGTGAGACAGCTCTCCCAATTTTAGTACTCGCCCTCAGCTAGGAGGACCTACCCCTCCAGTAAGTAAGACTTTGCAGGGTCGACAGGGCTGAATTTGCATTCTCATTTCTGGTTAGGTTAGTGCTGGTGATCTGTATGGTTCCATTCCTTTTTGTAGGCTTTGTTGTAGATTTTTATATAACTGAGTGGCTTGCTAGGCCATTTCAGAGTGCATTTAAGAGTCAACCATATTGCTGTGAGTGTGGAGCCACATGTAGGCCAGAACAGGTAAGGACAGTACATTTCCTTCCCAAAAGGCCACCTCTGAACCAGATGGGTTTTTACAACAATGGTTTCTTGGTCACTATTACCAAAACCAGCTTTTTAATTCCACCAGCTGCCACAAAAAACACAGCAAGTTAACCTAGTACCCACTTGACAGCAGAGTTTCAAATGGCTTTTCTCCAACTTCAGTTACTTTACGTAGCAGGCTTATGCACAAATGGCTGGAGGCTTCTTGAAGGCTGTTTCGCACACTTTCTATCACTTTGCTGATGATCGAGAGTAGACTGATGGGGCAGTAATTGGCTCAGTAGGATTTGTCCATTTTTGTGGTCAGGGCATAATCGAATCGAATTGGCTGAAGACTGGCATCTGTGATACTGGGGTCCTCAGGAGGAGGCTGAGGTGGATCATCCACTCGGCACTTCTGGTAGAAGATTATTCAGCCTTGACTTCTTGCACTGATGTGCTGGGCTCCCCCATCATTGCAGATGGGCATATTTGTGGAGCCTCCTCAACTGGTTAGTTGTTTAATTGTCCACCACCATTAATGACTTGATCTTACATGGCCTTCCCTACATAGCCTTTCATTCTCCTTTATATATGTTTCTCCCTCTTTAATATGTAAATTCTATTGTTCCAAGTGTCTTTGAAACTGTATCTTCCTCATAATATAAAAACTTTCATGTTGCCAATATTGTCAGTAACCTTTGGAAAAATAAACGCACTTCTTAGCCTTGCTTATCTGGCTAGTTGTAAACAGACTAAGATCCCTTTGAAATCCAAACAATCCCTTCATTTATCTAAAAATGCAAATTCGCTTCACACTTTACATGCTAAGCCAGCATCCATGCTTACGCATTAGCATGTCAAGCACATTTCTACACCTAGCTTCTTATGGTGATTTCAAGCTTGCAGTCTACTTGACTCTAAATGTAATTAAATCACACAGACAGACCCAACTATAATCACACCCATAAACCTACTTCACAATAAACCAGAAAAATATTATGAAAATTATTATACTTTCATCACATCATGGAGTAAACTTCTAGATAATTGATTTGACAGGTGGTTTCCTAGTCATATATTGGAATGCTAGGCAGAGTGGTGTCACCTCACATTGTTGGTTCCCAGTCTCAGAAACAGACAACAAATAAAACTAGGTGATTTCCTGGAGGGAGGGGGGAAAGATTAAGGGGAGAAACTACTGTGGGTTATTCTCAAACATCTCATAGCAGCAAACTAGAGAGGACTGGCAGAGTTTCTGCCCTACTCTCTCTCCTAGGAATAAGGTATGCATTTTAGATCCAGGTCCCATTCTAGAACTTGAGCAGACAAACTACACTATAGTAGGATAAAAGCAAAATACTGCGGATGCTGGAAATCTGAAACAAAAACAGAAAATGCTGGAAAAACCCAGCAGGTCTGGCAGCATCTGTGGAGAGAGAAACAAAGTTAACGCTTTGAGTCCATATGACTCTTCTTCAGTGTCTGACTGTTGCATTGTCAGGCTGTTAGCTTTCAATCAGTTGCTAAAACAGAACCCTATCTGGCTGTCCCTGAGGTCCTGATGTTAGATTCCATGGCATTATTTAAAGAGCAAGGAGTCCAATGTTCTTGGCCAACATTCCTCCCTCAACCAACATCATAATGTACAGATATAAACAGAGTTAACGTTTTGAGTCTGTACGAAGCTTCGGTCATTTGGACTCGAAATGTTAATTCTGTTTCTCGCTATCCACAGATGCTGCCAGACCTGCTGGGTTTTTCCAGCATTTTCTGTTTTTATTTCAGATTTCCAGCATCCACAGTATTTTGCTTTTATCATCATGTGCAGGCTAGCTGGTCATTCATCCAGCTGCTGGTTGTTTCTGTTGTATTGTCCCTCACATTTATGTACATGAAGTCAATAATTGTATCTGCCCCATTTAGGATATCATTTCAGCACCAAAAAAATCAAGTCTTTTCAATTTCTTTTAAAAAGGGATATTATTTTTATAATAAATCAATTACAATTTAAAATATCTTGTGTTTAATTCATAACTTATAACAGAATAAAACTTATTTATATTGAACAATTGTACAACATGTCCTTAGAATAATGAAATGCATAAAATAACTTGGGACACTTCTGCAATCCAATTAGAGCAATGTTGGCAGCATTATTTCAAATGGTGAAATTTATATGCTAGGTTATCGTAAACCTTTGTGTCTATAATTGCTTTGTATACTAATGTACCAGAGCAAATGTAAACACAGGATATAATCATTGCTCGATGAATGGAATTTACCCTAGCTATAATATTTGAAGATCAAGTAACATGCTTCCTCGACAATAGTTGGTGAGGTTGCCTCAGTCACACCCAGAAATCAAGTCTTAAGTTTTATAAAATGACCTTAACCATGAAGGATCACCTTGTAGCATTTAAAAAGCAAGAGAATAATGTCTAACATTTACATTGATGGATGTAGTAAGTTGATCAGAGATCTTTGTTTTGTCTAGAACCTTCCTTGTATAGTTAGTTTCTCTCTTGCTGCCCAGATAATTTAGGTCGAACCATGAAATTTTTCAAGCACAGGAAGAGGCCGTTTGTCTCTTATTTGTGCTGGCTCTTTGCTAGCACATTCAGAAGTCATCCTGATAGACCTGTTGCTTCCTCTGCTCACCATATTTACCCACTTTCCCCTTAAAAGAAAAATAAAACCCCTAAATAATTTAAAAGCAATTTACCTATAACCTACAGATCGCCATTTCCTCTGAATGCTAAATGTTGAAAAGGGGTTGTTTTCACATTGATAGCTTGCCAAGTGCAATAGTTGCCCCACCCACACCCTGAGACCCAGAAATTTGTCTTCAAATTGATTTTTCAGATTGTCTTTCTCCTGCTCCTGAAGAAGTGTTTATGGTACAGATTCAGGGCGGAATCATCCCAAATTTGCACTAAGTGTGGTAGCGGATGTGAAAAAAGTTGTTTTACCTGAAGGCTGCAATGGTGTGTTTTCGCTCCACATTGCTGCATTCCCAGCATGTTCACGGGCAACACTCTGGATCGCTGGCATACGAGCTCATGTTTGTCTGCCATGCCGTGACCTCAGCGCTTCCTCACTCCGGGTATCATATTTAATGTACACCAGAGCGCAGCCTACTTCATGCCCACAGACCAGAATTGCTCCAGGTGACAGATGGCCCCAAAAGCAAAGAAGGCGGCAGCCCCCAAATTTAGTGATGCCTCTCTGGGGCGCCTGCTGGATGCAGTGGAAGGCCACCGCAATGTCCTCTAGCCCCGCTCAGGCTGCAGGAGGTCCACCAGAGTCACCGATCCAGCCTGAGAGGCGGTGGCAGCTGCGGTCAGCACCACCAGAGCACAGAGGAGGTCATCATCCAGTGCAGGAAGAGGATCAATGTTCTCATCCATTCCACCAGGGTAAGTCAACCACCTCATCACTCTCAACTCACACACTCCCAAGCCTATCACACGTCCACAGGGATCTCACACATCAAAGAACAACAGCACTAACTCTCTCACACTCTCACAGCTCCATCAGGCTCATATCCTCTCGAGCTCACAGACACATCCCGCCCATGGCTCCACTCACCACGCAAACATTCCACGCAGTGCCATGCATCTTGTTCACATTCTCTCCGTCTATTTTCATGCAGGACAAGTAGGCTAACAACAGCAGGCAAAGGTCCCAGACCGGGGGTGGGGTGGCCGACATTAGGCCCCCCCCCAACTCACTTTGAGGAGTGTGTCATCGAACTGACTGGTGAGGACGTGGACCCTGCCTGTGGTGATGGTGAGGTCAGTGGCGAATACCCACATCAGGATCCTACACCACATCATCCCTCTCACAAAGCAACTGTGAGTGCTCTCTCTCCTGCTTTTGACTCTGCTGCATGCACCAATTATCTCTACTTTGGTTCACAGGGAGCTGTGCCTAGCAACCGACTCCCTCAGCCAGCCAGTCCCTCAGCTCCATCCAGGTCCTCACCTCCAGTCAAGAGGACACCTCCTCTAGTGAAGAGCTGGATATAAACAGCCTGGAAGACCCATCACAGCGTTTACCCACACCCTCCACCAGCGCAGAGACAGACACCTTGGCGGGACCTAGATCTAGAGCAGGCTCGGGTTCATAATCTGGTGGTCACCGCACGGGCATGTGTCTGCAGTAGGAGGAGGCAGGTTCAGCCGAGCTCCCCGGCACTTGGAGGACTGCTGGGGAAGAGGCATCTGTGAGGTCCGAGACAGATGATGAACACCTGGATTTGGCCTTCCAACTCATCATGCAGAGTCAGCAGAAGGTGGCGGAACATCACGTAGAGCTGTTGGAAACCCTCTAAACAGTGGCACACGAGTTGGAGGAGTGTGTCCAACTGCTCTCTGATGGTGCCCACATATGCGTGTATGGAGGTCTCCATGGGAAGGATGGCAGACACCATGGAGACCCTGGTCCAACAGAACGCGGAGATGTTCCAGACCTGCACTCTATCGCGATGTGGATGGAGTGCCATGGTTGAGTTCCTACAGTGGCAATGCGAGGGGAAGCGAGGCACCACGACATCCCTCCAGGTGCTCCTTCCCCTCAAGGAGTCAGGCCTTGGGCACCCGAAGGGAGGAGGAGCAGCAGCTGGACAACCATGGGTCATCCACTCAGAAATCTGAGAGGATGTCTGCTCCCCCTGAGTCCCTTTTGCCTGTGACTCCCTCAAACCCGTTTTCTGTCACCACAGAGGGAGCAGCTGGCCCACAGGAGGACAGGCAAAGCAAGCTGGGGCCCTAAAGGCCTCAGTTCTCCAGAGGATCCACGCTGAAGTCATCAGAGGCAACGGGGCCAACCATTGCACAGGCTGTCTCCACCCCTGCTGTGTATGTCAGGGCAGCACCTAGAAGAAGTGGGAGGCCTAGAGAAGTTAAGAAATTTTGATCACAGGTGGTTGCACGAGTGAACACATTTTGTCACTTTTTAATTTGAAAATTTATTCCCTTTCACTGAATAACCTGTAATGTAGTCTTTCAGCTGCATTGATGGGCGTCGCGAGTCCTCCCCCTGCGTCCCTCACCCCCTAGCAGTTCAACTTCACGCAGACGGACCACGAGTGATTCTGGAGGGAGAAGTGTGTGTGTGTGTGTGTGTGTGTGCGTCTGTGGCACGGCCTTTCAGGGACTCATGCAAGCACTCCGCATGCAGAGCCTTCATTCCTCACACTCATTTCACTGTCCCAGGCATTTTCAATGCTGCCTGCTGGGCTTCTCTTTCAGTTGTCCATCTGATCTGACCTGCATCTCTGCTCACCCACTGACTACACTCCCATGCAGCACCTGTGCCCGTCCAACAAGAGGCCCCACTCACTTTCAATTTCTGCGAAACCGTAGTTGTCAAGTTTGTCATCAGCTCCCTCATCCTTTCCCCTCCCCCAGTCACCCAAGCCCTTACTGTCGACCCCCCAGCATCACCTTCCACATCCCCACTGTCACCCACCAAGCTGAACCCTTGTTTTTCCGGGATGTCCAGGTGAACGTGCGTGTTCCTTACCTTCCTGAGAATCCCACCCCCATCCACATTGACATCCCTGGCTTCCTCCTTCCACCCCCAGGGTCCGTATCTGCCTCCGAGTCACCACCAACCACCCTCGCTGTCCCTTCTACTACAACCGACGCACCCTCACCCACCTACCCTACAGGCCCCCTCTGCCCCCTCTCATACTCACCATTCCCTCCTACCATGGTCACCCTCAGTTAGCTCCTCAGTCGGCAGCCATTTATTCCACAGACCCCCCTCTTGCATGTTCACCTGGACATCCCCCCTTTACTTCCTCCTCCACCCCTACTCCCTCCTCTACCCTTACTCCCTCCTCCCCTGGACACTTTCCTCTCCCCAGACATCTCCCCCCTTCTGAACTCCATGCTAGGCCCAGACACCTTCCACCCTCTGAATTCCCTCCTCCTCTCAGACAGCTTCTCCCCACCAAACTGCTTCCCCACTCCAAATTCCTTCCCCTCTGAACTCCTTCCCCTCTCTGAATTTCTCCCGCCCTCCGAACTTTCACCTTCCTCCCCACTTATACCTACCTCTCCACTTGCTGCATTCTCCCCTGTTACAGCCTCTGCCCCTGTACTCCCTACTCCATCCTCCCAACATCACCCCCCTGACACCTTCATCTCCCCCATTCCCAACTTCACCTCCCTCACACCTTCATCCCCGTGCCCTCCCAACTTCACCCCCCCACCCCCCGCCCAGTTCACCTTCCTCTCCCAGTCCAAGCTTCCTCTCCCAACCACTCCCCCTACCCCCACTGCCTGCCTGGTTATCCAGCAAGACAGCTAGACCTCCCTCTCACCCCTCTTCAGGAAGCCTTACCTTAGCCTGGGAATGGGAGTTGTGCTCTCCACTGGAGGCACTTCCTCTGAGGCGGAAGGGAGAGCCAGAATGGGGAGGCGGCCAGGAGTCCACATTCAGCCTCCAGGGGAGCCACCTTTGGGAAGAGAGGTGCAGGCACAAGGGGCGCAGGGCCAATATGGGAAGTGCAAGTTGGAAGGGACCGCAGTAGACCCCAATATCCTGCCGCCAGGGTATACAGGTGGCGAAGCAGCTACCTCAATATGTCTAAGATCCAGTGCTGATAGAGGCTCCGTCTCTCAAGGGAGACAGTCACTTCCATTTGTTGGATGATAGGCCCTGAGATCTCCGCAAACTGTGTGGGTGGACACCCCATGCCAGTGGCTCTGAAGGACACAGCTGCCCTCAACTTCTATGTCTCCGGCTCTTTCCAGGGATCAGTGGGTAATCTCTGTGGAGTCTCCCAATCAGCTGTTCACACTTGCGTCAAGAAGGTTACAGACGCTTTGTTCATACGTGCATTGACCTTCATCCATTACCGCTGGGTCAATACCAGCCAGACACAGTGAGCCAGAGGCTTCGCGGCCATTGCTGGCTTTCACTGTATCCAGGATACTATAGAGTGTACACATGTGGCCATCAAGGCACCAGCAGGTGAGCCCGGTGCCTTCGTCAAACGAGGGGCACGCTGCCCCACTGGCCTACCCTCCGGACTGTTCTGCCCTGATGGCCTACCCTCTGGACTTGCGTCAGGCACATTGCCCCTCTGATGTGCTCTTTTCCCAGCCACTTTGAGCCGCCTTTCCAAGGCGGCTTTAAACAGGCCGCTGGATCGCCATTGGACCCGGCGGTCTCAGCGCACCCGCCGCTGCCCTCACACTCCTGCTATGCACGGGAGCCGTGAACTACGCTGGGTGGGCCCTAAATTACGCCGGCGTAAAATGGCGTTGCGGACCTGATCGCAGGCGGCCATCGGGTCTGTGCCCGCCTGCGCCCACTCCCGCAGGGTCAGCCCGACATGGGGAAAATTCTCCCCATTGTTTCTGTTTGACACTGTATGTAGTTCAGTGTATGGGGTTGGACTTCAAACACTTTTAAACCAACCTGCAATTCTTTTAACGGTTTAGGCAAGTGGGCACTGCCATCAGCACTGTCTAAGCATTTTAAATGTAACTATTAGATGAGACCTTCTGTGCATTTGTTTAAGAATACAAATATGCATCTGGACTGCAGAACTTTGAGTTTTAGCCAGGCAAGGTAAATGGAGTATTGTGCTTGGCTGAAAACAAACCCTGCAGCTGCTACCTAAAACTAAAATACATTCTTAAATTTGTATGTCCAAACTTTGCACACTTGGAAACTAGTCACCAGAAGCCTTCCCAAAACCTGTTGTGAAAAGGTATTTTTCTTAACATTTAGATAAAAGCTGAACAAGCTGAAATGTTATGGTATTTTCTTCTGCTATTATTTATTATGATAATAAATTATGATATCAGTGATCAATCCTGGAAGCCATGATTGGTATACATGATTACTTCTGATTTTGTGCTTTGTTTCTTGCAATATACAGAACCTAAAGCAACATGAAAAAGAGAAGCCAATGCCACAAATGTACAAATTGTGCTTTCCTGAAACTGTTCTGTGAAAACTTGAATATCCTCAAATAGAACAGTGCTGTGTCATTGAACTGACATTTAATGAAAAGGTCACAAGGGCTGAGCAACAAAAAAAACATTTGCATTTGTTTAGCATCATTAACATAGAAAAATACCACAAGGCGCCTTTGCAGAAGTGTAATCAGGGAAAAATGGACAACAAGCTAAAGAAGGAAATATTAGGAGGGCCAAAATGCTTGGTTAAAGAGGTATGTTTTAAGCATGGCCTTAAAGGAGGAGGTGGTCATGAGGAAATGGAGAGGTTTAGGGTGGGTATCCTGGAACATAGGCCTTAGACAGCTGAAGACATGACCACCAGTGATGTGGAAAAGGGAGTGGGGATCCACAGTGTGAGTTGGAGAGTTAGAAGGCCGAAGAAAGTTACAGAGATAAGGAAAGGCATAGAGGGAATTTAATTTGAGGCATTGGGAAACAGGGACCCAATGTAGGTTGGCAAACAAAGGGTTGATGGTTGAGCAGCACTTTGTGTGGGATAGGATACACACAGCGATGTTTTGCCTCATAAGATGCAGTGGTGCTTTTTCAAGAGTAATATTAATGGTAGGTAAATACACGAGAAGGAACAATTAAAAATGGGCTTAAAATCATTACTACAGTGTGGACTTATAAAAATAGCAGAAACCATAGAACTCAAATACATAAGAGATGAGTAATTAATAAGCAAATGCTTTTGTTCAAAGAATGTCAAAGGTGTGACACAGATCCTAACTACTGAGTTCGGTGTTAATGACACACTATTGATTCAATAATAGCAGAACTATGTTTAATTTAGTGGAAACACTTAAGAGACAGCCATTCAATCAGAGCTCCCCTGCAGCTAATTCCTTTCAGAGGTATAGAATTGAGGTTGCCTGTAGCAACACAAAGTTGTTGCTGTGACTCGAGATCCCATTTGCTGCAAGGAGAGCACTGCTTTTCTAATCATGGCGACTTAGTATTTGTTCAGCTGAAGATAACCAAAATGGCTCAGGTAAGCATTACTAGACCAGCTTCACATTCGGGGTTACCACCCAGGTATCCTGAAGTGCAACATCCTTTGTCAAGGCTGGGCAATCCTGAAACCCTTTCAGTTCAGGGAGAATCCAGACTGTCAAGCGGAGGACTTTGTAGTGAAAGGTCCACTTCTCAGGAACTTACAAATAATGGGATAACATCGAAATATAGCACCAGAAGGAGTGAATACATTTCTGCTTTAGAATATGCACTCGAAGAGCACAAAAAGGGACAACTGGACACGTGGAGAAAGCTGGATCATTGGATAAATCTCAGTAAGTGCCACTTTAAATGCTTATTCATAGATAACTTGGATTAAGCATCAGTAAAGTCAATATGCTCAGCTAAGTCAACTATATACCATATAGTAATTCAAAGAATGATGAGACAGAGGGGATAGTCTCTTAGAAGATATGAATCAGGAAAGCATTGAAATTCAGCCTGCAATGTCAAGTTTTCAGAAGCTCCAAGGAAGCATTGCTTCCTGCATAAGGTGATTCATCATGAGCCATCCTTGTACACCTTGAATGGATGCTGACAGAGTGAGTTATCGATTAGTTACCTATGCACCCTTTGGGTCAAGAATGAGTGATTTATCGGGGAGTCCTGAAAAACAAACAGATATTTTTCAAATGTTAGACGAAAATGACAATTTAATTAAGGAAAAAAATCTACACAAGAGGGTAGCCATAATTATGAACTTTAAATTTTTAATTTTATTATAAATTTTAATTTTATTGGATAAGGGAGGGATTGAACTCATAATTCTGTAATTTTCTGATAATGACAGTGTTTTTTTTAAATTAGGAAAATGGTGGGCCCGTGACCCCAGAATGGCTGATCAGGACGCTGAGACAATTATCTCATCAAGACCTGGGACACAGATGAGGCTGCAAATTGATGAAGTGAGGAATTTAGAAGCTGCAGTTTTTAATGTTATATGTATTTAGTGCGCTGCTATTGCATTCTCCATCAGATGTCAAAGAAAAATTGCAGCAATAATAAATAAAAAATT
Source organism: Cetorhinus maximus (assembly GCF_964194155.1). Lineage (NCBI taxonomy): Eukaryota > Metazoa > Chordata > Chondrichthyes > Lamniformes > Cetorhinidae > Cetorhinus > Cetorhinus maximus. Next base: position 188,184 of record NW_027596254.1, on the reverse strand, counting down.
TTGAATGTTTACGGAAAGCTAAAACATATAGTCACTGCACGATTTGAATTTTATTTAAAAACCTAATGATGACACTAAGTTTAGAATTTTGTCCTGGGCCCATCCAATACAGAGGCAGGTGTACTTAAAGGAGCACTAGGGAAAAGTTTGGGCAGCATAATAATAGTAGGTGAGACCAGAAACTCAAGCTTAGATTCATTTCATGAGATTCTCGATCAAATAACACAACTATGAATCTTCTATCCCAGCTTTTCGAATAGACAAACAGTGTCTTTGCTGTATTCTTGGTTTGATTTTCATTTTAATATCTGAAAAATACATTGGCCTAGAATTTGCAGAGATTTTTGATGGTGAACCATCAGTGTTTGTCGTTATTATCCCTCTGAATCTGACCAGCAACTTCAGGATTTAGCACAATCCTGAAATCACAATCTATCATTCACTGCGCCACCACAGACTGCACTGTGTCCACTTTCCCCAGTAACCCCCACAACCCGAACCAGAAATCTGTGAAATCAATTGATTCGATGAGAACTGCTTCTTTTTGTTTCCAGTATTGCTGTTAGAAACACCATAACATTGCTAGATCTCTCAGCCAGGATTTCTTCAAGGTCAGCTGCAAGTGCCCTTGCTTGACCATTGACCAAAAAATTCGGGCCATTGAAAAGATGCTGTGTCCCAATGATCTGGAAGAGATTCCTGCTGAAAAAGCAATATGAGTGTCACAGGCAAACTATGATAAATGTGATCTTAATCTAAATGCCTGGAAAATCATGAACAGAATTCAATCTATTCACCAATATTCTCCTCTGTGAAAACTCAACCATCATGGATGCCCATCCTTGATCAGCTGCTACTTCAATCAGCACTATCAGAAGAAAACTTTCTGAAGAGATTTCAAATCACAGAAAATTGATGAGTGCATCTAATATGTTCCCCCCAGTGCTACTGTGGTGCAAAACTGCAAAAGGATTCTTAAATTTAGGGTGTCAGAAAGCGCATAACTTTTATTCATGGTATTTCAGTCAAGAGTCTCAGGCATATAATGGCATTATTATACTCTTCTTTGTAGGTGAACTGAAATCAACCGAAAATATAATCAATTATATGTTTCCTGCTGATTTTAATGATCCTTCGTGTTCAAATAGATTATAAATAAATTTCTTACTGAGTTAATCCGGTTACATATTCATAATAGATGAGATTCTAATGCTTTTGATACATGCTAGACTATCTGTGACAATGTGATGATGAGCTGTGAATTAATAGGTTCTTTGTAAATATTCATTACACTCTTTTTTTCAGAATCTCAGGACAGACTTTCTTTTCAATAATGTACTTGATTTACTGTGTCATTGCTCCTGCTCCATTTACTCATCTTTTCTTCCATATATAATCTGATTCAGCCTCCACATTTGTTAGATCTAATCCTGTCTATTGAGAGAAAAGAGAGCTATGGCTTTGGCAATGATAGACCTACATTTTCTATTTTTATTTCAGATTTCCAGCTTTGTCACATTTATTTCCAGGAGGGATCATTGGATATCAATCAAGAGCACGGACTCCGACTGATTTCTTTCCCCTCTACAGCTTAGGATCACTGAAGCCAAAAGCAGCATTTGCACTGCTGCTCCACTTGAGATCATGAAAAATCACAGATTGAATCTGTGTTGTCACTATATACCTTGATACCACACTGTACACTTACACACTTAAGCCATCAGGGGAGCTGATGCCTCTTCTGCAAAATGGAGCTTGGACTTTTTTGGTACAAATCTTATTTTAGTACTAACGACCGGGAGCTATGTGGAACTGAGATCTCAGTTGTTCTTATTCAACAGTACAGTAGTGCGGCTATCTTAGGGCACTGTGATAACTCCAAAGGAACTCCAAAGGATAACGCCACAGAGATTTTGATAGCAGGTGCATTTGACATAGGCAACCTTATGGTTCAAAGCCATGACCACCTGAATATGAAACCAGTACTATTATTAAGCAGGACAAATCCAACCCAGCCAATTACTGCCCCATCAGTCTACTCTCCATCATCAGTAAAGTCATGGAAGAGGTCATCGATAGTGCTATCAAGTGGCACTTACGCAGCAATAACCTGCTCACTGACGTTCAGTTTGGGTTCTGCCAGGCCACCGCGCTCCTGACCTCATTACAACCTTGGTCCAAACAAAAAAAGCTGAACTCAAAAGTTGAGGTGAGACTGACCACCCTTGACATCAAGGAGCCCTGGCAAAATTGAAATCAATGAGAATTGGGGGTGGGAGTTCGGGGTGGGTGTCAGGAGGGTGGGGGAAAGCTCTCCACTGGTAGGAGTCATACCTAGCATGAAGAAAGGTGGTTGTGGTTGTTGGAGGTCAGTCATCTCAGTGCTGGGACATCGCTGCAGGAGTTCCTCAGGGTAGTGTCCTAGGCCAAACCATCTTCAGCTGCTTCATCAACGACCTTCCCGCCATCATAAGGATAGAAGTGGGGATGTTCACTGATGAATAGCACCATTCGTGACTCCTCATATACTGAAGCAGTCTGTGTCCCTATGGAGTAAGAGCTGGACAAGATTCAGGCTTGGGCTGATAAGTGGCAAGTAACATTCATGCCATATGACAACCTCCGACAAGAGAAAATCTAATCATCCCCCCTTGGCAATCAATGGCATTACCATCGCTGAATCCCCCACTATCAACATCCTGGAGTTTACCAATGGTCAGAAACTGATCTGGACTAGCCATATAAATACTGTGGCTACAAGAGCAAGTCAGAGGCTGGGAATTCTGCTGCAATTAACTCACCTGACTCCCCAAAGCCTGTCCACCATCCACAAAGTACAATCAGGTGTGTGATGAAATACTGTCCGCTTGCCTGGATGAGTGCAGCTCCAACAGTACTCAAGAAGCTTGACACCATCCAGGACAAAGCAGCCTGCTTGATTGGCACCCCATCCACCACCTTAAGCTGTCACTCCCTCCACCACAAATGCACAGTGGCAGCAATGTGCACCATCTACAAGATGCACTGCAGCAAATCACCAAGACTCCTTCAACAGTACCTTCCAAACCTGTGACCTCCACCACCTAGAAGGACAAGGACAGCAGATGCATGGGAACGCCACCATCTGCAAGTTCCCCTCCGAGTCACACACCATTTTGACTTGGAAATATATTGCCATTCCTTCACTTTCGCTGGGTCAAAATCCTGGAAGTCCCTCCCCAACAGCACTGCGGGTGTACCTACACCACATGGAATGCAGTGGTTCAAGAAGGTGGCTCACTAACGCCACCTCAAGGTCAATTAGGGATGAGCAATAAATGCTGGCCTAGCCAGCGACATTCTGTGAAAGAATAAATAAAAAAACATTTATAACATGCAAGCCCTGCAAAGCACAGACATCCTGGACTCTCTTATTTCATTTTGTAACAGTTTAAGCATTGTACAGATCAAGTAGTACAATTGGTGGTTATTTGCTGGAAACGTCTTTTCTTTTGTGTAATCACAGCCCTCAAATTAGCTATAATAAAAAGAGAAAGTGCTGGTAAAGCTCAGCAGGTCTGGCAGAATCTGTGGAGGGAGAAACAGGGTTAATGTTTCGAGTCCAGTGTGGACTCTTCAGAACTTAAATTATCTTTTAGTTTTAGTCTGAATAGTACATTCTGATAATGCGGTCTTTTCTGATTCCTAGAGTGAACGGGATGCTAAGCGGGCTTCAATGCTTAATGCTATTAAAAGTATAACTGGCATTTCTGCATCACATGCTCGCATTAACGGTATGAGGAAGTTTGACATCATAGGTAATGTGGATTTACTTAGAGCTGCTAGAGTGTTGGGAGAAAGCCTAAATTCTAACAGTATACTACAGAATAAGGCTTACACCTCGCATTTTGTTGGATCTGATGTATTTCTCCTCATTGGTTTCCCAGCTTCAATTTCTTCTCCATGAAAAACTCAAATCCGGGGTATTCTACACTCTAAAACAGCTTTTCCAAGCCCATGACCCAACTGGTAGAGGTCTTGTGACAAGGTGAAGAACAAAGCCTTTTTCTTTACTGAATTGTTTTAAAATTTAGGCAAACGTTAGTGTGGTATAACTTTAATAACCTGAGCCAGACGTTGTTTATATAACTAAAGGTACATTTTGTGAGGCTTCAATGGTAATGTGGAAACTCAACGGCTGGGAACGCATGTAATAACATCAGATGCTGAAACCTGCTCGTCTAATGCACAGCCTACTGCTTTGTATGGTAAAAAATCTGTCTGATTTCTGATGACAAACAGCATGAACCTCAATACAACTTTCAGTTTTACTTAGATAGTCTGCACTTTATGTTTTTCCCTCCCCAGTAGCACAGTACAGACCTTCACACCCACAGGCAGAGTTGTGCCCTGCAGTAGAATTTGTCTACAGGTTCTTGTCAATGAGATGGCTTAATTCAGTGACAGCCTTCCTTATGAAGAAGAGGCAGGCCCTTTTGCATTCCCCTGGTAGGACTGTCAGGATTCATAAATGGAAAATGCAGATTTTCTGTTAGTCTTTGGCTTATTAACAGATGTAAATCACAGTTTAAGGACTGTGAACTTGATGAGTTATACTGAGATCCTGCTTATTGTGGACATTAAATTCATTTCCAGGGCCAAGTAAACAGAAGCACAGAGCTTTCATCAGCAAGCTTCATTATAATGCTGAAATGGGCGGGGCGGGGGGAGTGGGGAAGGAGTCATTTTATATTGCTTGTAATTTCCAATCATTCATGAATGCAGTATGCTAAGTGCAACAGATCACACATGTTCCTTTAAGGCATATAAAAGATAATGTATAGTAAGAAAATTCCCGTAGAGGTCACTGGACAATGATCAAGACTGAGTTCTCTTTCTTTGCTCAGAACATTGAGTCCATTTGTGGTGTTTCCATCAACCTAACTTGCCAAGATCAATTAACTCAGCATAGAGCAATATTCAACCAGGGTGTGCAAGTACTGAGAAAATGATAAGAAGTTAAATAGATATATTTTATTAAATGCCCACATTGATAAAAGTTGGATTTTATACATACTAAACAAGGGTCTTTAGGTGAATCATAGATGCAAACATAGGGAACATGCTCCCCTTCAAATTTTTTGGATTAGCCTAGGTTCCCTTCTCTCCCTTGCTGTAAGCCCAGGAATTTCCCCAAATATCCGTATCCAATTCTTTGTCCTTGTCTACGGTCTTGATTGGTATGACTTAATAGCACACTACACCAATGCACTTATGCACATTAAATTGTTTAGAGCGGTTGGAGTAAGAAAGGTTTATTTAAATTTATTGAGTTTTAGTCATTGAGAATTCTTGCCTGCACTTCAAGATTTCACAATTATTAGAAAATGTGCATTGGGACAAAAATCTGGATACTCATATCATTGGAATGACACATTAACATCACTTGGCACTATTAATTTGCTAAAAATCCAGCAATTCACAGAGTAAACGAGATATGCTATGAGTTTTGTTTCCTCGCAAATTACTGAAATGTTTCCTGTTCACCTCATCAAAGCCAATAGAAGCCCTATCTCATTATTAGGCTCCCCATTGAACCTAATACATGATTAAACATTATTCCTGCTGCAATCATTTAAAGCTGGTAGTTAATGTTCTAGAGGGCCCTGTTGATGATGTAATTTATGGTCCTGACATGACATTGAACGTCCTTTGTAGCCCATGAAAGGACCAGTGAAGCTGTGGAATCTCACTCTAGCAGGTAATAAATTGCTCCTGGAGGTTTTTACATACACTTTATCTGCCTTGCCAGTACTTTTGTGCCAGCTTTGGCATCCACACTCTTGTTAATATCAGAAAGAAATCATTTTCACGGCCAAAGTTGTTTCCGCATTCAGAAGTGGGTCACTCATTTGAATGATAATTAAATTGATTTCTTTCAGAGAATGAATATACAAGTAACTTGGGGGTTGTGGTAAGTGACGCATGCTTGAGAGGAAGGAGCTGACTTAGGAGTTGCTGTTCCCAAAGCTCTCCACCACAGGAGTTTTCCTCATGTAATTTCTATGTCAGCTGTAGACTAATTGATAGAGACTGATTGCTATGATTAGTCAGCAAATCCATTATTAATGTTTCATGTGACTATCAGGGTATTATAAGGCAAATGAGATTGATCTTCATCTTTGTCTATCAATTCCTTTGTTCCCATGAAAACAGTACCCACTGAATATTCTACGTTTCCTGATCTTCTGGTTCTATCCTTCAATGTTTTTACATTTCATACATCTAAGCAGGCTGTCACTCATCAAGGACCAATATAACAATGGCCAAACACAACTGGGTTACAATGCCCTCATCTTCTGCAATCTATTTTACATGCTTTTCTTACTTTTCCTCCCTGTCTCTCTTGTCTTTTGTCTCTTAATCCACTATTTTTCTTTCCCTCTTTATTCCTTTTTCAAATTCACCCTGTTTCTTTCTCCATCTTTCACATTGTTTCTTTCTCATGCCTTTTCTTTCATTGGTCAAGAAGATAATGTATCAGGACAACATTCATGAGGTCCCTGATATGACATTGATGTTGCTGTGCTATTATCGGATCAAAATCCCAGTAATTTGCACCACAAAAAGATTGTGATTGTAAATGATGAGCATAAAAGATCACCAGACCCACCATTGCAGCAATTTCTGGCACATCCTACATTCATTTGAATAAGATAAATGAAACAAAACACACAATAATGGCTAGCTTAGTACAGAGATGTGTAACTCAATACAATTCAGCATTATATTTGAGTGAAAATGTAGGACCACAATTAGTTCAATGCATATCGGAACAATGTTTTTTTATCACTTTTTTTATACTTCAGGGAAGTATTATTGACGATTCTAACAAGATTTCTGAGAAGGTACATTGTTGCAAGGCAGTTCTATCATCTTTTACTCAGGTATGTTCTAAAATATACTTTGAATGACTAAGTGGTACATTAGATATTGGACATTTTATTTCATAGAGGATGCTCAATGGTGGGCTGTTATATACAGGTTTTGTTTTATTAGTGAGCTTATTATTTATTCATATGGCTGGGGAAGCAGTTATAGTTTGATATTGAGATTAACAATCGATTCAATGCTTTCAGCTGATGCACTGTGAATGGTTGTGATGCCACCAGGGATAGATCTCTCAGGGCAGAAGTTTCAGTATATGGGTGATGGTCTGATTAGATGGCCATGGTCACAATTTGAGCCATTCCTCATGTTCCACTAGAGGTACCAGGTAGCCACATCTTCCCTGACCCATCCTCAAGCAACTGAGGGTTGTCCAGATTTTCTGTGGAGGTTGAACCTGGGACTTCACCACTCAATCAGTTACCAGGTTGTGGTTGGTGATGTTTGGAGTCAACCAAGAGGTGCATCATTGAGAGGTGGTGCTGTCATCAGTTTGTAGAGTGTGAAGTGTGTTCCAGTTAAGACTATAGGATTTCAGATGAATGTATGCGTAACTTTGAGGTCCTGCGTCAATGGGAGTGTTTCGTTAGCTGTCAGCCGGTGTTGTTTTTGGAGGATGATATTTTCCATGTGAATATCACTCGTGCTGTGACAAGATTAGTCAAAAAGAGTCCTACATTCAGTCACTTATTATCATTGTTGTTTATATATCATGTTTGATACAAAATATGATACTAGAATAGTTTTTTTTAAAACTATATTAAACTTAATTTTAGCTTAGGCTATTGGATATGCAGAAGATACCTCACTTGGCATCTTAAAAATTCTGCTAGTAAGATTCAATTTAGTAAGTATGGACATCAGCCATAGGTATTTTAATAATTTTCCATGGAGCTAATTTGAATTTTCTCATCAATAGCATGTTAATCTCCATATTGACATCTTCCACTAAGAAGTAGAATCTTGTTGCTTGAGATTTTTCCCCCCATAGTGATTTTAAAATGTATATGTGATACTTATGTGAGACAGCAAAGATAAAAATTTAGACTACCATCATAACAGATGTTGAAGAAATATCTTGGAACAGGTCGTTCTGAGAATTACAGCTCAATGTGGATACCGTAGTGATTTGCGCCCTTTTTTTGTTCACGTACCTCATCTCCAATTCACACATTGTCTGATTAATTTGCACTGTTTTGCCAACACACTTTCAATAGGAAGCCTAAGACATGGGAAAAAAGCTGTAGTTGGAATTCAAGTAGCAGTGTTCATGTCCACTACATGACCCACTAACATATTGTTCAGCTTTTTTAACTGACCCGTACTGTTCAATATTTATCAATTGTATTTTTACAGGCTTAAACTTAACGCAAACTCCTTCATTACATTTGAAAATTTTTATTCGCACTTCAAAGATCAAGAACCAAAGGGTTATCCAACTTGGATGGATCCTGTAAAAAGGTCTCAAGAAAGCAAAAGGACGAGTGCAATGCAAGTTCATATACAACTGAAAGCAATGATTAGGGAGAGGTAATGTCTATGTCTTTACAAAAAATAAAAGTAAGGCTTCTGAAGAAGGGTCATATGGACTCGAATTGTTAACTCTGTTTCTCTCTCCACAGATGCTGTCAGACCTGCTGAGTTCTTCCAGCATTTTCTGTTTTTATTTAGGGCTTTTTAATTATTTTCTTTAAACTTGAAGAAAATATTTTTGTCTGTTATCTTAAATAAAGCGTATGTCTCATTAATGATAAGTTCCTCTTCTGCTGTGTCTACTTCTAAAAGGCAGTGAGATGTTTAATTGGTGTGTTTATATAACTTTCATAGCCCATATATGGTAAGACTGCATATACTTATATCACTGTCCAAATGGTTCTGTCAGACAAATGTACACACCACACTGTAAAGTGACATGACACGGTATTATAGGGTGTTGAACTCACAATATGCAAAATCCTTAGGAAGTCATCAGTGATACTCGCCAAATTACATTTTCTCCTGTGTTAATGCTTTTTGCTTCCTCCTTTTGTTTTCTTTTATTTGTTCATGAGATGTGAGTGTTGCTGGCAAGGATGGGTATTGCCCATCCCTAATTGCCCTTGAGAGTGAATTGAATTGCTGCAGTCCATTTGATGTAAGTACACCAACCATACTGATGGGTAAAGAGCTCCAGGACTTAGACCCAGTGACAGTGAGAGTATAGTGATATATTTCCAAGTCAGGATGCTGTATGACTTGGAGGAAAACTTACAGGTGCTGGTGTTCCCATGAGTCTTCTGCCCTTCTTCCTCTATGCAGTAGAGATTGAGAAGGGAGTGGATGTTTAAGGTAGTAGATGAGATGCTGATCAAGCAGGCTGCTTTGTCCTGGATGATGTTGAGTATCTTGAGTGTTGTTGAAGCTGCACTCATCCAGGCAAGTAGAGAGCATTCCATCACACTCCTGACGTGTGCCTTGTAAATAGTGGACAGGCTTTGGGGAGTCAGGAGGTGAGTTACATGTTGCAGAATTCCTAGTCTCTGACCTGGTCTTGTAGACACAGTATTTATATGGTTGATTTAGTTAAGTTTCTGGCCAATGGTAACCCCCAGGTTGTTGTTGTTGTTGGATGATAGACTGATGGTAATGCCATTGAACATCAAGGGCAAATGGTTAGATTCTCTCTTGTTGGAGATGGTGATTGCCTGGCACTTTTATGGCATGAATGTTACTTGCCACTTATCAGCCCAAGACTGAATGTTCTCCAGAGGTTGCCACATATGGGCAGGAACTGCTTCAGCAACAGAGTTGTGAATGGTACAGAGAATCCCCACTTCTGACCTGATGAAGGAGGGAAGGTCAATGATAGGGAAGGTCAATGATGAAGCAACTGAAGATAGTTGGCCTTAGGTCACTATCCTGAGGAACTCTTGCAGCAATGTCATGGTGCTGATATGGTTGGCCTCTCCATCTCTCCAGTGGTGAGTTTTCCCCTTGATTCCCATTGACTTCAATTTCTTTAGGGCTGTTTGATGGACTCTGCCAATTCTGCCTTGGTATCATGGGTGGTCAGCTTAACTTATCGGTATTCCTGCAAAAGTTGCTAGACTCAAAGGATCACTTCAATTCAATGTTTTGAGGTTGCTATGATTTTGTTGAAAGCCGTAGAATAGTTGGACACAAACTGAAACAGAGCAACACATCTCCTGAACATGTGGTAATGTTCTACTCTGTGAGTCAAAGTAATCGTGCTTTCATAAACAAGCAGAAGGTTGCTTGTATTATGTCAAAAATGTTGCAAAAGCAATCATTTGCATCCATTGATAGCTCATCCATCATACTATCATTAAACTAGATATCTAAGGTATGTGCACAAGCCGTTAATTTTGTAAAAGCAATTAATATTTTTCACAATGTAATATGATACATTAATAAAGTATAAACACTGATTTTCTTGCTGTTTCTTATAAAGAAGAGATTAATTGCATTCAATTTAAATGCAAATGGTATTGAAACTTGATAGGGGCAGAGTCTGCACCTTGGATAAATCCTCCATCTCCTCCACCAACCCCCAACCCCACCCCCCCCACAGAGTTCTTTCTAAGCCCTGCATTTCTGAAGCTGAGAAGATGCTGGTCAGCTTCAAGGCCATAGTCAATGCCAGCAATTAGCTGATTGTTTGGATATTTGTAATGGGGGCTATAGGATATTTGTAATGGGGGCTATGCAATTATTCTCCTTCTAATGCAGCAGGCTTCTGGGCCACAGTGTGGCTCGGAATGGAAATCCAGCAGCAATGTAAGGTCAAACCTGCATCCCACCATCTCAGTTTTATTGTGTGTTTCATCATCCTGTCACATTTTGCTCTATTTTAAAGAAAATCTTTATTTTAACATCCAAATGTGTAAATTTACATTATACACATTTGGCCTTCATTCCAGGTCGCTGGAAATGATCTAATTACAAAGATGAATAATGGCAGAATGCTTCCAAGCACATTTTAAAATGTTTTGCATCAACTAGGAATAGAAATGGAACAAGAAGAATTCAGAAAAGGTGCAGAATATTATTAATGACTGCAATATTAATCATGAAATGATTTGTACAAATGCTTTGCTGGCATGATTACAGTAGGGAGGACTTGGTTAGTTTTTCCCTCCAATGTGATTAAAGCCCAGAAATTATTGTTGGCGATATTAGCAGGCTTATGATATTTCTTTGTCAAGTATTTTAGTGGAGGTATTAACACATTTAAAATAAGCAGGCTAATATCTCCATTAAGATGGTTGACAAAGGAAGGTGATAACAATCTGTTTGAACACCTGTTCCATTTAAAAAAAGATAGAACTTTGTAATTATATACCACGGGGGCAAAATCAGACAGCTCCCAAAGACAGGCTTGGGATCATGATGCACAATTGACCTGTGCCCATTAGTTCCAATGCAGGCATTATGCAAAATTCCTGCCATTTATGTGATTGCAACATGCAGCCAGCAATAGGCTTGCCACTGAGTGGCTGCATGCCTGGACAAAATCATGAGAGGCTCGCACGAGTTCATACTCACCTGCACTGGTTAAAGCCAGCTTGTCCCTCTGAAAGAAGAGGTTTATTTTGACTGCATTGGGTGCTGGATGTCATTCCAAGAGTTAATTTGACCTGGTAAAAACAAACAAATAGCACAACATGATAGAGAGCAGGTCTCTATTGCAGCACTGGAGACCATGGTGCAGGAGATGGAGAGGAGAGAGAGGCTCTCGGAGGCTTTCCAGACAGACACTGTGAAGGCAGTAGGGACAACTAAACATCGCGATCAATGCCAGCAGTATAGCCCCGATGACATGGATGCAGGGCACCAAAAAGTTCATTGACCTCACCCGAGTAGTCAAGGTCGATGAATATATTTTCAAATGCCATATTCTTACATCTGAACCACTATTCTCACACATTGCTCAATTCACCGATCTCTCTTCACTCAATCTCTGTAAACAGTTACTTATACCTCATATTAGTAGCATCATCTCTCTCACACACTTAGCACTGCTGCAACCTTCAAACTCACATCTCAAAGTTTACACACGTTGCCAGCTATTCAACATGTATATCATCTAAAGTTATTACACCACACTCACTGACACACTTTCCTCTCCCTTGCAGGACAAGATGTCGCACAGCTGCAGGTAGCGGCAGCTAATCGGTGGGGAACAGGCATAGCTGCGTGTGCTTGCTCCACTGGAGAAGACAGTGCTCACCACTGTTGGAGCATCCACGGCTGAGGCTGTAGCCAGCAGTGGGGCTGAAAGGATCGAAGATAGTGGTATACTCAGATCCAAGCCTTCTTTTCACATCCCACATCCCCTTCATCCCACAATCTCTGTCTGATTTACAAGCTTCAGATGGTTTAAGGGTGCACCTCTTGCTTCCCACCTCACCCTCAACACCCCCTTTTCACTGCAACTCTATCTCTGTGACTTTCTTCTTTCAGATACTCAACAACTTCAAACTGGCCAGGTAGTGGTGAGGAGCATGAAGTAGAAGAGGAAAAAGGGAATGATGATGAAGAAACACACAATTGCCTACTTTAGAGGATAGTTTGGAGGAGGAATCTGCATGTGGTGAGATACTGGGCATGAATGACTTGCATCCAGGTCAGGGAAAAACAGCAGCCCAGGCATCAGTTCACCGGAAGGTTCAGCTTCAGAGGACTCAGATGAGGATTTTGATGGGATGACATACAGAAAAAGGCTGATGGGTATGCACAGTGAAAAGTTTGGTGCATAGGAAATCCAGAAAACCCGCGGTTCATGTCAAGGAGGACGGAGAAGCCCTCACCAACCTTGTACATGGCTTTTCTCAGAGCTTGAAGCCCATCCATTCCAGTGTTGCTGAGGCAGTCAACTCCATGAGAACAATTGTGGACCCAAACATGATGCAGACTAATGGCTGAACTTCCATGGCAGCTCACTAGAAGCCTCATAATGTACAGTGCTATAGCGAGGGCTCAGATTGATGTCAAACGATCCATGTTTGTTGCCATCCAAGCCCAGTTTGTTATCACACAGGCTCAAACTGCTGCCATCATGACTGCAGGTGCAGTCCTCCAACAGGTTACTAGGATTTCTGAAGTGCCATCAGCATAGTGGCAGTGGCTCCATAGAGCATAGACCTGCTGTGCTCCCTCAGGATTACAGCATTTGTCCTCCCACCTCTTCCACTCCTCCAGTGCCCTTGCTGTTACCTGTTGGCCAGCCAGCCAGACTCCTGCTGCCCATGCCGAGGTGACGTAGTTTGAATCCAGGCCTTCTTGGCCCAGAGCTGGTTTAGGTCAACCTGCAAGGCCATCTGCAGTCAATTCCACTAAAAGCCAGCAGCCTTCCACCAGCAGCCACTGGGGTAGTATTGTGTAGGAGCACTAGGTCAAATAAAGGTACACAGATGACAGGCACTAATTTTATTTGTTGATATTTGTGTGAAGTATTGGATAGTTTGGTTTGATTATCTGGTCTGGAATTCTTTTTGTCATGGCCTTTATTTCAGAATTCTGGGTAAGAGGATGCTGTGATGGTCAGTAACAGAGGGAAGGTAAGGACTGGAACTGTTGGTGAATGGGGAATTGGGGTAGTGTTCACTGATATTGCAGTTGGATCCGCTGACCACAGACAGCCCAGCTGGAAAGGGACTATGTTGGTTGCTTCCTTCTTCTCCTCCTTTTATTCCTCCTCCTTTTCCTCAGCTAATTGCTGTGCACCTGGTGGCAAGGGCTGTGCTCACATGATGCAAAGATCATGATGAATTGTGACACACACTTTGGCGAGTACTGCAGGGCTGCTGCAGAGTGGTCCAGGCAGCAAAAGTGTTGCTTAAGCACCACAATGGTCTGCTCGATGACATTTCATGTGAGAGCATGGCTCATGTTGTATGTTGCCCATGGGTTGTACAGAGTCATAAACCATGTGTTCAGCAGATAGCCGTTCTTGACCAGTAGCTATCCTCTGGGTTTCCATGGCAGCTCCACGCTGATGGAGCAGTAGGAGAATTGCTCTCTTGCCTTGGGTGACTGGCCTCCTGCTGCGAGCCCTTCTCCCCCCTCCTCCCCTTCTAGCTCCTCCCTCTTCTAGCAGTTTGTCATTTTTTTGTCACCTCTGCCCATTTCCCATTTCCCCTGCAGGCCAAGGAGAATAAAAACTATGGAACCCATGACTGAGATCAATTGGCCTGAACAGAAACTTTGAAGTGAGAACCAAGGCTGTCACCATGTGCAACACCATTTCCTGTAAACTTCACCAACTTTAATTAGAAATACAAACTTTCAAGCCCTTCTTCTAACTCAGCAACAGCCAGTAGAAATCAGTCCCCAACTAACTGAAAATTGTTGAAGATACCTTTAAAAAGCACTGGTTGGGGCTCCTCCCAGCTTCTGAACAGATGTTCGGCTGTGTGAGATTACAAGAGGATGTTAACTTTAGTATTGAAATCAAACATGGCTAGTGACAAATCAGCATTACACGCTGAATGACATCATGATCTTCCTATTCTGCATACTTCAGCAGGTGTTGCCAGTGCCCCACACTAACAACCTACCCAACATGGAGCATGGGCAGCACCTGCACCAGAAGTGTGGCACAGCCACCATTTCAGACCCAAGAGAACACCTATGCTGCCAGAAATAAGGGCACTATGCAGCCAAATTTTGTGGCTAAATGTTGGTTCCTGCTTATTAACATTTTTAGCTCCTTACATTAAAGATGGTGGGGAAAATATAGTCATGTAAACTGGCATTTGACGGATTGATCTTATGTGGGCATTCTTGGATGTGAACAGTATATTGGCACATGAAAGTAGTGACACCTTTTCATTGAGAGGAAAATTGAGCCCCATATGTTTAACTCTTTTTACCTCAAGTTGGTACTTAGAGCTGGGAAACGCTCACAAGTTGAATTAACTAATTATACAGTACTGCATAGTACAATTATACATAGTACTGCTATGTAAGAAACCCTTAAACTCTTCTACTGTTCTGTTGGAGTGTCCACTGCTCGGTAGACAGTTAAAATGGCACTGGTGTCCTATTTATGTCATAGAACTCTGAGTTGCATTGTTAAATTAAGCTTCAACCTAAATACAAGAAGGTGTCTCCCCACCTGGTGGAAGACCCGGGGAAATAGGGCAACGGAGAATGGGGCAGAAAGATCGGCACCTCCAATTCAGCTACTGCTTAGTTTCTGCCACACAGTTGGAGCTAAATTCTCCCCCAAATGAGAATTGGAAGTAACAAAAATGCACATTATAAAATTGCACTCAAGCACCACAAAATTGGAACAGATTTTTGGTTGTGTGCATGTGTAAGAACACATAGGGGGACTTGGAGGCTGGGAGCTTTGCTTGATGTGAAATCCAAAAATAAAGTGAAATTAGCATCCCTTCGTTTTTTATCCAGCCCATAAACCAGTAACTAAAACCAGTACCATTTAATAACCTGCCATACATTTTCTGCTGGTTAAAAGTTGTGGCATAATTAAAGGTGCACATGTTATGCACGGGTTTCAATATGAACTGACGAATGCGTCAAATTTAAGAGATTCAGCTTCTTTCCCCAGCTAGATCTTGTTTACTTTTACATTAGTGGATAACCTTTCATATTCAAATGCAGGATCCCCAGGAAGAAACCAAACCAAAGCAGACGTGGAGAGAAAGCTGACATTGGACATAGAAAACTGGTTAAAGGAAAAGTTTAGGGAGCGTTTCAAGTGTATGCTGGCTGATTTCTATTACTATGACCAAGGCAATTCTGGAAAGGTAACAGTGTCCTTCAGACCTATTGATATTAAATGTTCATTAAAGCTGCACTGATTGCTCCAAGTTACATTCTATTCTCAGGTGATTTTCGACCTCCGTTCGCGTTTGTCTGTTCTAGTCAGAAGGAATTATGCGCGTCAGTATGGAGCAGGAGGAGCTGAAAAGCCTCAATATTCCAGTGTGCAAAACAAGTTTGCCTTTGTCCAGGCTCCTATTCAGTTCTTTGGGGAATGTGCCAACTTTCAAGTAACATTTGGAACAGACTGTAGACTTAATAGAGTAACTGCAAAGAGTTATATGGTGGAGACAATTAAGGGGCACTATCTTCATAACAGTGTTAGGTAAACAATTTTTTATTTTCTTGAAAGCATATGGCATGCATTGGAACTTATTGTCATATGATTTGTGTGTGATATGATTTTTTATGAAGACAGTGCACTTTTGCTATTTGAAGAAAGTCCAATTTTGAAAAGAGAATATTTATATTACCAAATTAAGGGACTGAGGGACACAATGGAAACTGGGCTGGAATCCAGCCTAGACTGAAGGGATACAGTTTTAACAGTAAATAATTCCGTGGAGCCTTGACTCAGTTCCCAGTATAATTAACCCACAATGTAAATACACTTCCAGATATTTAACACTAATTTAATGATTCAGCTTTGACAGTCCACAAAGTCAATGAGTCTGGTGAGTGGAGTAGTGGCAATTTTTTATATTCGTTCATGGGGTGTGGCCATCGTTGGCTAGGTCAGTATTTATTGCCCATCCTTAATTGCCCTCGAGAAGGTGGTGGTGCGCTGCCTTCTCGAACCGCTGCAGTCCATGTGGTGTTAGTCCACAGTGCAGGGAGTTTCAGGATTTTGACCCAGCGACACTGAAGGAATGGTGATATAGTTCCAAATCAGGATGGTGTGTGACTTGGAGTGGTGTTCCCATGCATCTGCTGCCTATGCCCTTCTAGGTGGTAGAGGTCACGGGTTTGGAAGGTGCTGTTAAAGGAGCCTTGATGAGTTGCTGTAATGGTGCTATTAATGTCCTTTGCAAAAACTTGGGGTGAGGGTGCATGCCAGCACACTGGAGGGAAGCATCTGTGTCGTGTCTGATCCATTGTCCAATTTGTCTTAGAGAAATGCATGCTGTCAAAGGCATTGTTCTCAGTAATATTAGAAAAGTGGAATTTAAGTCTTTTCAAAAAGTGAACTGCATCAAAATAATGACCTCTATTTGGGGGTTTCTTTAGAGTTAAATACTAGAATAGAAGTTATGTCCAAAAGATAATGGGGTAATTTTAACCAAACTTGTCTGGTGGAAAATTAACAGGATTGGATTGGGTGCTCATTTTACACTCTGCCTGATTTGACTTTTCATTAAAGTTAGCTGGTAACATTTTAAAATATTTTTTATTTAGTGAATGCAAATGCCCGAAGCTAAGTGATAGCCACCTAATTTGCTGAGTTTAAGGTGATTAGTACACCAATTAGTCTGTAAAGCGGACACTCCTCAGTAATGTGCAGCATAGTTTGTGTATTTCCACAAGTCCATAAGGGGTTTGTACTGAGGCCCCTGTGGTGGAGGCTGACTGTACAGGGACCCTGGCCTGTCCAGAACCTACTTAGCAAGGGCCACAGCCTGCCATTCAACAGATGGGGTTTGTCACAAGCAACTTGTTCATGGCTTCCCATGTTTCCCATTCCTTGATCCAAAGGATATCTACTGGTAGATCTTGCTCAGGAAGGGTGCTCCATATGGGGCGCTGAGATGGAAGGTGGGCAGCAGGTGGGTTGAACAGGTCATCATGGAGTAGTATGTGATGGTTTCAGCCAGCTTTTGGGTTTTCGTCAGTCGGCTGATATGTGGCAGAGCGATGTGTGTGTGGACAGGAAGCCAGGGGAGAGGTGTTGAACAGAGAGTTCCAGTTATGATGCACATTGTTGCATTCAATTGTGTCAACAAGATGTGTGTGTGATGACCTTCGCCAGACAGGTGCACAGCACTCTGCTGCAGAGCATGATAGGGCAAGCTTAAAATACATAACCATTTATACAATAACTAAAAATGTGAAAGGGCAGGGGTTGAATATTAACACAATGGCAAACTGTATATTACAGGATAAACGTTGATATCAACTGGTTTGAGGTGTAAACATATTGTCAGTCACCTTGGTAAGCCCATTTACCAATTAACAAAAGTAAGAATTTACCTTGTGCTGAAAGAGTGTCAGCACCAAAACCTAGCTAAACCACTTCTGGGATTCTACTTTACATGAAGGTAACCAGAGAAAACTTCTTGCGTGTTCTGAAAAAGTACAACCTTCGACTTAAAGGAGACCAGCTAAATACTTTCCTTGTACGTTGTGGTCTTCAAGAAGATGCAGCAAATATAAGCTACATGGAATTTCTTCACAATTTTCAAGATAGAAGTGGGAACGGAGTTCCTCACAGAATTATAACTGATGAAAATCACAGGTGAGTTGCTGACGATGAAGCCATACAGCAGTCGGTATTTTGTCTTTGAAGTATTTCTCTGCTTAGTACCTGTGGTAGAGAACTGGTGCTACAGGAATTGTTCAGACTATACAAATAATGCAGTGTATGTATGCTATAAAATTATTTCAGGATGAATTCTGTCTTTAATGTTTTTAATAGTTCTTCATTGTCCTGCACAGATTTAACAAAATCAGAAGCTTTGGTTCTCAATCTTCAGTGACTGCTTTGGAGGCAAAGCTAATGGAACTGTTGCATAATGAGTTCCTTTCTCTTTTAGGAAATTTCCAGTAAGTGATACATTCAATTTTATGTGCCTGATAATTATCATGAACTGATAATAAAGAAAAAAAATGTTGTACTTAGAATATGAATTAGTAACTTTTGAAGTACAATCAATGTTGTTATAGGCAAATACTGCAGGCAGGAGGCACCCATTGGGTGAGACTTTACTGCCCCTCAGGTGCTGGGCATAGAAATGTGGTGGGGGGGGGGTGCCCAGTGAAATGCCAGGGAACCATGCTGGGACAGCTCTTCAATGCAGTGTTGTTACTGGGGAAGTTTCCCAGTGGCAGGAACAGCAGCGGTAGGACTGCTCACTGACCAGAAGTGGGCAACCAATTTAGCCAATTAAAGGCCCAGGGCTGACTTACTGGGCTAGCAGCATTTAGCTGGCAGCAGGACAGAGTGGCCCTCAGCCACATGCGAAGGCTACTAGTTGCATAGTGGCGGCCTCTCTGCAGCCTCTCAATGGGGGAGGCTCCAATGCCTAAGCAAGGAGGACGCCAATGCCTAAGCAAGGAGGGTGCCACTGGCAGCAAAGGCATCCCCAACTCCATTACCAGGGGAGTTTCCACAATGAATGCCGTGGACTACCTGCTTGACCCCAGCAGAAAAATTAAGTGCTTTCCTCCCCTGTAACTGAACCTCAGAATGGAGGCCTCCTCTCATTCTCCTTGCAAACTCAGCAGAGGGACCTCGCAGTGGCACTGCAGAGCTGCCGGTCATCTGATTGGACAGGTTAGTACAACATTTCAACCAACAGATGGAATCCTCTGACAATGCAACACCCCATTAATTCTGCACTGAATTGTAAGTCTATATTACAGTCTTCTGACTCAACAAGAACTTACATTTATAAAGTGCATATAAAACACAGCAAAATGTCCCAAAGCGTTTAGCAAGGACAATAACATTTTTGCCATTCTTGACACTGAGCCATGATCAGGAATGCTGACCAAAAGCTTGGATGAAAGCAGTATGCTTTTAGGATCATTCTAAAAGAGGAAGCGAGGCAGAGAGAATGGAAGATGGGAGATCAGCCAGGAGAGAATTGGATTAGTCAAGTCTGGATGTAACAAAAATGTGAATGAAGGTTTCATCAGTAGATGAGTTGAGGAAAGGTCAGCGGCTGAGTAATGTGATGTCATAAATCTGCACAATGTCACATACATTACATGTACATTCATTAGAAGCATATGCAACATGTACCATTATAAATAGATATCATTTTGCTATTATCTTGATTTGCAGTAAAATTGACAAGCAGAAACGAGACGTGATCAGCCAACAAGACTTCTGGACAATCCTAAAAAGCAGGTACATTTTTTCAATTCTCGCATGGATGATTTACAGTTTTTGTAAGATTATAGACAATACAGGCAAACATTTGTGATACTAAATTGCCAGTAATATATGTAATAATGTGGAATTTTGTTTTCCGTAAACTTTGTGGAAAGGGATCTATACATGCAATGGCCCTGCCCACTGCCAGTTTTAATGGAGATGGGACAGAGGACCCACTTCCAGAAGGCAAATTGCACATTTAAATATCTTACAGATGTTGAATGCCTCAGACTTTTCTCTCTGTTCCAGCATTAATGCTGGCTGGCCATTTCCTTGAGCTGGGACCAAGAAGGACATGGTGGGGGGCCGGTTAGGGAATAAATTGAGGGATGTGGATGACATCGGGAGGGCACTGGATCTTGGTGGTATTGCGGGTGTTGAATTGCAGGCCGATGTGAACCGCAGATCTCACCACCTTCCTGCAAATATCAGGGCCAATGAGTCAGGATTGTCTCAAAACAATTGCTGTAGGCCTAAGCCTACAGTTTAAAATAATACCCATGAACTAATTTATTGTAGCCTCACTCTGAGCCCATAGGACAGCCAATTTGAAAAACATATAGGCCTCTCAAGGATTTGGTATATTTTGATAGTTGTCTCTCCTTTTACATTTATTGTCCAGATTGTTAAGCTGTTTTTTATTCATCGTCAGGTAAACTACCCTATCTCTCCTCCTTTGATTGAGTCAGAGTACCAGGTGGCTGTGGGATAGTGTGACAATAACATGCACAGGATCTTATGAAAAAAAGGAGGAATTCTTGAGAAGATTAGGAAAATCCTCACACAGAAAAATATATAACCCTCAAGGTTATATATATATTTTTGAATTCTGGGATGGTATATAATGAGCTTCCCATTCTAGAAACGGACATGCTCTTTGAGCATATTAAGTATTGCCGGATGAAATTTTCTACATTGTGTTGAAGCAAAAAAAAAAGACTTTTGTGTGTAAGCCAAAACTGTTCTGAAATGTTGTAAACTAGGTCAACAGAGAATGAGCTAATTATTTTGACACATTTTCTTAGTGCACAGGTAGGAGAAGTACTCCAGTGGAGTTGGTATTCTGCACTACATAGTGACACATTGTGCTTGTAAACTACTTTCTTCGTTTGCAGTATTCTTCTGAATTTAACTTTTTCTAAAGAAGATGAAATTGCACCTTGTGTTTAATATTGTCTGGTTATTTTCTGGGTTTTTTTCTTGTTTACCCTGCAAGGTTTGGCATTAACATGTCTGATGAAGAAGTGAATTACCTGAAGGACCGGATACCACTTGATGCCCAAGGCAATGTAAAATACCTCGAGTTTATGTCCATGTTTGACAGTTGGTAAGTAGGTCTTTATTATAGGTCAGATGCATTCCAATTTGAGGCCAAAGGTGTATGTTGAAAAGAACAAACACCCTCAGATAATGTGGTTCCTAACAGCTATCAATCAATTCTTCTATCAAAGACCTGCCTAGCTCTAATTTGACAAGGATGAATAAGTCACTGAGATTGTAACATTAACTGGCATTCATAATCATTTTTTGGCATCACACATATGGATATTCATAAAATAGATGATTTCCTTGTTAATGGAGATGCTCACCATCTCTGTTGGTGGCTAGGTATGTAAAGTGTGCATTCCAAGAGATTGGAGAACAGAATAATGCAATTAAGTGGCCTTTTCATTCACTACAGCTGCTTTGGTGAATGAAAGAGTGATATAATCACCTGGATTTTGTGGTAAATGGCCATGGAATGACACTCACTATTCAGTATGTTTACAGACTTTACAGAAAGAAAATCAGGATTAGAGAAAGAGATATAAAATAGAACAAGAGAATAAAGACAAATGTTTTCATTTTTAATCTTCGTTAACTCTCCAACAATAATTAAAATCTGAAGGGAAGAGACTCCACACTTACCAAATTAAAAATTTAGTACCAGAGAGGTTGTTCAGTGGTAAGTGAGACTGGTCATGCCATTAAAAAAAAATCACTTACACCTGAATAGACTAGTCCAAAATGTTTCTTGGGTGTTTAGTGGGTGTATGCAGAAACATCTTGCCCCTGCATAGATTTCAACATCATGGGCAGAATTTTCTGCCTGCCGGACGGGCAGGGCCGACCCAACCTCCGGTGGGTGGGGAGCCGATCCCCACCAGCGAAGCAGGCCGCACCGCCATTTTACGAGAGCAGGCCAATTAAGGCCTGCCCAGCGTGACGTCTGGCGGGAAGCGCTATGCGCTTCCTGTACAGGCGGGGGGGATTCCCTGAAAGCGAGAGTGCGCTCTTTCGCGCATGCGCACGAAAGAGTGCACATCTTCCTGAGGCTAAGTGCTGCCTCAGGGAGATCGCTTTCAATTTGAAAAATATTAAAAAATAGAAAAAACAATTTCCTAACATGTCCCCCTCATGTGACAATTTGCAGAACAACTTTATTAAAAATTTTAAAACCCTGCATGAAACTTCATCCGACCGCTGGATGAGGTTTCATGTTTTATCTATTGCCTGCCGGGGCTCCTGGCCTGCCCGCCAACCTTAAGGTTGGACGGGCAGGTCCTTTAATTGGTTAAATGATCCTGTCAATGGCCTCAATTGGCCATTGGCAGGTCGGCGGGCCCGCAGCTGATTTTGCTGTGCCCCCGCCTTCCTGAAAATTTAAATGGGCCGGGATGACGTCGGGGGTTCCGCCCGACATCATCCCGCGTCATTTTACACATCGGTGAGCGGGCCCCGCCCCCTGCTCGCCGACGGCAAAATTCTGCCCCATGTCTATTGGCGAGGTACCAGTTCAGTGCAGCTTGTGTAGCATTGGGGTCTTTGGCAGCAACTAAAGGATTTCTTTGTTTAACTGCGCACGTGTGGACATCAGAAGTTGTTTTCCAATTTACTTCATAATAACGGTGAGCACTGTTAGCCTTACTGTTATTCTTACCACAAAATCCTAGCAACTTTCATCCTGAGAAAACTAACAAAAACTTGAAAACTTTACAAGATACAATCTCTGTAGACATTGGATCTCAGGGTAATTATAGTTTAATATGCTGGATGGAAGTTACTGACATCCAATCTGCAACTGGCAAAAAAAATTAAAATTAGCAGTCATTTTGTACAATGCCTCATTATTCATCTTATTGCAGATGAACTGCATTTTAAAACAGAAATCCAAAGCTTTAACCCATACTTTATAAAATTGATTTAGTCACAAATAATAAAAATACTATTATATGAATGCAAAATATACAAAACTAGAGCATGATATGTTTAATAACAAAATGTCATACAAGTTGTTTTATAATATGACAAAGGTAAATGTCTGCAGGAC
Source organism: Cetorhinus maximus (assembly GCF_964194155.1). Lineage (NCBI taxonomy): Eukaryota > Metazoa > Chordata > Chondrichthyes > Lamniformes > Cetorhinidae > Cetorhinus > Cetorhinus maximus. The sequence goes on along the minus strand of NW_027596254.1, from coordinate 165,061 downwards.
AATGACGTAGCATTTAGCTTAATAAGTGCAAGTGACCCTCCTTGGATGGAGTCTGACGTGCTCATTCTTTTTATGCGGTTTTGTCAAACTCATCCGATGAAGAGTCGTTCGGACTCGAAATGTTAACTGTATTCCTCTCCGCAGATGCTGTCAGACCTGCTGAGTTTTTCCAGCTATTTTTGTCTTTGTTTCAGATTTCCAGCATTCGCAGTATTTTGCTTTTATCACCATGATAGAAATTCTTTTTAGCAATTAGCTGTTTTCAAGTTTCTACCATTATGGAACATTTTATTCTACAGTTGTACAGATGAGGAGCCCTGCCACCATTTGGCTGAAAAATGAATTACATTCTGTAAAATTGATAGCCATGTCTCTTAACCAAGAAAGAGAGATTTCTTGATATTAATATTACCGCTAGTTACTGATTTGAAGCTTTACTTCTTACCTTAGATATTAATAGAATAAATTGAGAATTAAAGAGCAGAATTATAAGCAAGACTGTGCTATCCCAGAATAGTTTAATACATTACTAACAGCTTCTATTTTGTAACATTTTAAGATATTCTTAAATATGATTGATCCTTGTTTTCAAACCTGTCCATGGTCTGATCCTTCCCTATATCTGTCATTTCCTCTAGCTTCACAATCCTCTGAGATATCTGCATTCGTCTAATTCTGGTGAAAGGAATTTTTTTTTACAAGAACGACAGACCAGTGTCCCACTGTGACCCGTTTTAATGCTTATAAACTGACATGACCCCAGTGTGAGGGTGGGGAGTGGCGAGTTGAGAGCGGGGGAGGGGGTGGGTGGGGGGCGGGGGGTGCGGGGTGAGGCCTCAGGAGATGGACGCCGAGATGGGTGGAAGCGATCGAGGGAGCAGGAGAAACGACGAGCGGGCCACAGGGAAGACCTGTGGCCCGAGGACAACATAGTGCACACTTCTGGATCAAACTCAAGGCAGCAAAACAGAGGACGCCTCCAGCAGATTTCGCCATAACCAGCCGGACTCTTGCCGCGGCGCACACTGGGGAGTTATACTTCTATCAAAGTGACCCATTACAAGAGTTCCATTAGGCCGTCCTACAGCTACCATTACAATCTCGGGCCTTGAAACCCCAAAACCTCATCACAGCCCCACCGAGGGGTGTGGGGGGCGGTGCGGTCACAATCCACGGTTTGGGAACCTCGGCAATATAATTGTGTGTGGAATGCTGGGTCCTGGTCCATTTCGAGTTATAAACCGTGAATAGTATCCCACTAGTCGCAAGATAGCCCTATGACAATTGAGTTTGTGAATGTATTTTTGGCCTGAATTTTTAGCTCGTCGGGTGGGGCATGCGCCCGACCCAAACGAGTGTAAAATGATGTGCGATGACATCAGGCGAGCGTCCCGACATCATTGCGCACGCACGCGATATTTTGGTCAGCAGCGCGCCCGCCGACAATTAACAGGTCCATTAAGGACATTAAAGTCACAATTGAGTTAAATTTTTTGCTGCCACCCAACCTTACAGTTGGCGGGCAGGCAAAAAAGCCAAGTGGCCTTTGGATTTTTTAGGAAACCTCATCCACGAGCGGAATGACGTTTCCATCAGCTATAAAAAGTTAAATGAAAATGTAAATATTTCATTAATAACATGTTCCTGCTTGTGTGACTGAATCACATGAGGGGACATGTTTTTTATCAATTTAAAATTTCTTATTTTTAATTCTTAAACTCTTCATCTCCCAGAGGCAGCTCTGTCCCCCCCCCACCCCCTCAGAGGCAGCACTTTAATTGGCCCACCAGCGTGAAATCACGGTCGGCCCCTGATTGCGGGCAGTGGTCGGCTTCCTGAACGCTCCCGCCTACCCCTGTCAAGCCCGCCCGACAAGGGCAAAACCCTAGCCTTTGTGTGAATATTGCACAGACTGGTGGATCACCGCAAAGAACATTTACTGAATTTCAACATTCCATAAACCCATTTTAGTCTGCAGAGTCTAAATTAAAAAGAAATACAATACAAGTTCAGATCTAGTTTGTTTTCAATAATATCTTAATTTAAGCACTGTTGGTTTATTGAACAAATGTATTCACTGTTCGGATGTGCTCGTCATGATTGTTAACATATAGATTATCTATATATGTGGCTTAGGAAAACTGTCTCGCAGATTTCAATCTATGTCACCACAGAATCACTGAATTGTTATAGTGCAGAAGGAGGCCATTCGGCCCATCGTGTCTGTAGTGGCTCTCTGAGCATTTTAACTTAGCGTCAATCTCTTTCACCAGATGTCACCAGATTTTCCTTTTCCAAGTGTGAAGAGTCATTAAATTCCTGTGCATCATTCCTACCTCCTATAATAGGATGGCTCACTCGCCATACTATAGAATAATTGGTAGATACAGAAATTAGTCTAAATGTGCATTTTAATTGTTACCACTCTCACACACCAAGGCCGCGATTTTATGAGGAGGCGGTGGCCAGGCCTAGCATCTTGCCAGCCCTGGAAGTCTTAACTGAATGTCACAACTGTTGGGCAATTAGTTACCTGAGGTCATGCTTTGTCATGTTTACAGTTTTCATGATAAGCTGAATGAATTAGAGTGGAATTTTGTTCCATGCAGTCATTACTACTTTGTGAATAGTGATAAATTATATAGGGTAATATGAGAGCCACCACTCATAATACAATTTAACTCATTTAGATGGCTATCATAACTCACTGATTACTTCACCACTCCTGAGTTGTTAGGTCTTTCCTCTAGTATTTTATTGTCCTCATTGTATATATTTTTCTTTGATTAGTCCATAGTGCAAACTTCCCTAAGAGCTCAGCTGGTTAAGGCACTGATTAGCTGCAAAACCTGAAACTCTCGGGTTCAATCTCTAGTCTGTACTGAGTTATCTACTTTCATCCTGATTGATGGTACATCTGCGACAAGTATTTTAGCTAACCTGGGTTAGGAGTGGAATTTTAATAAGGTTTCCCAATCCTGACTGCTATTCAGCAAACTTTGATGTAAGTGCACGAGTGTGAATATGAGGTACGGATGCCCCCTACGGTCTGCTAACATTAAGTTTAGCCTTTGTATGGGACACCTGATACCATTAGCACTGTTTCACTGCAGGAGTTAATAGTCTCAGGAAAGGATGAAAACTGATATGGAGAAAACGACAAACAGAAATAATTTTTATTCCAAGATTAGTAAGAATATTATATAAACGTATATAATTATCACTAATATTTAAAATGCAGTAACAGATCAAGTACTAAGTGACATTTGTCTTGATTGCTTAATAGTAAAGGTGCAAAAAGTCTTTTGTGTGACAAGTCTGTGATAACAAACCTCAGCAATGAACATTCGACAAACAAAGAGCATAATTTAGGCAGAACAACAGATCAGGTAAAGATTTATAGCTATTGTTTTCTGTCTGAAATGTTTGTATTTGATGTGATGTACCAGTTTTTCTTATTATCTTCTTCAGATAGAAGGACTTGGGTGGAGTCAGAGTTTATTTGACATGTTTATTATGACTGATAGGCCAGTATTCAAGTTAATTTATTAGTTAGGTAAGACTATTAATGGGTAGAAGATTGTAGGGGATATGCTCACAATTTTCCAGTATGCGGTCCTGTTGAATAAGGCTGTGCAGTAGGAATGTGCCTTCAGAAAATTGACTCCAAGGTCGAGAGTCATTGAAGAGAATTGATAAGATCAAATTAAGTGAAATATTGTTAGCTATTTAATCTGCTAATCTATTTCGTTTTGCTTGAAATTTTCTGTCAGTTTGAGAAATCTTGAGCATGCATTGATAAAAGACTTTATTTCTGATGCATACCCTAAAACTAGGTTGGACTTTTCCTATGACAATGCCAACCTCAGTATTTAAGACAAAAGGTTAATGACTGGTTAATGAGAAGTGTGGGCTGTTAATTGTACAATTGTGGTTAAGTATCTACAGCTGGGCAGCATTGATTGGTTACTTGAACAATATAAAGGGATACTTACTGGCAGAGCGGGTGAGTCAAGCTCGGAGGTACATACCTGTGATGATTCACTCTGTGAATAAATCTATACCAAGTAAAGTTTGGCTCTGGTTTCTTCCTTCACCCACTGGCTATCAAGAATAGAATACATGCTTTCCAATGGAAGCTGATTTTGGCAGCATATGAATAAAGAGTATTGGAAGTAACATTATTTCACCATGTTATTTCACTGTCACTTATAAATCACTTCTTTCATTCTAGATCTCAAACATTATACAGGATCTTGTGAAGAAACAATACCAAATGGTAGAACAAAGCTTTAATAAACTTGATAAAATGAACACCAGATGATTTTCTCCTGAGTCAATGTATCAGCTACTGAAACAGTTAAGGAAATGTTTCCTGCTTTTCCTATTAAAATTAATGGAATTGCGACTCATAGTTACAAAGGGTATTTTTTCCACTTGTAAATTGCTCACATTGTCTGCATTGTTTTACACAGGTTTGACATTCACCCACCAATCACTAGAGATGAAGTCAGAAAACTCTGGAGCACTTTAATTACCAGTCATGATAACACTTTGGATTTCTATGAATTTGTTCGACACTTTGGATTCTCACCTAAATCAGCTTGTTGTCCAAATGCAAAAATATATCCACCAGTTAAGGGTGACAGTGACTTTCTGATTCGGTCTAGAAAGCTAAACTGTGACATGGACATCATTGAGGATAATCTGCAAGCTAAGGTTGAGTAATAATTCAGTTAAGAAATTGATATACATTACATCCAGAATCAGTGTACAACATTTTTATTTATCAATTACATTTGATATAGGTTCAGCATAAGAGGTAGGACAAAATGGAAATAGTACAAGATGGGGTGATGTATCCTATTTTTATTGTTTAGCTAACTACATCTCCCTTTTTATAATGAAGCATCACCTTTTGCTGAAAATCAGATTTTAGATTTCATCTCTATGATATCAGTTTGGTAGTGTTTTCACCTCTAGGCCAGAAACTTGTGAGTTTGAATGCCTCTGCTCAAAGACTTAAGTTTGTGAAGCTTAGATTTCCAGAAGGCATTTGATAAGTGCCACATCAAAGGTTATTGCGGAAAATAAAAGCTCACGGTGTAGGGGGTAATATATTGGCATGGCTAGAAGATTGGCTAGCTAACAGGAAACAGGGTTGCCATAAATGGGTCTTTTTCTGGTTGGCGGGATGTGATGAGTGGTGTGTCAGAGGGAGCAGTGTTGGGGCCTCAACTTTTTACAATTTATGTAATGACTTGGATGAAGGGTCTGAAGGAATGGTTGCTAAATTTGCTGACAACACAAAGATTGGTAGGAAAGTAAATTGTGAAGAGGACATAAGGAGGCTACAAAGAGACATAGATAGGTTAAGTGAGTGGTTAAAGACCTGGCAAATAGAGTATAATGTGGGCAAATGTGAAATTGTCCATTTTGGTAGGAAGAATAAAATAAGAAGCATATTACCTAAATGGTGAGAGATTGCAGAGCTCTGAGATTCAGAGGGATCTGGGTGCCAGTGCATGAATCACAAAAGGCTAGTTTGCAGGTACAGCAAGTAATTAGAAAAATTAATGGAATGTTGTCATTTGTTGTGAGGGGAATTGAATATATTGAAAATAGAAACAGGAGTAGGTCATTTGGTCCTTTGAGCCTGCTCTGCCATACAGTATGATCATGGCTGATCCCCTATCTCAAAGCCATACTCCCACTCTCTCCCCATACCCCTTGATGCCTTTAGAGTCTAGAAACCTATCTATTTCCTCCTTAAATATATTCAGTGACTTGGCCTCCACAGCCTTCTGTGGTAGAGAATTCCACAGATTCACCACCCTCTGAGTGAAGAAGTTGCTCCTTATCTCAGTCCGAAATGGCCTAACCCGTATCCTGAGATTGTGACCCCTTGTTCTAGAGCCCCCAACCAGAGGAAACATCATCCCTGCATCCTGTCTGTCCAGCCCTGTCAGAATTTTATATTTTCCATTGAGATCCCCCCCATTCTTCTAAATTCCAGTGAATACAGGCCTAGCCGGCCCAATCTCTTCTCATACGACAATCCTGCCATCCCAGAAAACAGTCTGGTGAACCTTCACTGCACTCCCTCTATGGCAAGTATATCCTTTCTTTCTAGCGAATACCCCTGTGAGGATATTGGTCCTGGTCCTGCTGGGGTGCAACCCATCTAGCTTGTACAGGTCCCATCTTCCCAGAATCGGTCCCAATGCCTCAGGAATCTAAATCCCTCCCTCCTACACCATCTCTCCAGCCGCGCATTCATCCAGCCTATTCTCCTATTCCTGATCTCACGAGCACGTGGCGCTGGGAGTAATCCTAAGACTACTACCTTTGAGGTCCTGCTTTCTAGATTTATTTCCTATCTCCCTATATTCTGCTCACAGGACCTCATCCCTCTTTTTACCTGTATCACTAGTACCAATATGGACCACGACCTCTGGCTGTTCACCTCCCCCTTCAGAATGTCCTGCAGCCGCTCAGTGACATCCTTGACCCTGGCACCAGCGGGGCAATATCTGGTGTCACATCTGAGGACAGAAACATCTACCTGTTTCCCTTACGATAGAACCCCCTATCACTATTGCTCTCCCGCTCTTTTCTCCCCACCCCGTGCAGCTGAGCCACTCGTGGTGCTATGGACTTGGCTCTCACCGCATTCCCCTGAGAAACCATCTCTCCCAGTAGTATCCAAAATGGAAAATCTGTTAGAGAGGGAGATTGACCCAGGGGACTCCACTACTTGCCTAGTGCTTTTACTCTGTCTGGTGGTCACCCATTCCCTTTCTTCCTGTGCACTCTTCACCTGGAGTGTGACCACCTCACTGTATATGCTTACAACGAAGTTCTCAGCCCTGCGGATGTTCCACAATGACTCCAGCCACTGTTCCAGATCCGAAAGGCAGATTTCAAGTAGCTGCAGCTGGAGACACTTCCTGCACAGAAGGAGCATTCCACGTGACGAGCTGCCCTGCAATAAATTATTCCCTTTACTTTTACTTTCTCTAGTTTAGAGAATATTAAGGACAGTAGAAATACTCACCAATTCCTAATCACCAAGGCCGCTGCTCTTCCTTCTGAGGAACAGTAGAAAATGAAAGGATGACCTGCTTCCCCTTTCAGCACTCATTCACTCACTCACTCACTCTCTCACCAAACTCCAACTGAAGCATCCAAATGTAGCCCAAGACAGCACTCAGTGCAGCGGGGAGGTTATGCTTCAGTTGTACAGGGCACTGTGAGACCACATCTGGAGTATTGTGTACAGTATTGGTCTCCCTATTTAAGGAAAGATGTAAATGCGTTAGAAGCAGTTTAGAGAAGATTTACTAGACTAATACCAGGAATGGGTGGGTTGTCTTATGTGGAAGGGTTGGACAGGTTAGGCTTGTATCCACTGGAGTTTAGAAGAGTAAGAGGTAACTTGATTGAAACCTTTAAGATCCTGAAGGGTCTCAACAGAGTGGATGTGGAGAAGATGTTTCCTCTTGCTGGAGAATCTAGGACTAGGGGTCACGGTTTAAAAATAAGAGGTCGCTCATTTAAGACTAAGATATACAGAAAATTTTTCTGTCAAAGGGTCGTGAGTTTTTGAAACTCTCTCCTTCAAAAGGCAGTGGAAGCAGGGTCTTTGAATATTTTAAAGGCAGAGCTAGATAGATTCGTGATTAACAAGGGGATGAAAGGTGGTGGGTGGCAGGCTACAGTCAGATCAGCCATGATCTCATTGAATGGCGGAGCTCCTAGTTTGTATGTATGTATGACAATAATGCAATACTAGAGAGTTGCATTGATGGAATTGGCAATGAGGTGTGAAACCAAGGCCCTATTCCTGTTATATCAGTTGTTCTAGATGCATGTAAGGCACCCTTTGGCACTATTCTAGTCAAAGTAGAACAAAGAGTTTCTCCTGGTATTGTGGCCAACATGACATGCTCATAATACAAAACAGATTCATGGGTTGCTTTTTCAATTGTTGTTTGTGGGATATCATTGCACCTCAATAGAAATTCATTGTGCAAAGTGCTTTGGGATATTTTTAAAAGGTCCAATTAAATGTAAATATTATTGCATATGGCTAAAGTATGGGGCAATCTATAAATTATGTATGCATAAAATTTGTCTTTGATTCCCTCTTTGATGCCAATTGTATGCTTAGCCAAACTTCCCGCCTTCAGGATCTTAAACACAGCTTTATCTGTAGCTGATTCCATGTGCTGTATAATTATGTGCGCTCCCTGGAGCTGCCCAGACTGATACAGTGGAGTGGATTTCAGGGCTCCCCACCTGGCACAAGCAGATCAGTAGTGCCCCAAAGATGATGGCTAATGACACCGCCCTGTTCCCACTGTTGCCTTAAAAATGTACTCCCTTCATGGCTCTGGTGTGTACCATCGACAAGATTCAATGCAGCAACTTGACAAAGCTTCTTTGACAGCACCTTACAAAGCCCCAACTTGTACCACCTAGATGAATAAAGGTAGGATGCACATGCAAGTGCCCCTTCAAATCACACACTATCCTGTTTTGGAAATATATTGCTGTTCCTTCATTGTCGTGAGGTCAAAACCCTGGTACACTTCTCTCTCTCTCTCCCAAACCCCCTCCACACCCCCCGATCCGCTAAGAGCACTGTGCATGTACTACACCACGTGGACTGCAGTTCAAGAAGGCTGCTCACCGTGACCTTCTCAAGAGCAATATATGCTGGCTTTTTAAAAATTCTTACATAGGATGTGGGCGTCCCTAGTTAGCCCAGCCTTCTTTTATTGCCCATCCCTAACTGCCCTTGAGAAGGTGCTGCAGTCCATGTGTTGTAGATACACCCACAGTGCTGTTAGGGAGGGTGTTTCAGGATTTTGACCCAGCAACAGTGAAGAAACGACGCTACATTTCCAAGTCAGGATGGTGTGTGACTTGGAGTGGTGTTTCCATGCATCTGCTGCCCTTGTCCTTCTACGGGGTAGAGGTCACGAGTTTTGGAAGGTCCTGTCAAAGGAGCCTTGGTGAACTGCTGATTCATACAGGGCTATGGACAGGGAGTGGGGCAGTGGGATTAGTTTGGGAATGATACAGGGCTATGGGGAGAGAGCGGGGCAGTGGAATTAGTTTTGAATGGTTACAGGGCTATGGGGAGAGAGCGGCGGAGCGTGACCAGTTTGGGATTGATACAGGGCTATGGGGCGTGAGAAGGGCAGTCGGATTATTTTGGGATTGATACAGGGCTATGGGGTGAGAGCGGGGCAGTGGGAGTAGATTAGGATGGATACAGGGCGATGGGGAGTGAGAATGGCAGTTGTATTATTTTGGGATTAATACAGGGCTGTGGGGAGTGAGCGGGGCAGTGGGATTAGTTTGGGATTGATACAGGGCTATGGGGAGAGAGTGGGTCAGTGGGATTAGTTTGGGGATTGATACAGGGCTATGGGGAGACAGCTGTGCAGTGGGACTAGTTTGGGATTGATACAGGGCTATGGGGAGAGAGCTTGGCAGTGGGATTAGTTTGGGATTGATACAGGGCTATGGGGAGGGAGTGAGGCAGTGGGATTAGTTTGGGAATGATACAGGGCTATGGGGAGAGAGCAGGGCAGTGGTATTAGTTTGGGATTGATACAGGGCTATGGAAGGCAAGTGGGGCAATGGGATTAGTTTGGGATGAATACTGGGCTATGGTGAGAGAGCGGGGCAGTGGGACTATTTTGGGATTGATACAGGGCTATGGAGAGGGAGTGCGGCAGTGGGATTAGTTACGGATTGATACAGGGCTGTGGACAGGGAGTGGGGCAATGGGAGTAGTTTGGAATTGATACAGGGCTGTTGGGAGAGATCGGGGCAGTATGACTAGTTTGGGATTGATACAGGGCTATAGGGAGAGAGCAGGGGAGTGGGATTATTTTGGGATTGATACAGGGCTATGGGGAGAGAGCTTGGCAGTGGGATTAGTTTGGGATTGATACAGGGCTATGGGGAGGGAGTGAGGCAGTGGGACTAGTTTGGGATTCATACAGGGCTATGGGGAGAGAGCAGGACAGTGGGATTAGTTTGGGATTGATACAGGGCTATAGGGGAGATTTCGGAGAAGTGGGGCTAGTTTGGGATTGATACAGGGCTATGGACAGGGAGTGGGGCAGTGGGAGTAGTTTGGGATTGATACAGGGCTATGGAGAGAGAGCGGGGTAGTGGGATTAGTTTTGGATTGATACAGGGCTATGGACAGGGAGTGGTGCAGTGGGAGTAGTTTTGGATTGATACAGGGCTATAGGGGAGATTTCGGGGAAGTGGGGCTAGTTTGGGATTGATACAGGGCTATGGACAGGGAGTGGGGCAGTGGGAGTAGTTTGGGATTGATACAGGGCTATGGAGAGAGAGCGGGGTAGTGGGATTAGTTTTGGATTGATACAGGGCTATGGACAGGGAGTGGTGCAGTGGGAGTAGTTTGGGATTGATACAGGGCTATGGGGAGGGAGCGGGGCAGTAGGACTAGTTTGGGATTGACACAGGGCTATGGAGAGAGAGCGGGGTAGTGGGATTAGTTTTGGATTGATACAGGGCTATGGACAGGGAGTGGTGCAGTGGGAGTAGTTTGGGATTGAATCAGGGCTATGGGGAGGGAGCGGGGCAGTAGGACTAGTTTGGGATTGACACAGGGCTATGGGGAGTGAGCTTGGCAGTGGGATAAGTTTGGGATACATACAGGGCTATGGGGAGAGAGCGGGGGAGTGGGATTACTTTGGGATTGATACAGGGATATGGGGGGAGAGCAGGGCAGTGGGATTTGTTTGGGGCTGATACAGGGCCATGGGGAGAGAGCGGGGCAGTGGGAGTAGATTAGGATTGATACAGGGCTATGGAGAGAGAGCAGGGCAATGGGATTAGTTTGGGATTGATACAGGGCTTTGGGGAGAGAGCGGGGCAGTGGGATTAATTTGGGATTGCTACAGGGCGAAAAGAGGGAGTGTGGCAGTGGGATTAGTTTGGGTTTGATACAGGGCTATGGGGAGAGAGCGGGTCAATGGGATTAGTTTGGGATTGCTACAGGGATATGGGGAGGGATTGGGGCAGTGGAATTAGTTTGGGATTGATACAGGGTTATGGGGAGTGAGAAGGGCAGTGGGATTATTTTGGGATTGATAGAGGGCTATGGGGAGAGAGCGGGGCAGTGGGGTTAGTGTGGCATTGATACAGTTCTATGGTCAGGGAGTCGAGCAGTGGGATTAGTTTGGAATTGATACAGGGCTATGGGGAGAGATCGGGGCAGTGAGACATGTTTGGGATTGATACAGGGCTATGGGGAGAGAGCACGGCAGTGGGATTAGTTTGTGATTGATACAGGGCTATGTTGAGAGAGGGCGTTAGTGGGATTAGTTTGGAATTTATACAGGGGTTTGGTGAGCGAGCAGTTCAGTGGGATGAGTTTGGGATTGATACAGGGCTATGGAGAGCGAGTGCGGCAGTGGGATTAGTTACAGATTGATACAGGGCAATTGACAGGGAGTTGGGCGGTGGGAGTAGTTTGGAATTGATACAGGGCTTTTGGGAGAGTTTGGGGCAGTGTGACTAGTTTGGGATTGATACAGGGCTATGGGAAGAGAGCAGGTGAGTGGGATTAGTTTGGGATTGATACAGGGCTATGGGGAGAGCGCGGGGAAGTGGGACTAGTTTCGGAATGATACAGGGCTATGGGGAGAGAGCAGGACAGTGGGATTAGTTTGGGATTGATACAGGGCTATAGGGGAGATTTCGGGGAAGTGGGGCTAGTTCGGGATTGATACAGGGCTATGGACAGGGAGTGGGGCAGTGGGATTAGTTTGGGATTGATACAGGGCTATGGAGAGAGAGCGGGGCAGTGGGATTAGTTTAGGATTGCTACAGGGCTATGGAGAGCGAGTGGGGCCATGGGATTAGTTTGGGATGGATACAGGGCTATGGGGAGGGAGTGAGGCAGTGGGATTAGTTTGGGAATGATACAGGGCTATGGGGAGAGAGCGGGGCAGTGGGATTTGTTTGGGATGGATACAGGGCTATGGAGGGCAAGTGGGGCAGTGGGATTAGTTTGGGATGAATACTGGGCTATGGTGAGAGAGCGGGGCAGTGGGACTATTTTGGGTTTGATACACGGCTATGGGCGGAGAGTGGGATACTGGGATTAGTTTGGGATTGCTTCAGCGCGATGGGGAGAGCGGGGCAGTGGGATTTGTTTGGGATGGATACAAGGCCATGGAGAGGGAGTGGGGCAGTGGGATTAGTTTGGGATTGATACAGGGTTATGGGGAGAGAGCGGGACAGTGGGATTACTTTGGGATTGATACAGGGCTATGGGGGGAGAGCAGCGCAGTGGGATTAGTTTGGGACTAATACAGGTCATGCGGAGAGAGCGGGGCAATGTGAGTAGATTAGGATTGATACAGGGCTATGAGGGGAGAGCGGGGCAGTGGGACCAGTTTAGGATTGATACAGGGCTATGGGGAGAGCGCGGGGCAGTGGGATTAATTTGGGATTGATACAGGGCTATGGAGAGCGAGTGCGGCAGTGGGATTAGTTACGGATTGATACAGGGCTATGGACAGGGAGTGGGGGAGTGGGAGTAGTTTGGAATTGCTACAGGGCTGTTGGGAGAGATCGGAGCAGTGGGACTAGTTTGGGATTGATTCAGCGCGATGGGGAGAGCGGGGCAGTGGGATTTGTTTGGGATGGATACAAGGCCATGGAGAGGGAGTGGGGCAGTGGGATTAGTTTGGGATTGATACAGGGTTATGGGGAGAGAGCGGGACAGTGGCATTAGTTTCGGATTGATACAGGGCTATGGGGAGGGAGTGGGGCAGTGGGACTAGTTTGGGATTGACACAGGACTCTGGGGAGATAACGGGGCAGTGGGATAAATTTGGGATTGATACAGGGCTATGGGGAGAGAGCGGGGCAGTGGGATTACTTTGGAATTGATACAGGGTTATGGGGGGAGAGCAGGGCAGTGGGACTAGTTTAGGATTGATACAGGGCTATCGGGAGGGATCAGGGCAGTGGCACTAGTTTGGGATTGATACAGGGCTATGGACAGGGAGTGGGGCAGTGGGAGTAGTTTGGGATTGATACAGGGCTATGGAGAGAGAGCGGGGTAGTGGGATTAGTTTTGGATTGATACAGGGCTATGGACAGGGAGTGGGGCAGTGGGAGTAGTTTGGGATTGATACAGGGCTATGGGGAGGGAGCGGGGCAGTAGGACTAGTTTGGGATTGACACAGGGCTGTGGGGAGAGAGCTTGGCAGTGGGATAAATTTGGGATACATACAGGGCTATGGGGAGAGAGCGGGGGAGTGGGATTACTTTGGGATTGATACAGGGATATGGGGGGAGAGCAGGGCAGTGGGATTTGTTTGGGACTGATACAGGGCCATGGGGAGAGAGCGGGGCGGTGGGACTAGTTTGGGATTGATACAGGGCTATTTGGGGTGAGAAGGGCATTCGGATTATTTTAGGATGTATTCAGGGGTATGGGGAGAGAGCGGGGCAGTGGGATTAGTTTGGGATTGATACAGCGCTATGGGGAAAAAGCAGAGCAGTGGGATTAGTTTGGGATTGATACAGGGCTATGGGGAGGGCGGGGCAGTGGGAATAGTTTGGGGATTGATACAGGTATGGGGAGTGAGTGGGGCAGTGGGATTAGTGTGGGATTGATAAAGGGCTACAGGGAGAGAGCGGGGCAGTGGGATTAGTTTGGGATTGATACAGGGCTATGGGGAGAGAGCGGGGCAGTGGGATTTGTTTGGGGATTGACACAGGGCTACGGGGAGACAGCAGAGCAGTGGGATTAGTTTGTGATTGATGCAGGGCTATGGGGAGAGGGCGGGGCAGTGGGATTAGTCTGGGATTGATGCAGGGGTATGGGGAGAGAGATGGGCAGTGGGATTAGTTTGGAATTGATACAGGGCAAAAAGAGGGAGTGCGGCAGTGGGATTAGTTTGGGATTGATACAGGGTTTTGGGGAGAGAGCGGGGCAGTGGGATTAATTTGGGATTGATACAGGGTTATGGGAAGTGAGCAGGGCATTGGGATTAGTTTGGGATTGCTACAGGGCGAAAAGAGGGAGTGCGGCAGTAGGATTAGTTTGGGTTTGATACAGGGCTATGGGGAGAGCGGGTCAATGGGATTAGTTTGGGATTGATGCAGGGCTATGGGGAGTGAGAAGGTCAGTGGGATTAGTTTGGAATTTATACAGGGGTATGGTGAGAGCAGGTCAGTGGGATGAGTTTGGGATTGCTACAGGGGTATGGGGAGAGAGATGGGCAGTGGGATTAGTTTGGGATTGATACAGGGCTATGGGGAGAGAGATGGGCAGTGGGATTAATTTGGGATTGATACAGGGCAAAAAGAGGGAGTGCGGCAGTGGGATTAGTTTGGGATTGATACAGTGCTATGGTGAGAGAGGGTGTTAGTGGGACTAGTTTGGGATTGATACAGGGCTATGGGGAGGGAGTGGGGCATTGGGATTAGTTAGGGATTGAAACAGGGCTTTGGGGAGAGAGCGGGGCAGTCGGATTTATTTGGGATTGATACAGGGTTATGGGGAGTGAGAAGGGCAGTGGGATTATTTTGGGATTGATAGAGGGCTATGGGGAGAGAGCGGGGCAGTGGGGTTAGTGTGGCATTGATACAGTTCTATGGTGAGGGAGTGGAGCAGTGGGATTAGTTTGGGACTGATACAGGGTTATGGGGAGAGATCGGGGCAGTGAGACTAGTTTGGGATTGATACAGGGCTATGGGGAGAGACCACAGCAGTGGGATTAATTTGGGATTGATACAGGGCTTTGGGGAGAGAGCACGGCAGTGGGATTAGTTTGGGATTGATACAGGGCTTTGGGGAGAGAGCGGGGCAGTGGGATTAGTTTGGGATTGATACAGGGCTTTGGGGAGAGAGCGGGGCAGTGGGATTAATTTGGGATTGATACAGGGTTATGGGGAGGGACAAGTGCAGTCGTATTATTTTGGGATTGAAACAGGGCTATGGGGAGATAACGGGGCAGTAGGACTAGTTTACGATAGATACAGGGCTATGGGGAGCGAGCGGCGCAGTGGGATTAGTTTGGGATTGATACAGGGCTATGGGGAGAGAGCAGGGCAGTGGGATTAGTTTGGGATTGACACAGGGCAAAAAGAGGGAGTGCAGAAGTGGGATTAGTTTTGGATTGATACATGGCTATGGTGATAGAGGGCATTAGTGGGACTAGTTTGGCATTGATACAGGGCTATGGGGATAGAGCAGGGCAGTGGGATTAGTTTGGGATTGATACAGGGCTATGCGGAGAGAGTGCGGCAGTGGTATTAGTTTGGGGATTGACACAGGGCTATGGGGAGACAGCAGAGCAGTGGGATTAGTTTGGGATTGATACAGGGCTATGGGGAGAGCGGAGCAGTGGGAATAGTTTGGGGATTAATACAGGAATGGGGATAGAGTGGGGCAGTGGGATTAGTGTGGGATTGATAAAGGGCTACGGGGAGAGAGCGGGGCAGTGGGATCTGTTTGGGATTGATACAGGGCTATGGGGAGAGAGCGGGGCAGTGGGATTAGTTTGGGGATTGACACAGGGCTATGGGGAGACAGTAGAGCAGTTGGAATAGTTTGTGATTGAGACAGGGCTATGGAGAGAGAGCAGGGCAGTGGGATTAGTTTGGGATTGATACAGGGCTTTGGGGAGAGAGCGGGGCAGTGGGATTAATTTGGGATTGCTACAGGGCGAAAAGAGGGAGTGTGGCAGTGGGATTAGTTTGGGTTTGATACAGGGCTATGGGGAGAGAGCGGGTCAATGGGATTAGTTTGGGATTGCTACAGGGATATGGGGAGGGATTGGGGCAGTGGAATTAGTTTGGGATTGATACAGGGTTATGGGGAGTGAGAAGGGCAGTGGGATTATTTTGGGATTGATAGAGGGCTATGGGGAGAGAGCGGGGCAGTGGGGTTAGTGTGGCATTGATACAGTTCTATGGTCAGGGAGTCGAGCAGTGGGATTAGTTTGGAATTGATACAGGGCTATGGGGAGAGATCGGGGCAGTGAGACATGTTTGGGATTGATACAGGGCTATGGGGAGAGAGCACGGCAGTGGGATTAGTTTGTGATTGATACAGGGCTATGTTGAGAGAGGGCGTTAGTGGGATTAGTTTGGAATTTATACAGGGGTTTGGTGAGCGAGCAGTTCAGTGGGATGAGTTTGGGATTGCTACAGGGGTATGGGGAAAGAGATGGGCAGTGGGATTAGTTTGGGATTGATACAGGGCTATGGGGAGAGAGATGGGCAGTGGGATTAATTTGGGATTGATACAGGGCAAAAAGAGGGAGTGCGGCAGTGGGATTAGTTTGGGATTGATACAGGGCTATGTTGAGAGAGGGCGTTAGTGGGAATAGTTTGGGATTGCTACAGGGATATGGGGAGGGATTGGGGCAGTGGAATTAGTTTGGGATTGATACAGGGTTATGGGGAGTGAGAAGGGCAGTGGGATTATTTTGGGATTGATAGAGGGCTATAGGGGAGATTTCGGGGAAGTGGGGCTAGTTCGGGATTGATACAGGGCTATGGACAGGGAGTGGGGCAGTGGGATTAGTTTGGGATTGATACAGGGCTATGGAGAGAGAGCGGGGCAGTGGGATTAGTTTAGGATTGCTACAGGGCTATGGAGAGCGAGTGGGGCCATGGGATTAGTTTGGGATGGATACAGGGCTATGGGGAGGGAGTGAGGCAGTGGGATTAGTTTGGGAATGATACAGGGCTATGGGGAGAGAGCGGGGCAGTGGGATTTGTTTGGGATGGATACAGGGCTATGGAGGGCAAGTGGGGCAGTGGGATTAGTTTGGGATGAATACTGGGCTATGGTGAGAGAGCGGGGCAGTGGGACTATTTTGGGTTTGATACACGGCTATGGGCGGAGAGTGGGATACTGGGATTAGTTTGGGATTGCTTCAGCGCGATGGGGAGAGCGGGGCAGTGGGATTTGTTTGGGATGGATACAAGGCCATGGAGAGGGAGTGGGGCAGTGGGATTAGTTTGGGATTGATACAGGGTTATGGGGAGAGAGCGGGACAGTGGGATTACTTTGGGATTGATACAGGGCTATGGGGGGAGAGCAGCGCAGTGGGATTAGTTTGGGACTAATACAGGTCATGCGGAGAGAGCGGGGCAATGTGAGTAGATTAGGATTGATACAGGGCTATGAGGGGAGAGCGGGGCAGTGGGACCAGTTTAGGATTGATACAGGGCTATGGGGAGAGCGCGGGGCAGTGGGATTAATTTGGGATTGATACAGGGCTATGGAGAGCGAGTGCGGCAGTGGGATTAGTTACGGATTGATACAGGGCTATGGACAGGGAGTGGGGGAGTGGGAGTAGTTTGGAATTGCTACAGGGCTGTTGGGAGAGATCGGAGCAGTGGGACTAGTTTGGGATTGATTCAGCGCGATGGGGAGAGCGGGGCAGTGGGATTTGTTTGGGATGGATACAAGGCCATGGAGAGGGAGTGGGGCAGTGGGATTAGTTTGGGATTGATACAGGGTTATGGGGAGAGAGCGGGACAGTGGCATTAGTTTCGGATTGATACAGGGCTATGGGGAGGGAGTGGGGCAGTGGGACTAGTTTGGGATTGACACAGGACTCTGGGGAGATAACGGGGCAGTGGGATAAATTTGGGATTGATACAGGGCTATGGGGAGAGAGCGGGGCAGTGGGATTACTTTGGAATTGATACAGGGTTATGGGGGGAGAGCAGGGCAGTGGGACTAGTTTAGGATTGATACAGGGCTATCGGGAGGGATCAGGGCAGTGGCACTAGTTTGGGATTGATACAGGGCTATGGACAGGGAGTGGGGCAGTGGGAGTAGTTTGGGATTGATACAGGGCTATGGAGAGAGAGCGGGGTAGTGGGATTAGTTTTGGATTGATACAGGGCTATGGACAGGGAGTGGGGCAGTGGGAGTAGTTTGGGATTGATACAGGGCTATGGGGAGGGAGCGGGGCAGTAGGACTAGTTTGGGATTGACACAGGGCTGTGGGGAGAGAGCTTGGCAGTGGGATAAATTTGGGATACATACAGGGCTATGGGGAGAGAGCGGGGGAGTGGGATTACTTTGGGATTGATACAGGGATATGGGGGGAGAGCAGGGCAGTGGGATTTGTTTGGGACTGATACAGGGCCATGGGGAGAGAGCGGGGCGGTGGGACTAGTTTGGGATTGATACAGGGCTATTTGGGGTGAGAAGGGCATTCGGATTATTTTAGGATGTATTCAGGGGTATGGGGAGAGAGCGGGGCAGTGGGATTAGTTTGGGATTGATACAGCGCTATGGGGAAAAAGCAGAGCAGTGGGATTAGTTTGGGATTGATACAGGGCTATGGGGAGAGCGGGGCAGTGGGAATAGTTTGGGGATTGATACAGGTATGGGGAGTGAGTGGGGCAGTGGGATTAGTGTGGGATTGATAAAGGGCTACAGGGAGAGAGCGGGGCAGTGGGATTAGTTTGGGATTGATACAGGGCTATGGGGAGAGAGCGGGGCAGTGGGATTTGTTTGGGGATTGACACAGGGCTACGGGGAGACAGCAGAGCAGTGGGATTAGTTTGTGATTGATGCAGGGCTATGGGGAGAGGGCGGGGCAGTGGGATTAGTCTGGGATTGATGCAGGGGTATGGGGAGAGAGATGGGCAGTGGGATTAGTTTGGAATTGATACAGGGCAAAAAGAGAGAGTGCGGCAGTGGGATTAGTTTGGGATTGATACAGGGTTTTGGGGAGAGAGCGGGGCAGTGGGATTAATTTGGGATTGATACAGGGTTATGGGAAGTGAGCAGGGCATTGGGATTAGTTTGGGATTGCTACAGGGCGAAAAGAGGGAGTGCGGCAGTAGGATTAGTTTGGGTTTGATACAGGGCTATGGGGAGAGCGGGTCAATGGGATTAGTTTGGGATTGATGCAGGGCTATGGGGAGTGAGAAGGTCAGTGGGATTAGTTTGGAATTTATACAGGGGTATGGTGAGAGCAGGTCAGTGGGATGAGTTTGGGATTGCTACAGGGGTATGGGGAGAGAGATGGGCAGTGGGATTAGTTTGGGATTGATACAGGGCTATGGGGAGAGAGATGGGCAGTGGGATTAATTTGGGATTGATACAGGGCAAAAAGAGGGAGTGCGGCAGTGGGATTAGTTTGGGATTGATACAGTGCTATGGTGAGAGAGGGTGTTAGTGGGACTAGTTTGGGATTGATACAGGGCTATGGGGAGGGAGTGGGGCATTGGGATTAGTTAGGGATTGAAACAGGGCTTTGGGGAGAGAGCGGGGCAGTCGGATTTATTTGGGATTGATACAGGGTTATGGGGAGTGAGAAGGGCAGTGGGATTATTTTGGGATTGATAGAGGGCTATGGGGAGAGCGCGGGGCAGTGGGGTTAGTGTGGCATTGATACAGTTCTATGGTGAGGGAGTGGAGCAGTGGGATTAGTTTGGGACTGATACAGGGTTATGGGGAGACAGTAGAGCAGTTGGAATAGTTTGTGATTGAGACAGGGCTATGGAGAGAGAGCAGGGCAGTGGGATTAATTTGGGATTGATACAGGGCTTTGGGGAGAGAGCACGGCAGTGGGATTAGTTTGGGATTGATACAGGGCTTTGGGGAGAGAGCAGGGCAGTGGGATTAGTTTGGGATTGATACAGGGCTTTGGGGAGAGAGCGGGGCAGTGGGATTAATTTGGGATTGATACAGGGTTATGGGGAGGGACAAGTGCAGTCGTATTATTTTGGGATTGAAACAGGGCTATGGGGAGATAACGGGGCAGTAGGACTAGTTTACGATAGATACAGGGCTATGGGGAGCGAGCGGCGCAGTGGGATTAGTTTGGGATTGATACAGGGCTATGGGGAGAGAGCAGGGCAGTGGGATTAGTTTGGGATTGACACAGGGCAAAAAGAGGGAGTGCAGAAGTGGGATTAGTTTTGGATTGATACATGGCTATGGTGATAGAGGGCATTAGTGGGACTAGTTTGGCATTGATACAGGGCTATGGGGATAGAGCAGGGCAGTGGGATTAGTTTGGGATTGATACAGGGCTATGCGGAGAGAGTGCGGCAGTGGTATTAGTTTGGGGATTGACACAGGGCTATGGGGAGACAGCAGAGCAGTGGGATTAGTTTGGGATTGATACAGGGCTATGGGGAGAGCGGAGCAGTGGGAATAGTTTGGGGATTAATACAGGAATGGGGATAGAGTGGGGCAGTGGGATTAGTGTGGGATTGATAAAGGGCTACGGGGAGAGAGCGGGGCAGTGGGATCTGTTTGGGATTGATACAGGGCTATGGGGAGAGAGCGGGGCAGTGGGATTAGTTTGGGGATTGACACAGGGCTATGGGGAGACAGTAGAGCAGTTGGAATAGTTTGTGATTGAGACAGGGCTATGGAGAGAGAGCAGGGCAGTGGGATTAGTTTGGGATTGATACAGGGCTTTGGGGAGAGAGCGGGGCAGTGGGATTAATTTGGGATTGCTACAGGGCGAAAAGAGGGAGTGTGGCAGTGGGATTAGTTTGGGTTTGATACAGGGCTATGGGGAGAGAGCGGGTCAATGGGATTAGTTTGGGATTGCTACAGGGATATGGGGAGGGATTGGGGCAGTGGAATTAGTTTGGGATTGATACAGGGTTATGGGGAGTGAGAAGGGCAGTGGGATTATTTTGGGATTGATAGAGGGCTATGGGGAGAGAGCGGGGCAGTGGGGTTAGTGTGGCATTGATACAGTTCTATGGTCAGGGAGTCGAGCAGTGGGATTAGTTTGGAATTGATACAGGGCTATGGGGAGAGATCGGGGCAGTGAGACATGTTTGGGATTGATACAGGGCTATGGGGAGAGAGCACGGCAGTGGGATTAGTTTGTGATTGATACAGGGCTATGTTGAGAGAGGGCGTTAGTGGGATTAGTTTGGAATTTATACAGGGGTTTGGTGAGCGAGCAGTTCAGTGGGATGAGTTTGGGATTGCTACAGGGGTATGGGGAAAGAGATGGGCAGTGGGATTAGTTTGGGATTGATACAGGGCTATGGGGAGAGAGATGGGCAGTGGGATTAATTTGGGATTGATACAGGGCAAAAAGAGGGAGTGCGGCAGTGGGATTAGTTTGGGATTGATACAGGGCTATGTTGAGAGAGGGCGTTAGTGGGAATAGTTTGGGATTGCTACAGGGATATGGGGAGGGATTGGGGCAGTGGAATTAGTTTGGGATTGATACAGGGTTATGGGGAGTGAGAAGGGCAGTGGGATTATTTTGGGATTGATAGAGGGCTATAGGGGAGATTTCGGGGAAGTGGGGCTAGTTCGGGATTGATACAGGGCTATGGACAGGGAGTGGGGCAGTGGGATTAGTTTGGGATTGATACAGGGCTATGGAGAGAGAGCGGGGCAGTGGGATTAGTTTAGGATTGCTACAGGGCTATGGAGAGCGAGTGGGGCCATGGGATTAGTTTGGGATGGATACAGGGCTATGGGGAGGGAGTGAGGCAGTGGGATTAGTTTGGGAATGATACAGGGCTATGGGGAGAGAGCGGGGCAGTGGGATTTGTTTGGGATGGATACAGGGCTATGGAGGGCAAGTGGGGCAGTGGGATTAGTTTGGGATGAATACTGGGCTATGGTGAGAGAGCGGGGCAGTGGGACTATTTTGGGTTTGATACACGGCTATGGGCGGAGAGTGGGATACTGGGATTAGTTTGGGATTGCTTCAGCGCGATGGGGAGAGCGGGGCAGTGGGATTTGTTTGGGATGGATACAAGGCCATGGAGAGGGAGTGGGGCAGTGGGATTAGTTTGGGATTGATACAGGGTTATGGGGAGAGAGCGGGACAGTGGGATTACTTTGGGATTGATACAGGGCTATGGGGGGAGAGCAGCGCAGTGGGATTAGTTTGGGACTAATACAGGTCATGCGGAGAGAGCGGGGCAATGTGAGTAGATTAGGATTGATACAGGGCTATGAGGGGAGAGCGGGGCAGTGGGACCAGTTTAGGATTGATACAGGGCTATGGGGAGAGCGCGGGGCAGTGGGATTAATTTGGGATTGATACAGGGCTATGGAGAGCGAGTGCGGCAGTGGGATTAGTTACGGATTGATACAGGGCTATGGACAGGGAGTGGGGGAGTGGGAGTAGTTTGGAATTGCTACAGGGCTGTTGGGAGAGATCGGAGCAGTGGGACTAGTTTGGGATTGATTCAGCGCGATGGGGAGAGCGGGGCAGTGGGATTTGTTTGGGATGGATACAAGGCCATGGAGAGGGAGTGGGGCAGTGGGATTAGTTTGGGATTGATACAGGGTTATGGGGAGAGAGCGGGACAGTGGCATTAGTTTCGGATTGATACAGGGCTATGGGGAGGGAGTGGGGCAGTGGGACTAGTTTGGGATTGACACAGGACTCTGGGGAGATAACGGGGCAGTGGGATAAATTTGGGATTGATACAGGGCTATGGGGAGAGAGCGGGGCAGTGGGATTACTTTGGAATTGATACAGGGTTATGGGGGGAGAGCAGGGCAGTGGGACTAGTTTAGGATTGATACAGGGCTATCGGGAGGGATCAGGGCAGTGGCACTAGTTTGGGATTGATACAGGGCTATGGACAGGGAGTGGGGCAGTGGGAGTAGTTTGGGATTGATACAGGGCTATGGAGAGAGAGCGGGGTAGTGGGATTAGTTTTGGATTGATACAGGGCTATGGACAGGGAGTGGGGCAGTGGGAGTAGTTTGGGATTGATACAGGGCTATGGGGAGGGAGCGGGGCAGTAGGACTAGTTTGGGATTGACACAGGGCTGTGGGGAGAGAGCTTGGCAGTGGGATAAATTTGGGATACATACAGGGCTATGGGGAGAGAGCGGGGGAGTGGGATTACTTTGGGATTGATACAGGGATATGGGGGGAGAGCAGGGCAGTGGGATTTGTTTGGGACTGATACAGGGCCATGGGGAGAGAGCGGGGCAGTGGGAGTAGATTAGGATTGATACAGGGCTATGGGGAGAGAGCAGGGCAGTGGCAGTAGTTTGGGATTGATACAGGGCAATGGGGAGAGAGCGGGGCGGTGGGACTAGTTTGGGATTGATACAGGGCTATTTGGGGTGAGAAGGGCATTCGGATTATTTTAGGATGTATTCAGGGGTATGGGGAGAGAGCGGGGCAGTGGGATTAGTTTGGGATTGATACAGCGCTATGGGGAAAAAGCAGAGCAGTGGGATTAGTTTGGGATTGATACAGGGCTATGGGGAGAGCGGGGCAGTGGGAATAGTTTGGGGATTGATACAGGTATGGGGAGTGAGTGGGGCAGTGGGATTAGTGTGGGATTGATAAAGGGCTACAGGGAGAGAGCGGGGCAGTGGGATTAGTTTGGGATTGATACAGGGCTATGGGGAGAGAGCGGGGCAGTGGGATTTGTTTGGGGATTGACACAGGGCTACGGGGAGACAGCAGAGCAGTGGGATTAGTTTGTGATTGATGCAGGGCTATGGGGAGAGGGCGGGGCAGTGGGATTAGTCTGGGATTGATGCAGGGGTATGGGGAGAGAGATGGGCAGTGGGATTAGTTTGGAATTGATACAGGGCTAGGGGGAGAGAAATGGGCAGTGGGATTAATTTGGGATTGATACAGGGCAAAAAGAGGGAGTGCGGCAGTGGGATTAGTTTGGGATTGATACAGGGTTTTGGGGAGAGAGCGGGGCAGTGGGATTAATTTGGGATTGATACAGGGTTATGGGAAGTGAGCAGGGCATTGGGATTAGTTTGGGATTGCTACAGGGCGAAAAGAGGGAGTGCGGCAGTAGGATTAGTTTGGGTTTGATACAGGGCTATGGGGAGGGCGGGTCAATGGGATTAGTTTGGGATTGATGCAGGGCTATGGGGAGTGAGAAGGTCAGTGGGATTAGTTTGGAATTTATACAGGGGTATGGTGAGAGCAGGTCAGTGGGATGAGTTTGGGATTGCTACAGGGGTATGGGGAGAGAGATGGGCAGTGGGATTAGTTTGGGATTGATACAGGGCTATGGGGAGAGAGATGGGCAGTGGGATTAATTTGGGATTGATACAGGGCAAAAAGAGGGAGTGCGGCAGTGGGATTAGTTTGGGATTGATACAGTGCTATGGTGAGAGAGGGTGTTAGTGGGACTAGTTTGGGATTGATACAGGGCTATGGGGAGGGAGTGGGGCATTGGGATTAGTTAGGGATTGAAACAGGGCTTTGGGGAGAGAGCGGGGCAGTCGGATTTATTTGGGATTGATACAGGGTTATGGGGAGTGAGAAGGGCAGTGGGATTATTTTGGGATTGATAGAGGGCTATGGGGAGAGAGCGGGGCAGTGGGGTTAGTGTGGCATTGATACAGTGTTATGGTGAGGGAGTGGAGCAGTGGGATTAGTTTGGGACTGATACAGGGTTATGGGGAGACAGTAGAGCAGTTGGAATAGTTTGTGATTGAGACAGGGCTATGGAGAGAGAGCAGGGCAGTGGGATTAGTTTGGGATTGATACAGGGCTTTGGGGAGAGAGCGGGGCAGTGGGATTAATTTGGGATTGCTACAGGGCGAAAAGAGGGAGTGTGGCAGTGGGATTAGTTTGGGTTTGATACAGGGCTATGGGGAGAGAGCGGGTCAATGGGATTAGTTTGGGATTGCTACAGGGATATGGGGAGGGATTGGGGCAGTGGAATTAGTTTGGGATTGATACAGGGTTATGGGGAGTGAGAAGGGCAGTGGGATTATTTTGGGATTGATAGAGGGCTATGGGGAGAGAGCGGGGCAGTGGGGTTAGTGTGGCATTGATACAGTTCTATGGTCAGGGAGTCGAGCAGTGGGATTAGTTTGGAATTGATACAGGGCTATGGGGAGAGATCGGGGCAGTGAGACATGTTTGGGATTGATACAGGGCTATGGGGAGAGAGCACGGCAGTGGGATTAGTTTGTGATTGATACAGGGCTATGTTGAGAGAGGGCGTTAGTGGGATTAGTTTGGAATTTATACAGGGGTTTGGTGAGCGAGCAGTTCAGTGGGATGAGTTTGGGATTGCTACAGGGGTATGGGGAAAGAGATGGGCAGTGGGATTAGTTTGGGATTGATACAGGGCTATGGGGAGAGAGATGGGCAGTGGGATTAATTTGGGATTGATACAGGGCAAAAAGAGGGAGTGCGGCAGTGGGATTAGTTTGGGATTGATACAGGGCTATGTTGAGAGAGGGCGTTAGTGGGAATAGTTTGGGATTGCTACAGGGATATGGGGAGGGATTGGGGCAGTGGAATTAGTTTGGGATTGATACAGGGTTATGGGGAGTGAGAAGGGCAGTGGGATTATTTTGGGATTGATAGAGGGCTATAGGGGAGATTTCGGGGAAGTGGGGCTAGTTCGGGATTGATACAGGGCTATGGACAGGGAGTGGGGCAGTGGGATTAGTTTGGGATTGATACAGGGCTATGGAGAGAGAGCGGGGCAGTGGGATTAGTTTAGGATTGCTACAGGGCTATGGAGAGCGAGTGGGGCCATGGGATTAGTTTGGGATGGATACAGGGCTATGGGGAGGGAGTGAGGCAGTGGGATTAGTTTGGGAATGATACAGGGCTATGGGGAGAGAGCGGGGCAGTGGGATTTGTTTGGGATGGATACAGGGCTATGGAGGGCAAGTGGGGCAGTGGGATTAGTTTGGGATGAATACTGGGCTATGGTGAGAGAGCGGGGCAGTGGGACTATTTTGGGTTTGATACACGGCTATGGGCGGAGAGTGGGATACTGGGATTAGTTTGGGATTGCTTCAGCGCGATGGGGAGAGCGGGGCAGTGGGATTTGTTTGGGATGGATACAAGGCCATGGAGAGGGAGTGGGGCAGTGGGATTAGTTTGGGATTGATACAGGGTTATGGGGAGAGAGCGGGACAGTGGGATTACTTTGGGATTGATACAGGGCTATGGGGGGAGAGCAGCGCAGTGGGATTAGTTTGGGACTAATACAGGTCATGCGGAGAGAGCGGGGCAATGTGAGTAGATTAGGATTGATACAGGGCTATGAGGGGAGAGCGGGGCAGTGGGACCAGTTTAGGATTGATACAGGGCTATGGGGAGAGCGCGGGGCAGTGGGATTAATTTGGGATTGATACAGGGCTATGGAGAGCGAGTGCGGCAGTGGGATTAGTTACGGATTGATACAGGGCTATGGACAGGGAGTGGGGGAGTGGGAGTAGTTTGGAATTGCTACAGGGCTGTTGGGAGAGATCGGAGCAGTGGGACTAGTTTGGGATTGATTCAGCGCGATGGGGAGAGCGGGGCAGTGGGATTTGTTTGGGATGGATACAAGGCCATGGAGAGGGAGTGGGGCAGTGGGATTAGTTTGGGATTGATACAGGGTTATGGGGAGAGAGCGGGACAGTGGCATTAGTTTCGGATTGATACAGGGCTATGGGGAGGGAGTGGGGCAGTGGGACTAGTTTGGGATTGACACAGGACTCTGGGGAGATAACGGGGCAGTGGGATAAATTTGGGATTGATACAGGGCTATGGGGAGAGAGCGGGGCAGTGGGATTACTTTGGAATTGATACAGGGTTATGGGGGGAGAGCAGGGCAGTGGGACTAGTTTAGGATTGATACAGGGCTATCGGGAGGGATCAGGGCAGTGGCACTAGTTTGGGATTGATACAGGGCTATGGACAGGGAGTGGGGCAGTGGGAGTAGTTTGGGATTGATACAGGGCTATGGAGAGAGAGCGGGGTAGTGGGATTAGTTTTGGATTGATACAGGGCTATGGACAGGGAGTGGGGCAGTGGGAGTAGTTTGGGATTGATACAGGGCTATGGGGAGGGAGCGGGGCAGTAGGACTAGTTTGGGATTGACACAGGGCTGTGGGGAGAGAGCTTGGCAGTGGGATAAATTTGGGATACATACAGGGCTATGGGGAGAGAGCGGGGGAGTGGGATTACTTTGGGATTGATACAGGGATATGGGGGGAGAGCAGGGCAGTGGGATTTGTTTGGGACTGATACAGGGCCATGGGGAGAGAGCGGGGCAGTGGGAGTAGATTAGGATTGATACAGGGCTATGGGGAGAGAGCAGGGCAGTGGCAGTAGTTTGGGATTGATACAGGGCAATGGGGAGAGAGCGGGGCGGTGGGACTAGTTTGGGATTGATACAGGGCTATTTGGGGTGAGAAGGGCATTCGGATTATTTTAGGATGTATTCAGGGGTATGGGGAGAGAGCGGGGCAGTGGGATTAGTTTGGGATTGATACAGCGCTATGGGGAAAAAGCAGAGCAGTGGGATTAGTTTGGGATTGATACAGGGCTATGGGGAGAGCGGGGCAGTGGGAATAGTTTGGGGATTGATACAGGTATGGGGAGTGAGTGGGGCAGTGGGATTAGTGTGGGATTGATAAAGGGCTACAGGGAGAGAGCGGGGCAGTGGGATTAGTTTGGGATTGATACAGGGCTATGGGGAGAGAGCGGGGCAGTGGGATTTGTTTGGGGATTGACACAGGGCTACGGGGAGACAGCAGAGCAGTGGGATTAGTTTGTGATTGATGCAGGGCTATGGGGAGAGGGCGGGGCAGTGGGATTAGTCTGGGATTGATGCAGGGGTATGGGGAGAGAGATGGGCAGTGGGATTAGTTTGGAATTGATACAGGGCTAGGGGGAGAGAAATGGGCAGTGGGATTAATTTGGGATTGATACAGGGCAAAAAGAGGGAGTGCGGCAGTGGGATTAGTTTGGGATTGATACAGGGTTTTGGGGAGAGAGCGGGGCAGTGGGATTAATTTGGGATTGATACAGGGTTATGGGAAGTGAGCAGGGCATTGGGATTAGTTTGGGATTGCTACAGGGCGAAAAGAGGGAGTGCGGCAGTAGGATTAGTTTGGGTTTGATACAGGGCTATGGGGAGAGCGGGTCAATGGGATTAGTTTGGGATTGATGCAGGGCTATGGGGAGTGAGAAGGTCAGTGGGATTAGTTTGGAATTTATACAGGGGTATGGTGAGAGCAGGTCAGTGGGATGAGTTTGGGATTGCTACAGGGGTATGGGGAGAGAGATGGGCAGTGGGATTAGTTTGGGATTGATACAGGGCTATGGGGAGAGAGATGGGCAGTGGGATTAATTTGGGATTGATACAGGGCAAAAAGAGGGAGTGCGGCAGTGGGATTAGTTTGGGATTGATACAGTGCTATGGTGAGAGAGGGTGTTAGTGGGACTAGTTTGGGATTGATACAGGGCTATGGGGAGGGAGTGGGGCATTGGGATTAGTTAGGGATTGAAACAGGGCTTTGGGGAGAGAGCGGGGCAGTCGGATTTATTTGGGATTGATACAGGGTTATGGGGAGTGAGAAGGGCAGTGGGATTATTTTGGGATTGATAGAGGGCTATGGGGAGAGAGCGGGGCAGTGGGGTTAGTGTGGCATTGATACAGTTTTATGGTGAGGGAGTGGAGCAGTGGGATTAGTTTGGGACTGATACAGGGTTATGGGGAGAGATCGGGGCAGTGAGACTAGTTTGGGATTGATACAGGGCTATGGGGAGAGACCACAGCAGTGGGATTAATTTGGGATTGATACAGGGCTTTGGGGAGAGAGCGGGGCAGTGGGATTAGTTTGGGATTGATACAGGGCTTTGGGGAGAGAGCGGGGCAGTGGGATTAATTTGGGATTGATACAGGGTTATGCGGAGGGACAAGTGCAGTCGTATTATTTTGGGATTGAAACAGGGCTATGGGGAGATAACGGGGCAGTAGGACTAGTTTACGATAGATACAGGGCTATGGGGAGCGAGCGGCGCAGTGGGATTAGTTTGGGATTGATACAGGGCTATGGGGAGAGAGCAGGGCAGTGGGATTAGTTTGGGATTGACACAGGGCAAAAAGAGGGAGTGCAGAAGTGGGATTAGTTTTGGATTGATACATGGCTATGGTGATAGAGGGCATTATTGGGACTAGTTTGGCATTGATACAGGGCTATGGGGATAGAGCAGGGCAGTGGGATTAGTTTGGGATTGATACAGGGCTATGCGGAGAGAGTGCGGCAGTGGTATTAGTTTGGGGATTGACACAGGGCTATGGGGAGACAGCAGAGCAGTGGGATTAGTTTGGGATTGATACAGGGCTATGGGGAGAGCGGAGCAGTGGGAATAGTTTGGGGATTAATACAGGAATGGGGATAGAGTGGGGCAGTGGGATTAGTGTGGGATTGATAAAGGGCTACGGGGAGAGAGCGGGGCAGTGGGATCTGTTTGGGATTGATACAGGGCTATGGGGAGAGAGCGGGGCAGTGGGATTAGTTTGGGGATTGACACAGGGCTATGGGGAGACAGCAGAGCAGTTGGAATAGTTTGTGATTGAGACAGGGCTATGGAGAGAGAGCAGGGCAGTGGGATTAGTTTGGGATTGATACAGGGCTTTGGGGAGAGAGCGGGGCAGTGGGATTAATTTGGGATTGCTACAGGGCGAAAAGAGGGAGTGTGGCAGTGGGATTGGTTTGGGTTTGATACAGGGCTATGGGGAGAGAGCGGGTCAATGGGATTAGTTTGGGATTGCTACAGGGATATGGGGAGGGATTGGGGCAGTGGAATTAGTTTGGGATTGATACAGGGTTATGGGGAGTGAGAAGGGCAGTGGGATTATTTTGGGATTGATAGAGGGCTATGGGGAGAGAGCGGGGCAGTGGGGTTAGTGTGGCATTGATACAGTTCTATGGTCAGGGAGTCGAGCAGTGGGATTAGTTTGGAATTGATACAGGGCTATGGGGAGAGATCGGGGCAGTGAGACATGTTTGGGATTGATACAGGGCTATGGGGAGAGAGCACGGCAGTGGGATTAGTTTGTGATTGATACAGGGCTATGTTGAGAGAGGGCGTTAGTGGGATTAGTTTGGAATTTATACAGGGGTTTGGTGAGCGAGCAGTTCAGTGGGATGAGTTTGGGATTGCTACAGGGGTATGGGGAAAGAGATGGGCAGTGGGATTAGTTTGGGATTGATACAGGGCTATGGGGAGAGAGATGGGCAGTGGGATTAATTTGGGATTGATACAGGGCAAAAAGAGGGAGTGCGGCAGTGGGATTAGTTTGGGATTGATACAGGGCTATGTTGAGAGAGGGCGTTAGTGGGAATAGTTTGGGATTGCTACAGGGATATGGGGAGGGATTGGGGCAGTGGAATTAGTTTGGGATTGATACAGGGTTATGGGGAGTGAGAAGGGCAGTGGGATTATTTTGGGATTGATAGAGGGCTATGGGGAGAGAGCGGGGCAGTGGGGTTAGTGTGGCATTGATACAGTTCTATGGTCAGGGAGTCGAGCAGTGGGATTAGTTTGGAATTGATACAGGGCTATGGGGAGAGATCGGGGCAGTGAGACATGTTTGGGATTGATACAGGGCTATGGGGAGAGAGCACGGCAGTGGGATTAGTTTGTGATTGATACAGGGCTATGGGGAGAGAGCAGGGCCGTGGGATTAGTTTGGGATTGACAGAGGGCAAAAAGAGGGAGTGCAGAAGTGGGATTAGTTTGGGATTGATACATGGCTATGGTGATAGAGGGCATTAGTGGGACTAGTTTGGGATTGATACAGGGCTATGGGGATAGAGCAGGGCAGTGGGATTAGTTTGGGATTGAAACAGGGCTATGGGGAGAGAGCGGGGCAGTGGGATTAGTTTGGGATTGATACAGGGCTATGGACAGGGAGTGGGGCAGTGGGATTAGTTCCGGATTGATTCAGGGCTATGGGGACAGATCGGAGAAGTGGCATTAGTTTGTGATTAATACAGGGCTATGGACAGGGAGTGTGGCAGTGGGATTAGTTTGGTATTGATATAGGGCTATGGGGAGAGATCGGCGCAATGGGGTTACTGTGGGATTGATACAGTTCTATGGAGAGGGAGTGGAGCAGTGGGATTAGTTTGGGATTGATGCAGGGCTATGGGGGAGAGTGGGGCAGTGGGATTAGTTTGGGATTGATTCAGCGCGATGGAGAGAGCGGGCAGTGGGATTTGTTTGGGATTGATACAGGGCTATGGGGAAACAGCAGAGCAGTGGGATTAGTTTAGGGATTGACACAGGTCTCTGGGGAGACAGCAGAGCAGTGGGATTAGTTTGTGATTGAGACAGGGCTATGGGGAGAGAGCAGGGCAGTGGGGTTAGTTTGGGATTGATACAGGGTTATGGGGTGAGAGTGGAGGCACTGGGAATAGGTTGGGGATTGATACAGGTTATGGGGAGAGAGTGGGGCAGTGGGATTAGTGTGGGATTGATACAGGGCTATGGGGAGAGGGCGGTGCAGTGGGATTAGTCTGGGATTGATGCAGGGATATGGGGAGTGAAATGGGCAGTGGGATTAAATTGGATTGATACAGGGCAAAAAGAGGGAGTGCGGCAGTGGGATTAGTTTGGGATTCATACAGGGCTTTGGGGAGAGAGCGGGGCAGTGGGATTAGTTTGGAATTGATGCAGGGCTATGGGGATAAAATGGCGCAGAGTGACCATTTTGGGATATAATCAGGGCTATGGGGAGAGAGCGGGGCAGTGGGATTAGTTTGGGATTGATACAGGGCTATGGGGAGAGCGGGGCAGTGGGAATAGTTTGGGATTGATACAGGGCTATGGGGTGAGAGCGGAGCAGTGGGATTAGTTTGGGAATGATACGGTGTGAGGAGTAGGATGGAAAACAATCCCCCAGGGTTCCTGTTCCTGGGAACCATCCATGACGTTTTCTGGATATATGTTGATCACCACCTTCGGGCAAGTACATGATCCCATTGGACGTAACAGGGCACGTTCTCCCTGCAGCCCACAGTCAGCATTCATCCATCAACCAACACCGTCAAAGGGAAAAAACACCTCGAATGTACGGGCTCATGTGCCAGCTTGATGTTTGTGGGATCTTGCTGTGCATGCAATCCTGAGCCCGTCTGGCTGTGCTTCCAGATTCTTCCCACTTTTCCTCACCACAGAATAGAAACCAGCAAAGGCGGGAGGCTATCGCAACACGGGATAGGGTAACAGTGGGTGGAGATCACTTATCCGGTTGGCAGTTGCCAGAGTAGGAAAGTCAAACCAAGTGTGGCATCAAAGAGCCCTAACAAAGCCGGAGTCAGTGGGAATCAGGGGGAAAACTCTCCGTTGTTTGGAGTTATACCGAGCACATATGGCTGTGGTTGTTGGAGGTCAGTCATCTGAGCTCCAGGACATCACTGCAGGCGTTCCTCAGGGTAGTGTCCTCAGCCCAACCATCTTCAGCTGCTTCACCAATGACCTTCCTTCTACCATAAGATCAGAATTGGGGATGTTCGTTTGCACGATGTTCAGCACCATTCGCGACTCCTCAGATACTGAAGCAGCCCATGTCCAAATGCAGCAAGACCTAGACAATATCCAGACTGGGGCTGACAAGTGGCAAGTGACATTCGCGCCACACAAGTGTCAGGCAATGACCATCTTCAACAAGAGAGCATCTAACCATCACCCCTTGGTGTTCAATGGCATTACCATCACTGAATCCCCCACTATCAACATCCTGGGGGGTTACCATTGACCAGAAACTGAACTGGACCAGCCATATAAATACTGTGGCTACAAAAGCAGATCAGAGGCTGGGAATCCTGTGGAGAGTAACTCACATCCTGACTCCCCCCACAAAGTCTGTCCACCATCTACACGGCACAAGTCAGGAGTGCGATGGGACACTCCCCACTTGCCTGGGTGAGTGCAGCTCCCACAACACTCAAGAAGCTCGACACCGTCCAGGACAAAGCAGCCCCCGCTCGATCGGCACCCCATCCACCAACATTCGCTCCCTCCACCACCGACGCACAGTAGCAGCAGTGTGTACCATCTGCACTGCAGCAACTCACTCAGGCTCCTTCGACAACACCTTCGAAACCCACGACCGCTACCATCCAGAAGGGCAAGGGCAGCAGACACATGGGTACACTACCACCTGGAAGTTCCCCTCCGAGCCACACTCGCCGTCCCGACTTGGAAATATACCGGCCGTTCCTTCACTGTCGCCGGGTCAAAATCCTGGGAACTCCCTCCCTACACCACAGTGGACTGCAGCGGCTCGAGAAGGCGGCTCACCCACAACCACCTTCTCAAGGGGGCAATGAGGGGATGGGGTATGGGACGTGCTGGCGATGCCCACGTCCCGTGAACGAATAAATGAAAGGGTGATGTTGCTGTTGGGGAGGGTTCTTGAGGCAATACACCGGGACAAAATTAACGGTCTTGGAAAAACTTTTGCTTCCTCGTCGAATGCCAGCATGGGTTTGTTCCCGCCGTGCCGTGCGCCCGACCAACTTGGCAACGCTTTCGAGAGAGAGAGAGCGCCGAAGAGATTGACGAGAAGCATTCGAGGGCCTTCAGCGCCGTGGGTAGGCCGGAGAAGCCGGGGCTGTTTTCCCTCGGAGAAGAGGAGGCCGTGACGGGGGCGGCAGGTCTGATAAGAGGTGTTCAAAACCGCGAGCGGTCTGAACGGAAGGATGGCGAACGAGAGGGGCGTGGAGCTAAGGCGACGGGCGACAAGGAGCGACGGGGGTGACGAGGAGGAACTAGGGCCCGGGACAGGGGTCTGGAAGCTATTAATTTATATAATTTTGGAAAATATTTTTCTTTCAAAATAGAGGTTAGGTCCGTGTGTGTGTCCCAATCGGATTAAAGCCAGCTGGTCTGCGATGTGCACTGGCTTTGACGTGTGAGAGGGGTAGGCCTGCATTGGCACGTGCGCCGAGGAGCTCTCCAATCTCCCTGAGGCACCGAGACCTTAAAGTGATCAAATAAGAGGTTTGTCAATTTATCGAAACACGTCCCCTCTCGTGTGACCGTCTCGCCTGGCTGGGGGGGGGTGTGTGAAGGTTGTGGGGGGTGGGAGGGGTCATGTTTTTATGTTTATGAGCCAGTTCTTTAATTTATCGAATGAAAGTTTGGGAAGCCTCATCCCGCTGGCGGGTGAGGCTTCCTGAAAAAAAAACGCGGAGGCCGCTTGGTCTTCCCCGCCAACCCGGCCAACCTGCCCGGCAAGCCCACTCGGCCAACCCGCCCGCCCAGCCAACCCGCCCGGCAAACCCGCCAACGCGCCTGGCCAACCCGCCCGGCCAACCCGCTCACCCCGCCTGGCCAACCCGCCCGCCCGGACTTTGAGCAGAAGAGCCCCGGGGGGGAGGCCATTAAATCAGGGGAGCTCGTTCAAAAGATGCCGGCAGAGGCAGGATGGGCCGGGCGGCCTCTTTCTCCGCGCTGCTTCCTTCACGGTCCGATGACTGACCCCCCGCTGCAGGGGTGCCTCCAGGCCGCGGCTGCCCTGCTCACCCTCTCCGCAGATCCAGCTGAGAGCTCCAGGGGCGATCTGAGGACCCACCGTCTCAACGCACTGGCCCGGAGGGAAGGCCGGGCCTCTCCCACTCCTCCTCTGGCTCTTGTGACAGAGGCAGGGCTCAGCAGGGCTGGTTACCAGCCGGGTAGCTCAGTAAACACAGCGCAAACACATGAACAAAATCCCCGGCCGGGAGGAGCCGGTTTTAACCCAGAGCCCGAGTCAAACCTCTGCTGCCACTGTACCTGCCCAGGGAGTGTTTAATGGGGACAGTGTAGAGGGAGCTTTACTCTGTATCTAACCCCGTGCTGTACCTGTCCTGGGAGTGTTTGATGGGGACAGTATAGAGGGAGCTTTACTCTGTATCTAACCCCGTGCTGTACCTGTCCTGGGGGGAAAACTCTCCGCTGGTTGGAGTCATACCTGGCACAAAGGAAGATGGTTGTGATTGTTGGAGGTCAGTCATCTGAGCTCCAGGACATCACTGCAGGAGTTCCTCAGGGTAGTGTCCTCGGCCCAACCATCTTCAGCTGCTTCACCAATGACCTTCCCCCCAACAAGGGTGACTGCACAATGTTCAGTTCCCTTTGTAACTCCTCAGCTGGGCCAAAATCCTGGGAATTCCCTCCCTAACAGCACAGTGGGTGTACCTACACCACAGGGACTGCAGCGGCTCAAGAAGGCGGCTCACCCACCACCTGCTCGAGGGGGTAATTAGGGGATGGGCCATAAATGCTGGACCCGGCCCAGCGACCCCCACATCCCGTGAATGTTCAAAACAGGGAAAGAGGGAGGAGCCAAGCGGCAAGACAACAGCAACAGACTTGACAATTATGTGTGGTCATGCAGCCTTGACCAGTTTTAGCCATGGAAAGTCATGCAACAAAGGTCTATAAGACCAGAAGAATGAGGAGCAGAAGGAGGCCATTCGGCCCCTCGAGGCTGCTCCCCCCATTCGATAAGATCGTGGCTGACCTGATTGTGGTCTCAACCCCACTTTCCTGCCTGTCCCTCCCTCCCCTATAACCCTCGACTCCCTCGTCGATCAAAACTCTGTCTAATTCAGCCTCGGATATATTCAGTGACCCGGCCTCCGCCGCTCTCTGGTGGAAGAGAATCCCACAGACTGACCACCCACTGAGAGAAGAAATTCCTCATCGTCTCCGTCTTCAATAGGAGACCCCACCCCCCTTATTTTTAAACTGTGCCCCTCTCGTTCTAGATTTCCTCCACCCCATGAGGGGGGAAACATCCTCTCAGCATGCACCCTGTCAAGCCCCCTCCCCCTTCAGGATCTTATCTGTCTCAATAAGATCACCTCTCGTTCTTCTAAACTCCAATGGGTACCGGCCCAACCCGCTCAACCTTTCCCTGCTGTATGTAAATTGGCCGCACCATTCGCTCGTACTACGCCAAGGGCCGCGTTTCAAAGGTTTCCCATTGTCTGTGAAGAGCCCTGGGGAAGTGGGAGGTGATATATCGTATAAGTTAACCTGTTTGAATCTGGTACGATTCCCAGTTCCTTATGCGATGGGACAGGC
Organism: Cetorhinus maximus; assembly: GCF_964194155.1. NCBI lineage: Eukaryota > Metazoa > Chordata > Chondrichthyes > Lamniformes > Cetorhinidae > Cetorhinus > Cetorhinus maximus. Next base: position 129,200 of record NW_027596254.1, on the reverse strand, counting down.
TGCTGATGGCTGGCAAGGGCAGGTTTAATAGAGGGCTTTCTGTACTGCAGTGAATTCTGGGATAGCACAGCCACCATTGCTCCCATCCCTATTCTCTCTATTTCATTATCTCTCTCTGCTTTTCTCTGCCTCTCTCACAAGCATAGGGCTGGACGTTACTTCCCCACCCCTCCCAATCCCCGGCCACCACCTTCTCAAGGGGGCAATAAATGCCAGCCCAACCAGTGGAGCCCACATTCAATGAATGAATTTAAAAACATTGTAGTAGCATCCCCTGCCTTCAAATATGCTCCAGTGATGCACCCCCCACCCCCCCCCCCCCCCCCCCCAACTCGGCGTTGGGCGGCTGCTGCCCAGCTCGCACCTTTTCCACAGGAGCACGGGCGCGATGGAACCCTGCCGTTCGGCCAGGGAGGCGTCACCTCGCCCTGTGCGCTGAACCATGCCTCACCCACTGAGACCTCCCTACCCCACTTTCCCCTCCCCGCAATCCCAGTGTCTCTAACTCCCCACCACCCTCCATCACTCCCCCACCCTCCCTGCCCCTATCTCCTCCCGTCCATCACTCCCCTCATCTCCTCCCCTCCCTCCATCACTCCCCTTCCCCACCCCCCTCTCCCCTCTCTGCAATCCCAGTGTCTCCACTTCCCCCAGCCGTGACGCCCCAGCGGACGAGCCGTTAAACCCAGGGGCCCCGCCTGCCCTTATGGTTGCTTTTGGGAGAGGACCTTTGGGGAAGGATCTCCTCCCCCCACACTGCCTACGCCCCCCCAAACCCCCAACCATCCGCCTACTCCCACTCCCCCAGGGCCCATATCTAATCCGACCAGCCCCGCGAAAGGCAGAACGACCTGGCCGCTCCCTCAGCGCCGACGGTGGGATCCTGCTGTGCGTAAATTGGCTGCCCTCCTCCAGGCAAGTGGGGAGTATGCCATTGCACTCCTGACTTGTGCCTTGTAGATGGTGGACAGGCTTTGGGGAGTCAGGAGGTGAGTGACTCTCCGCAGGATTCCCAACCTCCGACCTGCCCGCGTAGCCACAGGATTTATATGGCTGGTCCAGTTCAGTTTCTGGTCAATGGTAACCCCCAGGATGTTGATAGTGGGGGATTCAGTGATGGTAATGCCATTGATTGTCAAGGGGCAATGGTTAGATTCTCTCTTGTTGGAGATGGTCATTGACTGTTACTTGCCAACTGTTACTTGCCACTTGTCAGCTCAAAGCCTGGATGTTGGTGCTTACTGCCTGGCTGGCAAATTGGAGGGTACATGGTGCCTAGCGTGACCCACATTGCACGGAACACCAAACCTGCTAAGTAAAAGGGAGGCGTGTGGATACTGTCCGTCTCAGGTTCAGCGGCTAAAAGGTAATAAGTCCCTCTCATCTGGTACGGTCTGGCCTGTGTGTGTGTGTGTGAGACACAAGAACACCAGGCCATTCGGCCCATCGAGCCTGCTCCGCCATTCAATACGATCGTGGCCGTTCGTGGGGAGGTTGAGCTCCGACTCCATGTTCCCACCCGCTCCCCGTATCCCTCGACCCCCCCACCCCCTCACTGAGAGAGTCTGGAAATCTATCCGTCCCAGCCTCGAATGTATTCGACGATGCAGCGTCAGCAACCCCCCTGGAGTGGAGAATCCCAAAGATTCACAAACCCCTCTGAGTGAAGAAATTCCTCCTCGCCTCAGTCCCCAAAATGTCCGGCCCCCTCCCCCCGAGACTCTGCCACTCACCTCCCTACCCCGATCCCGGGTGTTTTAGAGAACAGCCGGAGAACAATCTCTGGGCGTCAGCCCTGTCGAAACCCCCATTCAGAACCGCATAGGTCCCAACCAGGTCGCTCGTAGAATCCGAGCCCAGTTTAGCCCACCTCCCCCAACTCCTCCACTCCCCCCGGGGACCCATTCAGTGAATCTACCCCTGACCGCCTCTGAGGCGAGTCTGTCCTTCCGTCAAACGCGGAGACCAAAGGGCACAGCGCGTGCTCCGCTCCGGACACGGTCGCACCAAAACCCTGTAACAACCTCAGCCAGATTCCTTATTCCCGCGCTCCGACGCCCCACTCCCCCCACACCCCCCGGCCGATAAATTCCTCGGCGTTGCGCAGCTCCTGTACACGCAATCCCAGTGTCGCTATTTCAACACAGCTCCCTCCCATCACTCCAACTCCCCACCTCATTAGCTCACGGCTGGCACTGCCCAGCTCGCACCGTTCCGTTTCATCTCCTGCGTGCACGAGCACGGGCGCGATGGAACCCTGCCATTCGGCCAGAGAGGCATGGCCGCACCAGGGTGATGGGGGGTGATGGAGAGAGGGGAGGAAAGGGGGGCAGGTCTGAGTGGACCCGGCCTCCCTCCGCCACCCAACCTCCCTCCGCCACCCAACCTCCCTCCGCCACCCAACCTCCCTCCGCCACCCAACCTCCCTCCGCCACCCAACCTCCCTCCGCCACCCAACCTCCCTCCGATTGGAAAACGGTCAGTGTAACTCCCTTATTCAAAGGAATGGAGAAAGAAAGTAAGAACCAGGCCAGTGAGCATAACATTTGTCATGTTTAGAAGCTTTATTAAGGATGTTATAGCAGGGCACATGGAAAAATTCAAGGCAATCAGGCAGAGTCCTCATGGCTTTGTGAAAGAGAAATCATGTTTAACCAATTTATTAAGAGGGCGGCGGGGCCGAGGGCTGGGATTAGTGCAGTGCCAGTTTAGCTAGTTATGGGGACAGTTTGGAAGGTGTGGTGTGTGTGTGTCTGAGGGGTGGGCGAGTGGGAGTCAGGATTAGTGGAGTGCTAGTTTAGCTAGTTATGGGGTCAGTTTGGAAGGTGTGGTGTGTGTGTGTGTGTGTGTGTGAGGGGTGGGTTAGGATTAGTGGAGTGATAAAAACAAAAAGCTAAAAGCTATTGTGGATGCTGGAAATCCATAACAAAAACAGAATTACCTGGAAAAACTCAGCAGTTCTGGCAGCATCGGTGGAGAAGAAATCAGTTAACGTTTCGAGTCTTCACGACCCTTCGGCAGAACTGAAGCATAGTTAGGAGAAAGGTGAAATATAAGCTGGTTTAAGGTGGGGGGGCAGGGGGAGAGAGAAGTTGAGGGTGTGGTGATTGTGGAGATAAGCAAGCAGTGATAGGAGCAGATAATCAAAAGATGTCACAGACAAAAGGGTCAAAGAGGTGTTGAAGGTGGTGATATTTGTCTAAGAAAAGTGCTAATTAAGAATGGAAGACAGGACACTCAAGGTACAGCTCTAGTGGGGGTGGGGTGGAAAGACTAACAAAGTTTTAGTTTTAGATTTAAAAATAATGGAATAGGTGGGAAAAGAATAATCTATATAAATTATTGAAAAAAAAGGGAGGGGGGAGAAACGGGGTGGGGATGGGGAGTTTAAGATCTAAAGTTGTTGAATTCAATATTCAGCCCGGAAGGCTGTAAAGTGCCTAGTCGCAAGATGAGGTGCTGTTCCTCCAGTTTGCGTTGGGCTTCACTGGAACAATGCAGCAAGCCAAGGACAGGCATGTGGGCAAGAGAACAGGGTGGAGTGTTAAAATGGCAAGCGACAGGGAGGTTTGGGTCTTTCCTGCGGACAGACCGCAGGTGTTCTGCAAAGTGGTCGCCCAGTTTGCGTTTGGTCTCTCAAATGTAGAGGATACTGCATTGGGAGCAACGAATGCAGTAGACTAAGTTAGGGGAAATGCAAGTGAAATGCTGCTTCACTTGAAAGGAGTGTTTGGGCCCTTGGACGGTGAGGAGAGAGGAAGTGAAGGGGCAGGTGTTGCATCTTCCGCGTGGGCATGGGGAGGTGCCATAGGTGGAGGTTGAGGAGTAGGGGGTGATGGAGGAGTGGACCAGGGTGTCCCGGAGGGAACGATCCCTACGGAATGCCGTCGGAGGGGGTGAAGGGAAGATGTGTTTGGTGGTGGCATCATGCTGGAGTTGGCGGAAATGGCGGAGGATGATCCTTTGAATGCGGAGGCTGGTGAGGTGATAAGTGAGGACAAGTCGGACCCTATCATCCTTCTGGGAAGGAGGAGAAGGCGTGAGGGAGGATGCGCGGAATATGGGCCGGACACAGTTGAGGGCCCTGTCAACGACCGTGGGTGGAAAACCTCGGTCATTGACAGGGCCCTCAACCGTGTCCGGCCCATATCCCGCGCATCCTCCCTCATGCCTTCTCCCCCTTCCCAGAAACATGATAGGGTCCCCCTTGTCCTCACTTATCACCCCACCAGCCTCCGCATTCAAAGGATCATCCTCCGCCAACTCCAGCATGATGCCACCATCAAACACATCTTCCCTTCACCCCCCCCTATGGCATTCCGTAGGGATCGTTCACTCCGGGACACCCTGGTCCACTCCTCCATCACCCCCTACTCCTCAACCCCCACCTATGGCACCTCCCCATGCCCACGCAGAAGATGCAACACCTGCCCCTTCACTTCCTCTCTCCTTAGACAACATCACCACCTTCAACACCTCTTTGATCCGTTTGTCTGTGACATCTTTTGATTATCTGCTCCTATCACTGCTTGCTTATCTCCACAATCACCACACCCTCAACTTCTCTCCCCCCACCCCCCCACCTTAAACCAGCTTATATTTCACCTTTCTCCTAACTATGCTTCAGTTCTGCCGAAGGGTCATGAAGACTCGAAACGTTAACTGACTTCTCCACCGATGCTGCCAGACCTGCTGAGTTTTTCCAGGTAATTCTGTTTTTGTTTTAGTGGAGTGCTAGTTTAGCTAGTTATGGGGACAGTTTGGAAGGTGGGGGGTGAGAGTCGTGGGTTAGTGGGAGTCAGGATTAGTGGAGTGCTAGTTTAGCTAGTTATGGGGACAGTTTGGAAGGTGGGGGGTGTGAGGGGTGGGTTAGTGGGAGTCAGGATTAGTGGAGTGCTAGTTTAGCTAGTTATGGGGACAGTTTGGAAGGTGGGGTGTGTGAGGGGTGCTGGGGGTTGGAAGGCAGCGGCCTCCGGGTTTACCTCGTACTCGGGTCCGGGCGCCGACTGCTCGCTGCTGGAGCTCGATCCCCTCCGGCCCCCGGGCGGCGGCTCCTGGGGTTCGCGGCGGACGTTCCATTGATTGACCGCGAGCGGGCGGACTTTGAGCATCTTCTCTCTCTCTCTCCGCCCCGCCTCTCCCTCTGGACTCCTCCGACCACAACGAGGGCGACCATGACTGACCAGCGACGCAACACCCGCCCACCCGCCTCCTCTTCCCTCTCCCCTCGCCTCCTCTTCCCTCTCCCCTCGCCTCCTCTTCCCTCTCCCCTCGCCTCCTCTTCCCTCTTCCCTCTCCTCTTCTTACCTCCCCCCTCACCACAAACCAGCACCAACCCACCGCTGACGGCGCAACGGCGGGAGCAGGCCAGCTCCTCCCCACCCCGCCCTTTATAAACGCCAGCGGCGCCTCGCCCCGCCCTCCCCATTGTTAAGTCACAAGCCAATCAGGGGAGGGATGGGGGGTGGACTTGTGTGATGATTGGTTCAAGGGGTTGAGGGTGGGACCCGTAGGATAGTGAATGGTGTGTGTTGAGGGGCGGGCCAGCCTTCGAGGACACGTCCCCGCCCCTTGTGACGTCACAAGGGGAGGTGGTGTTGGGGGGGGCGGGGATTTTTTTGGCGGCCCAACCAGGGCTGTTGGAGGGGAGGTGTTGGCAGTTTTTATTTGGTCGAAGGGGGTCCTCCACCCCCTCCAAGTCCCCCAACCACCGCCACCCCATCACCGTCACTCACCCACATCGCCGTCTGGCCCGCCAACCGACCTCAACCACGCCCGGGCCCCACGTGGCAGCTGTGCGAGATCCCATGGGTGGCAGGAGAGAGAGAGTTGGGGGAAGGGGTGGGGTTTGTGGGGGCGGGGAGAGACGGGCAGCGGGGTCATCCGACCTGGCCGGAGGGAGGGTTGCTGGGCTGGGAACTCCAGAGGAATCCCTCCTCCACGCATGCCGTACTCCGTAACACAAGAACACAAGAATTAGGAGTGGGTGTAGGCCATTCGGCCCCTCGAGCCTACTACACACCCCCCCACCCCCCCAACCCCCATTCGATAAGATCGTGGCTGATCTAATTGCGGCCTCGACTCCACTTTCCTGCCTGTCCCTCCCTCCCCTATAACCCTCCACTCCGCTCGTCGATCAAAATTCTGTCTAACTCGGCCTCGGATATATTCAGTGACCCGTCCTCCGCCGCTCTCTGGGGAGGAGAGAATCCCACAGACTGACCACCCACTGAGAGAAGAAATTCCTCCTCGTCTCCCTCTTCAATGGGAGACCCCCATTATTTTTAAACTGTGCACCCCCCCGCAACCCCCCCTCGTTCTAGATCCCCCACCCCCACACGAGGGGGAAACATCCTCTCAGCATCCACCCTGTCAACCTCCTCAGGATCTTATATGTTTCAATAAGATCACCTCTCATTCTTCTAAACACCAATGGGTACCGGCCCAACCTGCTCAACCTTTCCTCATAAGACAAACCCCCTTCATCCCAGGAATCAGCTGAGTAAACCTTCTCTGAATTGCTTCCAATGCAAGTATGTCCCTCCTTAAGTAAGGAGTGCACTGTCGCTGGGTCAAAATTCTGGTACTCCCTTCCTAACAGCATTGTGGGTGCACCTACACCACATGGACTGCACAAGAAGGCAGCTCACCACCACTTTTGTCACGGAAATATAATAATTTTCAGAATACTATTGTAATTTAGTGTAAAGGTAGATTGACGGTGGGGTTCGGATTAGTTTCCCTGTGTGAGGTTGTGTGTGTGGGCTTTAATTGAATTATAGACAGCAAGTCTGGGTGCTTTGAGTTATCAGAATAGAAACTAGGTTTGGAATGCTAAATACGTAAACATAGCTGAAGTTTTAGAATGGGAGGTGTTAAGAACATTCGCATTTTTAGATAAACCCGGGTAGTGAATTTCAAAGAGATGGTAAGTTGTGTTACACCTAGCCAAATGAGGCTAAGCCAAACAGCATGTTTATTTTTCCCAAAGATTACTGATAATATGAGTGCTAAGAAAGATTTATATTATGGGAAAAGTAAAGTTGCGAAGGCATATTGAAACAATGGGATTTACATTAAAAAGGGAGAAACATGTATAAAGGGGATGAGGCTATGTGTAAGGAAGAAGAAACTCTAAGGATTAACAAGTGTGAAAAGCCTCCAGCCTGCATGTATCAAGTTGCTGCCTATAGCAACCAAAGATAAGAGAATTCATTTTAAATATCACTGTCCAGGGTATTGTGTGCTTTGCTTGGGTCTGTTGAAATCTATGTTGTTTTACTGTTACCTTAACGGAGGTGTAACTGGGAGTCAGATTAATTAGGGGAGCCAGGAGTTATCATAGTAATAATTTGTAGACCTATGTAGGTGCTTAAAATAATTTATTTTATTAATAAAGGTTCAACTTAGTTTTGTGAAAAAAAACCTCTAAGACTCGGTTGACTTGTTACTACTGAATTCAAGGCACGCATCTCAAATTAAAAATACAAATTGCAAAAACAGTTGTGGCAGCTGTTTCAAGTTTCCCTCTGGGATTTGAGCAGCTCAGCATTTCCCATCCGCTGTGCCATAACAAAATTGGGGGCTCCTTGCGGGGTATATTTGAAACCCCTCGATTGGCTTGGAGTTGGTGAATCTTAAGGTTGTGAACACGAGAAGCACTTTGAATTCAGGAGTTGGCGTGAGGGACTTTTAAAGTGGTGGGACTGCAAAAATGGCTGTATCTATGGCTAAAACCTTTATGGAAGTAGAGGATATAACTCTGGTTGGGTTACAAAAAACATCTAAGGGTGAGTTGGCAGATAGGTTGCAGTTGGGGGTTACCTGTAGGGGCAAAGAAAGCAGGCATAGTTGACATGAGAGCACAGCATTTGAAATTGGAAGTGTTCCTGACATTAGTGAGCCACAGCTGGAGTTAGTGAGACTTCCGTTCGAAATAAAGAGGCTTGAAATTGAACAAGGAAAGGAACTGAGAAAACTTGAATTGGAGGCAAACAAAAAGGGGAAAAGGAGTGGAAATGAAAAAAAACTGGAACTACAGGCAGCAGAAAAAGAAAGGGAATAGGAGAGATTATTTCAAAAAGAAATGGAAATCCGAAAACTTGGTCACCAGAGGGAGAAGTTAGCAATGGAAGAGAGAACAAAGCAAAGAGACAGAGAGTATCGGCTTAAAAAGCTGGACTTTAAAAAGGAGGCGTCAGATTCTGAGGAAAGTTCTGATGAGGAGAAAACCTCTAACCTAAAACCCAGTGGGGAGATGTTTAAATTTGTACAAGCTCTTCCAAAGTTTGAGGGAAGGGATGTTGGAGAAAACCTCTAACCTAAAATCCAGTGGGGAGATGTTTAAATTTGTACAAGCTCTTCCAAAGTTTGAGGGAAGGGATGTATCTGTGCAGATAGATAAATGGATGAAATGCCCACAGGAAACGTGGACGTTGTTGTTACAATCCAGGTTGGTGGGTGCAGCACTGCTTCACTGTCAGAAGAAATGTCGGTGATCTATGATGTGGTTTAACAAAAGGCTATTTTGAGTGCACGTGAGTTGGTTCCTGAGGCACACAGGCAGAAATTTAGGAATATGAGAAAACAGCCTGGGCAAACTTGTACTGAGTTTTGAGAGAGTAAAACAAAGTAATTTTGACCAGTGGATACGAGCATTAAAGATAGAGATGACATATGAAGCTCTTTGAGAAGTAATTCTTTTAGAAGAATTTAAAGATTCAATTGCTTTGGTAGTGAGAACCCATGTGGAGGAACAGAGAGTTGAAATGGTAAGACAAGCAGCAGAGATAGCTGGCGATTATGAGTTAGTTCATAGAGTTAAACCTTCTTTTGATCATCCTTTTAACTCTGAGAAGGATAGAAAGTGGGAAGGTGAAAGGAAGGTGGGGAGTGAGGGAAGAGAAGGAGTAGGTGGAAATTCCCAGGAAATTTTTTCTCTCAGAATAACAAGGAAGGTGCTGAGGGTAAAAGAGACACTCGAAAATTGAGGTGCTTTCATTGTAATAAAGTTGGACACACAAAGTCAGTGTGTTAGCAATTGCAGGGAAAATCTGTTGGGGTTATTGGAGTACAGAAAAGTTCTGGAAATAAAGGTATTGTGGGCTCTGAGGTTTAGGCACAGGGCAAAAAAAGCAGTGGTTTGTGTATAGGTGAAGCAGGAAGAATCAGTGATAGATAAAGAAGTGGGTATGCGTTCACAATTTACCCAAGGGAGTTCTGGGGAGTAGGTTGTAGAAATGTTTAAAGATTTTGTATGTGAGGGGAAAGTTTTTCCATGTGTACAGGGTGGAGTAAGTAAAGATATTGAAATTTTAAGAGACACAGGGGCTAGTCAATCCTTAATGCTGTGGAACAGTGACATTTGTTGTTCAGAGGGAGTATTGCAGGAACAGGTGATGATAAGTGGGGTTCATGGAGATGCTAAACCCATTACATTGTGGAAGGTAAATTTGAAGAGTAAGTGGAAAACTGGTGGGGTGATTGTTGGAGTAGTGGGAAAATTTCCCATTGCAGGGGTTCAATTTAGGTAAAAGGTGATTCCTATGGTAGTTGAGCAGCCAGTAGAGGTGTCTTCGACAGAAGTGTTACAGAGAGAGCATCCTGGGTTGTTCCCAGGTTGTGTGATAATGAGATCACAGGCTCACAGGTTGAAAGAAGGAGAAGAGGGAGTTAAAAGGCAGGGAGAAGGTGTGGAAGTCCAATTAGCTGACACTGCATTTAATGAGATTGTCCAGGGAGAAAGAATGGTGAATGCAGCTGAGGTATTTAATTGAAGGCAGTCAGTAAAGTTACAGAAAAGGGATCCACAAATAAGACAGTTATATCAGACAGCTCACTCAGAAACAGAGGAAGAACATATTGCCGTAAGGGTAATGTTTTAATGAGAAAATGGCGGCCTTATCATGCTTTAGCAAATGAAAGCTGGAGGGAGGTGCATCAGGTTGTTATACCATTTGGATATAGAAATGAGATTCTGAGAACAGCTCATGAAATTCCAATGGGGGGATATTTAGGAATTAGAAGGACACAGGTGAAAATACAAAAAACATAGTTATTGGCCTGGATTGCGTAAGGATATAGTCAAATTCTGTAGAACATGTCACACATGTCAGGTGATAGGGAAACCACAAGCAGTGATTAAGCCGGCACCTTTAATTCTAATTCCAGCATTTGAAGATCCTTGCTCTAGGGTCATAACTGATTGTGTAGGGCCCCCTCCCTAAGACTAAAAGTGGAAATCAGTACTTACTGACCATAATGGATCTGCCTATAAGGTTTCCTGAAGTGATACCTTTGAGAAATAATACAACAAAGAGAATTGTGGAAGAGGTAGCTAAATTTTTTTTACACAGTTTTGGTATACCAAGTGAAATACAATCAGATCTAGGTTCAAATTTTCACATCACAGCTGTTTAAGGAAGTAATGAACAGCTTGGGGATAAAACAGTTGAAGTCAACAGCTTACCATCCTGAGTCACTAGGGGCTTTGGAAAGATGGCATCATACTCTAAAAACTATAATGAGGACATATAGTCAGGATTATCCTCAAGATTATGATAGGGGTTTTCCATTCCTGTTATTTGCTATTAGGGATGCTCTTAATGCATCAACTTGTTTTAGCCCTTTCAAACTAGTTTCTGGTCATGAGGTAAGGGGACCACTGAAATTGATTCTTGAGAAATTGGTGGGTCAAAATTCAGAAACTACTCTCCTGGATTATGTACCAAACATCAGAGAAAGATTGGACAAAGCATGTGAGTTAGCCAGAGGACATTTAAAGATATCACAGCAAGTGATGAGAGTGAAGGCAGACAGGAAAGCTACAGCTCATAGTTTTGTTTCCCTTTTGGGGAAAGGTGCTAGTTCTGTTACCAGTACTGGGTGACTCATTAAAGGCAAGGTTTAGTGGGCCTTACAGGATTCAAAAGAAACTGAGTGAAGTAAATTATTTAATAAATACTCCAGATAGAAGAAAGAAGCAAAGGGTGTGTCATGTAAATATGCTTAAAAAGTACTTTGACAGGGAAGAGGACCAAAAGGAAGTACTTGTGGTGGTAGATAAAGGGAAAGAGGCAGAAATGCAGGATTCTGAAATTGATTTTCCTCTAATCAAACTGGATAATGTGGTTGGGCGGGGGGGGTTGGGGGGTGGTGGGTGGTATTTGAAAATTTAAATATATTATTGAGTTACCTTCCAGACAAGTGTCAAAGTGATTTGGAAAGGCTATTGCAGTCACACAAAGCTATTTGCGGGTATAAGCCAGAGAGGACAAATTTAGATATACATGGTGTATGTGTATAAGTTTCATCTTCAATAAAGCAACAAACATCCTTATAAATTAAACCCAGTTACCACAGTTACAGAAAGGAATCAAATTCAAGCTTCAAAATAGTATCATTGGGCAGAATTTAACGTTCGTCGGGCGGTCGGGCGGGCGGCCGATTGCCGCTGAAGAAACGGGCTGTGCCGCCAATTAAGGCCCGCCCAGCGGGTTAGCGATTCCTGTGAAGAATGGGAAAATAGTCCCGGGATCAGGCCCTCAGACTGCCAGTTCCAATTGGGAGCCTGCAGCCTGTATAAAGAGTGGCCAGGCAGCCTGCTTGAGGCGGTGCACAATGGCCACTCGTGGAGAGAGGGAGGGAGGTCTGAGTGGACAGCAGCATGAGCAGGCTGCAAGAGAGGCCAGCGGGGGGGGGGCACTGTGCCCCCTGATTTTCCGATGCCTGCCTTGCTGTCCTCCTCCAAGTGGTGTCTATCCGTCGGCACCTTCTGTATCCGGAGGATCGGAGGAGGAGGGTCCCCCATGTCACCAGCCAGGCGTGGGAGCAGGTGGGTGACGCTGTAAGCACCCATGATGATGTGCGGTGCACTGGCACCCAGTGCAGGAAACGATTCAATGATTTGCTGCGCTCTGGGAGGGTGAATACCGTGTCTGTCTTGGCCATTTGACCCAGAAGGCAGCCTTAGCCTTTGACCCCCCTCCACCATGTCCTGCTTTCGTTACTGCAGAGGGCAACTGTCGCACGCTGGGTGGGCAAATGGGGACTGATCATGCTTACATCAGCCTTAGTGGTTGAGGTGAAGAAGGGTTCTCCCCACATCATATGTTGGTGTTTGTGGCATTTGAGTAGTCTGGGGGCAAACTGCAGGGGAGGCCGCTGGACACATACTCAGAACTCCAACGCATGTCATATTGATGGTAATGAGATGGTGCAAGGGGTGCCTCAAGGTGTTTTGGGCAAGTGCCATCTGCTGGCATCGGCGCCGCACCTAGTTGATCCCCCTTGCCATGGGCGCTAACACCCGTGTGCTCTTCAAAGTGATGGACGCCGAATGTGTCCAAGGTGGCCGTTGGGGGAGGGGGTTGGGACCAGCCGTACTATCTTCTGGGGACTGATCACCAGTAGTGTGGACAGGAGCCGCTGGAGGCCTCAGATGGGCCGCTGTGGTTGGGGTGCGGTGTGAGCGTGCAGAGTACATGAGCGATCAGCCCCAATAAATCCTCTTCTCTGTTTTGCAGGCAAAAACTCACCACAATGCCCGGGAGTGCCAGAGGATTGGAGGTGGGTGCGCCCTCCTGCAGCGCCTCACGCCTTTTGAAGAACAGGCCATGGAGCTGGGCAGGAGGCAGGAGGCCAGGGCGGCCGGGGGCGGTGAGGCTGGGGTCCGGCGGGCAGGTATTTGAGGTCCACAGTCCCATCCACTCTGTCTCCCCACCATCCAAACCACTGATGGTTGCTGCAATCGTTAATGCAGGATACCAATATAAGGAGAAAACAACAATTTATACTGTATGTGAAGAGAGTGCTGATTGGTTGGGAAGCGGACTCTGCTGGGTAGAGGCGTTGCCATGGAGAATGTACCAGTGATGATGACTGACAGTTAACTGCCAAGCATTGTTTGGAATTTAAACCAGGCAGCTTAACCCCTGATCGGTCAAGGCGTTGCCCTGAGGAATGAGTCAGCGAATGGCTGTCACTTATTTTGTTTAGGCCGAAACAGGCGCAATGTGTGTACATTGTTCTTTCTGTCTGCAAAGAACGGGGCCCTGTGTACTAATATATGCAGCTTCCAGCAATGGCAACTGTACCAGACTGTGAGCCCAACAGACAACCTTAAATTGGCTGTCAGCGTAATTCTTAGCATGCTAGGGGTTACTTAGCAAGCGTTGTCCAATCGTGGAATCGCATCTAATGTTGGGCACCGTGTTTCGAGCTCTGCAAGCACGAGCCGGTCGGGTGCGGCCATGTACCTTGCCCATGGTGAACAGCGGCCGGGAAGTGCTGTTCGATACGATCCGCCAGTCACGTACAGTACAAATTCTTGCTCACCCTTTCCATTGGCATTCTCGCGAAGTGTCCTGATGAGTGCAAGGCGAAAGAATTCGACATCTCTCTTTTTTTTCAGCCACGAGTAATAGCAAACCAAGCACTGGGGTTTATCGCTAGAGAAATAGAATTACACGCAAGCGATGTCCAAACTTGGTCAGACCACACTTGGTCAGCACGGAGCACAGATAAATGAAATGGAGGTAGCGGAGAATAAAAAGCCAAATCACGACCACAGGTCTATGTGGTGGCCTAGACAAATAGGGAACCCACTTAGTACTAAAAGGATTAATGGAGAAATTGAATTAAATGCTTAGGCCTAAGAGAAAAATACCGCAACCTTGAAGAACAATACCATCTTGTCTGACCACTGTTGTAGGATGAGCCCTGAGACATTCCATGTTGTTCTTTCTCAGGCCGAATGTAATTAAAGTTGTGATAAGCATTTGCATAACCACAATGTCTGTTGTGAAGGGAATGGAAATTTAATAAAACATGGATTGTTCAGTTAATGTATGCAAATAAGCGGATTGAGATGTGCAAAATTTACTGATTGGTTGCAAGATGCTTTTAAGCAAGTGTTTGTGTATTCTGCTTTGAGACCGTACAATAGCTTTCGTTGTATTGCTGTCCCTTGTGCACAAGTAATAAATGGGGTTTCTACGTACGAAATGATGCCTCGGTGTGATTAATCTCCAACATCCGGAACTATCAGGAAAGACCAAATAGTCCGGGGCTCTATGACAAAAGGAAGCTGAGGGGTGACCTGATAGAGGTCTTCAGAATAATCAAAGGGTTTTAATCGTTTAGACATAGCAAAGGAGTCTCCACTTGACGGGGAAACCAAAACCAATTGCAGTCACCGTAAGATTGTCACTAATAAATCCAACAATGAATTCAGGAGAATCTCTTTCTCCCCAGAGGGCTGAGAGGGCGGGGAACTCGCTACTTCATTTTTAAGCATTTGTTCTTGGGATTAGAGCGTCACTGGCCGGGCCCGGCGTTTGCTGCCGGTCCCTAATTGCCCCCTTCAGAAGGTGGCAGTGAGCCGCCACCATGAGCTGCTGCAGTCCCTGTGGTGTAGGTACACTCACCGTGCGGTTAAAGAGGGAGTTCCAGGATTTTGACCCAGCGACTGATTCTGTGAGGTTTAGGGGGGATGTGAGGAAAAACTTTTTTATCCAGAGGGTGGTGACGCTCTGGAATGCGCTGCCTGGGAGGGTGGTGGAGGCGGGTTGCCTCACATCCTTTAAAAAGTACCGGGATGAGCACTTGGCACGTCACAACATTCAAGGCTATGGGGCCAAGTGCTGGTAAATGGGATTAGGTAGATAGGGTCGGGTGTTTCTCACGTGTTGGTGCAGACTCGATGGGCCGAAGGGCCTCTTCTGCACTCTGTGATTCTGTGATTCAGTGGCGGAATTGCCAATATATTTCCAAGTCAGGATGGCGAGTGGCTCGGAGGGGAACTTCCAGGTGGTGGTGTTCCCCGTGTGTCTGCTGCTCTCGTTCTTCTCGATGGTAGTGGTCATGGGTTTGGAAGGTGCTATCGAAGGACCCTTGGTGGGTTGCTGCAGTGCATCTTGTAGATGGTACACACACTGCTGCTACTGTGCGTCGGTGGTGGAGGGAGTGAATGTTGGTCGATTGGGTACCGATCGAGCGGGGGCTGCTTTGTCCTGGGCGGTGTCTGACCTCTTACCTGTATAACCTTTCCATTGTACAGGTGAACTATTCACAGTGCTCCAACTGTGGCCTAACCTTGGAGCTGTACAAATTCAACAGGCCTTCTCTGCTCTTCTATCCCTCTAGAAATGAGCTCCGACGTTTCGCTGCGACCTTATTAACCTGCCTCGCTACTATTTACTGATTTGTGTATCCATATTCCCAAGATTGCTTTGCTTCATGGCCCCAAAAAAACTCCTCTTATCCAAACTGTAGGCGCCTTCCGGCATCTTCCCAGCAAAACACGCCACCTCACGATCTTGTTTATTATTATTTATTCTCTCACAGGACATGGGGGCATCGCTGGCGAGGCCCCAGCATTTATTGCCTCCTCCCCCTATCCCCAATTTCCCCCTTGAATGGTGTGGTGCTCGCTCGGCCATTTAAAGTGGTGGGGTGGGGGCATGTTGGGTGGGGTCTGGAGTCACGTGTAGGCCAGACCGGGTAAGGGCGGCAGATTTCCCTTCCCTGAAGGGGGGACATGAGTGAACCAGATGGGGTTTTTACGACAATTGATGACGGTCACCATGACTGAAACTGGCTTCATAGTTCCAGGTTTATTCGTTGAATTTAAATTCTATCATCGTGGGAATGCCCGGCATCGACAACGGCAAACTCAGCCCCGTCGACCCTGCAAATTCTTCCTTACTGACATCTGGGGACCTTGTGCCAAAATTGGGAGAGTTGTCTCACAGACTAGTCAAGCAACAGCCTGACATAGTCACCCTCACGGAATCGCACCTTACAGATGATGTCCCCGACACCACCGTCGCCATCCCTGGGTGTGTCCTGTCCCACCGGCAGGACAGGCCCAGCAGAGGTGGCAGCACAGTGGTATACAGTCAGGAGGGAGTTTCCCTGGGAGTCCTCAACGTCGACTCTGGACCCCATGAAGTCTCATGGCATCAGGTCAAACATGGGCAAGGAAACCTCCTGCTGATTAATGTACCGCCCTCCCGCAGCCGATGAATCAGTGCTCCTTCATGTTGAACATCACTTGGAGGAAGCACTGAGGGTGGCAAAGGGAGTAGAGTGTTCTCTGGGAGGAGGACTTCAGTGTACATCACCAAGAGTGGTTCGGTAGTACCGCTACTGACCGAGCTGGCCGAGTCCTAAAGGACATAGCTGCTAGACTGGGTCTGCGGCAGGTGGTGAGGGAACCAACAAGAGGGAGAAACATACTTGACCTCATCCTCACAAATCTGCCTGCTGCAGGTGCATCTGTCCATGATAGTATCGGTAGGAGTGACCACCACACAGTCGTTGAAGTCCTGTCTTCACATTGAGGATACCCTCCATCTTGTTGTGTGGCACTACAACTGTGCTAAATGGAATAGATTTTGAACAGACCTAACAACTCAGAGTGGGCATCCATGAGGCGCTGTGGGCTATCAGCAGCAGCAGAATTGTACTCAAACACAATCTGTAACCTCATGGTCCAGCATAACCCCCACTCAAGCCAGGAGATCAACCCTGGTTCAATGAAGAGTGCAGGAGGGCATGCCAGGAGCAGTACCAGGCATACCTAAAAATGAAGTGTCAACCTGAGGAAGCTATAACACAGGACTACTTGTGTGCCAAACAGCATAAGCAGCAAGTGATAGACAGAGCTAAGCGCTCCCACAACCAACGGATCAGATCTAAGCTCCGCAGTCCTGCCACATCCAGTTGTATATACCCATCCTCAATGACTGAGGAGCCCAGCACATCAGTGCAAAAGATAAGGCTGAAGCATTTGCTACAATCTTCAGCCAGAAGTGCCGAGTGGATGATCCATCTCGGCCTCCTCTGGAGGTCCCCAGCATCACAGGTGCCAGTCTTCAGCCAATTCGATTCACTCCACGTGATATCAAGATATCAACAGCTGAAGGGGGGACTTGACAATATTATGGCAATAGTACTGAAGACTTGTGCTCCAGAACTTGCCGTGCCCCTAGCCAAGCCGTTCCAGTACAGCTACAGCACTGTCATTTACCCGGCTACGTGGGAAATTGCCCAGTTATGTCCTGTACACAAAAAGCAGGACAAATCGAACTGGCCAATTACCTCCCCATCAGTCTACTCTCCATCATCAGTAAAGTTATGGAAAGGGTCAACAACAGTGCTATCAAGTGGCACTTGCTTAGCAATAAGCTGCTCACTGATGCCCAGTTTGGGTTACGCCAGGGCCACTCAACTCCTGTCCTCATTACAGCCTTGGTTCAAACTTAGGCAAAGAAGCTGAACTCCCGAGGTGAGGTGAGAGTGACTGCCCTTGACATCAAGGCAGCATTTGACCGAGTGTGGCATCAAGGAGCCCTAGCAAAACTGGAGTCAATGGGAATCAGGGGGAAAACTCTCTGCTGGTTGGAGTCATACCTAGCACAAAGGAAAATGGTTGTGGTTGTTGGAGGTGAGTCATCTCAGCTCCAGGACATCACTGCAGGAGTTCCTCAGGAGAGTGTCCTCAGCCCAACCATTTTCAGCTGCTTCATCAATGACCTTCCATCCATCATAAGGTCAGAAGTGGGGATGTTCACTGACAATTGCACAATGTTCAGCACCATTCGCGACTCCTCAGATACTGAAGCAGTCCATGTCCAAATGCAGCAAGACCTGGACAATATCCAGGCTTGGGCTGACAAGTGGCAAGTAATATTCGCGCCACACAAGTTCCAGGCAATGACTTTCTCCAAGAAAACAGAATCTAACCATCACCCCTTGACGTTCAATGGCATTACCATCACTGAATCTCCCACTATCAACATCCTGGGGGTTACCATTGAAAAGAAACTGAACTGAACCAGCTATATAAATACTGTGGCTACAAGAGCAGGTCAGAGGCTGGGAATCCTGCAGCGAGTAACTCACCTCCTGATGCCTGTTCACCATCGACAAGGCACGAGTCAGGAGTGTGATGGAATACTCGCCACTTGCCTGGATGAGTGCAGCTCCCACAACACTCGAGAAGCTCGACACCATCAAGGACAAAGCAGCCCACTTGATCGGCGCCCCATCCACAAACATTCACTCCCTCCACCACCGACGCACAGTAGCAGCAGTGTGTGTACCATCTACAAGATGCACTGCAGCAACTCACCAAGTCTCCTTTGACAGCACCTTCCAAACCCACTACCGCTACCATCTAGAAGGACGAGGGCAGCAGACATACGGGGAACACCACCACATGGAAGTTCCCCTCCAAGCCACTCACCGTCCTGACTTGGAAATATATCGGCCGTTCCTTCATCGTTGCTGGATCAAAATCCTGGAATCCCCGTCCTAACAGCACATTGGACGTACTTACACCACATGGACTGCAGCAGTTCAAGAAGGGAGCTCACCACCACCTTCTCAAGGGGCAATTAGGGATGGGCAAAAAATACTGGGCCCGGCCAGCGGAGCCCACATCCCAGAAATGAATAAATGAACAAATGAACACTTGGATTTCTCTCTGGAACGTGCCGCTGAGGCTCATGTTAATGTTTTGTGAATTGTGTCGTTAAGGCTAAGGACAAACAAGTGGAGGGTATTGATTGATTAAGTATCTTGAGTACATAAAGAGGGAACGCTGGATGAGTTGGCAGATAGCAGGCAGAGGTGTGTAATGCTGTATTCTGTAAATAAACCTACTGTCAAGAAAAGGATGTGTGTCTAGATTTACGCTTCACCATCATGGGCTTGGTGTCTATTTACCCCATCAGGTTGGAGGGCTGAACATTGAGGCTGGGTCATCCAAAATAGGGACAGGCCTGAGTTGAATTTTGATTCTAGTCAATGACAAGCAGACAGACCTGCCTGCTACCTTTCAAGCCCGAGCGGTTGTCCACGAGACGGGGGGTGTGGGGGGTGGGGGGTGTCAGGGAACACCCTCCCCGATAAGCACCCTCCCCCTCCAAAATCATGTGGATGGGCTGGTTGGGGGGAAGTACAGGAACAGACGGAGGCCATTCAGCCCCTTGAGACTGTTCTGCCATCCACTGAGATTGTGGCTGATCTGTGAGCGCACTTCACCTGCCTGCCTTTGCCACACATCCCTGGATAGATTTGGTTAACAGATGTCAAGGTCGTATTTAAAATTAACAATTGACTCAGAACCAGCTGCCATTTGCGGAAGAGGCTCCTACAACGCCTTGTGGCTAGAAGTGATAGGAACAGGCAGCCCAGTGTCTGACTGTAACTGGGAGAGAGGTGGGTGAGGGGGTTAATTCCCTCAGATAGGAACAGGCTGCCTCGTGTCTGACTGTAACTGAGGAGAGGTGAGTGACAGGGTTAACAGACTCTGATATAAACAGGCTGCCCGGTGTCTGACTGTAACTGGGGGAGAGGTGGGTGAGAGAGTAAATCCCCTCCGATAGGTTCGGGCTGATTGTAAATGGGGGAGAGGTGGGTGAGGGGGTTAATTCCCTCAGATAGGAACAGGCTGCCCGGTGTCTGTAACTGAGAGAGAAGTGGGTGAGACATTTAAACACCTTTTACAGGAACAGCAGTGTCCAATTGGAACTGAAGAAAAGGACTAAAGAAGATACCCAGCAGATGGTGCTGTGTACCAACATCCAATGGATTAAAATACAATTTCAGTCTGTAAATGGCAATCAGCCACCACAGAGAAAGATGGGAGAGTGTGTGTTTCAGCCAATGTGACTGTCCCATTAAATACTCCAGGTGCAGCACGGGGTTAGATACAGAGTAAATCTCCCTCCACACTGTCCCCATCAAACACTCCCAGGACATGTACAGTATGGGGTTAGATATAGAGTAAAGCTCCCTCTACACTGTCGCCATCAAATACTCCCAGGAAAAGTACAGAACGGGGATAGATACAGAGTAAATCTCCCTTTACACTGTCCCCAACAAACACTCCCAGGACAGGTACAGCATGGGATTAGATACAGAGTAAATCTCCCTCTACACTGTCCCCATCAAACACTCCCAGGACTGGATCAGCAAAAGGGTTATATACAGAATAAAGCTCCCTCCACACTGTCCCCATCAAACACTCCCAGGACAGGCACAGCACGAGGTTAGATACAGAGTAAATCTCCCTCTACACTGTCCCCATCAAACACTCCCAGGGCAGGTACAGCACGGGGTTAGTTACTGAGTAAAGCTCCATCTACACTGTCCTCATCAAACACTCAGAGGATAGTACAGCACGGGGTTAGATACAGAGTAAAGCTCCCTCTACACTGTAACCATCAAACACTCCCAGGACAGGTACAGCATTACTGTCAGTAATTGAGGGTGAGCTGCAATATTGGAGAGTCAGTAATTGAGGGTGTACTGCACTATTGGAGTGTCAGTAATTGAGTGTGTGCTGCACTATTGGAGTGTCAGTAATTGAGGGTGTGCTGCACTATTTGAGTGTCAGTAATTGAGGGTGTGCTGCACTATTGGAGTGTCAGTAATTGAGGGTGTGCTGCACTATTAGAGTGTCAGTAATTGAGGGTGTGCTGCACTATTGGAGTGTCAGTAATTGAGGGTGTGCTGCAGTATTGGAGAATCAATAATTGAGGGTGTGCTGCACTATTGGAGTGTCAGTAATTGAGGGTGTGCTGCAATATTGGAGTGTAAGTAATTGAGGGTGTGCTGCACTATTGGAGATTCAGTAATTGAGTGCGTGCTGCAGTATTGGAGAGTCAGTAATTGAGGGTGTGCTGCACTATTGGAGAGTCAGTAATTTAGGGTATGCTGCACTATTGGAATTTAAGTAATTGAGGGTGTGCTCACTATTGGAGGGTCTGTAATTGAGCGTGAACTATACTATTGGGTGTCAGTAATTTAGGGCGTGCTGCACTGTTGGAGTGCCAGTAATTGAGGGTGTGCTGCACTATTTGAGTGTCAGTAATTGCGGGTTTGCTGCATTATTCGTGTATCAGTAATTCCGGGGGTGCTGCATTCTTGGAGGTTCATTAATTGAGGGTGTGCTGCACTACTGGTGTGTCAGTAATTGAGGGTGTGCTGCACAATTGGAGTGACAGTAATTGAGAGTGTGTTGCGCTGTTGGAGGGTCAAAATTGAGGGTGCGCTGTACTATTGGAGTGCCAGTAATTGAGGGTGTGCTGCACTATTGGAGTGTCAGTAATTGACGGCGTGCTGCACTATTGGAATTTCAGTCATTGAGGGTGTGCTGCACTATTGGAGATCAGTAATAGTGGGTGAACTGCAGTGTCACTAATTGAGGGTGTGCTTCTCTATTGGAGGGTCAGTAATTGAGGGTTTGCTGCACTATTGGAGGGTCAGTAATTGAGGGTGTGCTGCACTATTGGAGATTCAGTAATTGAGGGTGTGCTGCATAATTGGAGTTTCAGTAATTGAGGGTGAGCTGCACTATTGGGGTGTCAGTAATTGAGGGTGTGCTGCACTGTTGGAGTGCCAGGCATTGAGGGTGTGCTGCAGTATTTGAGTTTCAATTATTGAGGGTGTGCTGCACTATTCGTGTGTCAGTAATTGAGGGTGTGCTGCAGAACTGGAGTGTCAGTAACTGTGTGTATGTTGCGCTATTGGAGGGTCAGTAATTGAGGGTGCGCTGTACTATTGGAGTGTCAGTAATTGAGGGTGTGCTGCACTATAGGAGGGTCAGAAATTGAGGGTCAGTAATTGAGGGTGTGCTGCACTATCGGAGTGTCAGTAATTGAGGGTTTGCAGTACTATTGGAGTGTCAGTAATTGAGGGTTTGCTGCACTATTGCAGGGTCAGTAATTGAGTGTGTGCTGCAACATTGGAGTGTAAGTAATTGATGGCGTGTAGCATTATTGGAGGGTCCGTAATTGAGGGTGTGCTGCAGTATTGGAGAGTCAGTATTGAGGGTGTGCTGGACTATTGGAGTGAAAGGAATGGAGGGTGTGCTGCACTATTGGAAGTTCAGTAATTGAGATTGTGCTGCAGTATTGGAGAGTCAATAATTGAGGGTGTGCTGCACTATTGGAGAGGCAGTAATTAAGGGTGTGCTGGACTATTGGAGTGTCAGTAATTGAGGGTGAACTGCACTATTGGAGTGTCTGTAATTGAGGGTGTGCAGCACTATTGGACTGCCAGAAATTGAGGGTGTGCTGCACTATTGGAGGGCCGGTAATTGAGGGTGTGCTGCATTATTGCTGTGTCAGTATATGAGGGTATGCTGCACTTTGGCGTGTCAGTAATTGAGGATCTGCTGCACTCTTGGTGTGTCTGTAATTGAGGGTGAACTGCACTATTGCAGTGTCAGTAACTGAGGGTGTGCTGCATTAATGGAGTACCAGTAATTGAGGGTTTACTGCACTATTGGAGTGTCGGTGATTGAGGGTGTGCTGCACTATTGGAGTGTCAATAATTGAGGGTGTGCTGCACTCTTGGTGGGTCAGTAATTGAGGGTGTGCTCCATTTTTGGAGGGTCAGCAACTGAGGGTGTGCTGAACTATTGGAGGGTCGCTAATTGAGGGTGTGCTGTACTATTGCAGGGTCAGTAATTGAGGGTGTGATGCCCTATTGGAGTGTATGTAATTGAGGGTGTGCTGCACTATTGTAGGGGCAGTAATTGAGGGTGTGCTGCACTATTGGAGTGCCAATAATTGAGGGTGTGCTGCACTATAGGAGGGTCAGAAATTGAGGGTCAGTAATTGAGGGTGTGCTGCACTATCGGAGTGTCAGTAATTGAGGGTGTGCTGCAATAATGGAGTGTCAGTAATTGAGGGTTTGCAGTACTATTGGAGTGTCAGTAATTGAGGGTTTGCTGCACTATTGGAGGGTCAGTAATTGAGTGTGTGCTGCAACATTGGAGTGTAAGTAATTGATGGCGTGTAGCATTATTGGAGGGTCCGTAATTGAGGGTGTGCTGCAGTATTGGAGAGTCAGTATTGAGGGTGTGCTGGACTATTGGAGTGAAAGGAATGGAGGGTGTGCTGCACTATTGGAAGTTCAGTAATTGAGATTGTGCTGCAGTATTGGAGAGTCAATAATTGAGGGTGTGCTGCACTATTGGAGAGGCAGTAATTAAGGGTGTGCTGGACTATTGGAGTGTCAGTAATTGAGGGTGAACTGCACAATTGGAGGTACAGTAATTGAGTGTGTGCTGCACTGTTAGAGTGTATGTAATGGAGGGTGTGCAGCACTATTGGAAGGTCAGTAATTGAGGTTGTGCTGCAGTATTGGAGAGTCCGTAATTGAGGGTGTGCTGCACTATTGGAGTGGGAGTAATGCAGGGTGTGCTGGACTATTGGAGTGTCAGTAATTGAGTTTGTGATGCACTACTGGTGTGTCTGCAATTGAAGGTGAACTGCACTATTGTAGTGTCTGTAATTGAGGGTGTGCTGCCATATTGGAGTGTCAGTAATTGAGTATGTGCTGCACTATTGGAGATTCAGTAATAGAGCTGCTGCGCTCTTTGAGTGTCAGTAATTGAGTGTGTGCTGCACTATTGGAGGGTCGGTAATTGAGAGTGGGCTGCATCATTGCTGTGTCAGTGTATGAGGGTGTGCTGCACGATTGGAGAGTCAGTAATTGAGTGTGTGCTGCATTATTCGAGTGTCAGTAATTGAGGATCTGCTGCACTATTGGCGTGTCAGTACTTGAGGATGTGCTGCACTCTTGGTGTGTCAGTAATTGAGGGTAAACTGCACTATTGCAGTATCAGTAAATGAGGGTGTGCTGCATTATTGGAGTGCCAGTAATTGAGGGTTTACTGCACTATTGGAGCGTCAGTAATTGAGGGTGTGCTGCACAACTGGAGTGTCAGTAATTGAGGGTATGCTGCACTATTGGAGTGTCAATAATTGAGGGTTTGCTGCATTATTGGAGTGTCAGTAATTAAGGGTGTGCTGGACTATTGCAGTGTCAGTAATTGAGGGTGTTCTGCAATATTGGAGATTCAGTAATTGAGGGTGTGCTGCAGTATTGGAGATTCAGTAATTGAGGGTGTGCTGCAGTATTGGATTGTAAGTAATTGAGGGTGTGCTGCATTATTGGTGTGTCAGTAAGTGAGGGTGTGCTTCACTATTGAAATGTCATTAATTGAGGCTGTGCTGCACTATCGGTGTGCCAATAATTGAGGCTGTTCTGCACTATTGGAGGTCGGTAATTGAGGGTGTGCTGCACTATTAGTGTATCAGTAATTGAGGGTGTGCTGCACTATTGGAGTGTCAGTAATTGAGTGTGTTCTGCAGTATTGGATTGGCAGTAATTGATGGTGTGCGGCACTATTGGAATTTCAGTTATTGTGGGTGTGCTGCACTATTGGAGTTCAGTAATAGTGGGTGAACTGCACTATTGGAGTGTCAGTAATTGAGGGTGTGCTGCACTATCGGAGTGTCAGTAATTGAGCGTGTGCTGCAGTATTGGATTGTCAGTAATTGATGGTGTGCGGCACTATTGGAATTTCAGTTACTGTGGGTGTGCTGCACTATTGGAGTTCAGTAATAGTGGGTGAACTGCACTATTGGAGTGTCAGTAATTGAGGGTGTGCTGCACTATTGCAGTGTCAGTATTTGAGGGTGCGCTTCACTATTGGAGGGTCAGTAATTGAGCATGTGCTGCTGTATTGGAGAGTCAGTAATTGAGGGTGTGCTGCACGATTGGAGAGTCAGTAATTGAATGTGTGCTGCATTATTAGAGTGTCAGTAATTGAGGGTGTGCTGCACTATTGGAGTGTAAGTTGTTGAGGGTGTGCTGCACTATTGGAGATTCAGTAATTGAGCCTGTGCTGCTGTATTGGAGAGTCAGTAATTGAGGGTGTGCTGCACGATTGGAGAGTCAGTAACTGAATGTGTGCTGCGTTATTCGAGTGTCAGTAATTGAGGGTGTGCTGCACTATTTGCGTGTCAGTACTTGAGGATGTGCTGCACTCTTGGTGTGTCTGTAATTGAGGGTGAACTGCACTATTGCAGTATCTGTAATTGAGGATGTGCTGCACTATTGGAGTGTCAGTAATTGAGGGTGTGTTGCACTATAGAGTGTCAATAATTGAGGGTGTGCTTCACTATTAGAGTGTCAGTAATTAAGGGTGTGCTGGACTATTGAAGTGTCAGTAATTGAGGGTGTGCTGCACTATTGGAGTGTAAGTAATTGAGGGTGTGCTGCACTATTGGAGATTCAGTAATTGAGGGCGTGCTGCAGTATTGGAGAGTCAGTAATTGAGGTTGTGCTACACTATTGAAATGTCAATAATTGAGGCTGTGCTGCACTATTGGAGTGCCAATAATTGAGGGTGTTCTGCACTATTGCAGGTCGGTAATTGAAGGTGTGCTGCACTATTGGTGTATCAGTAATTGAGGGTGTGCTGCCCTATTGGAATTTCAGTAATTGAGGGTGTGCTGCACTGTTGGAGTGCCAGTAATTAAGCGTGTGCTCACTATTCGAGTGTCAGTAATCCCGGGGGTGCTGCACTCTTGGAGGTTCAGTAATTGAGGGTGCGCTGCACTACTGGTGTGTTAGTAATTGAGGGTGTGCTGCACTATTGGAGTGTCAGTAATTGAGTGTGTTTTGCGCTATTGGAGGGTCAGAAATTGAGGGTGTGCTGCACTATTGGAGTGTCAGTAATTGAGGGTGTGCTGCACTATTGGAGTGTCAGTAATTGAGTGTGTTTTGCGCTATTGGAGGGTCAGAAATTGAGGGTGTGCTGCACTATTGGAGTGTCAGTAATTAAGGGTGTACTGCAGTATTGGAGTGTCAATAATTGAGCCTGTGCTGCAGTATTGGATTGTCCGTAATTGATGGTGTGCGGCATTATTGGAATTTCAGTTATTGTGGGTGTGCTGCACTATTGGAGTTCAGTAATAGTGGGTGAACTGCACTATAAGAGTGTCAGTAATTGAGGGTGTGCTGCACTATTGCAGTGTAAGTTATTGAGGGTGTGTTGCACTATTGGAGATTCAATAATTTAGCCTGTGCTGCAGTATTGGAGAGTCAGTAATTGAGGGTGTGCTGCACTATTGGAGTGTAAGTAATTGAGTGTGTGCTGCATTATTGCAGTGGCAGTAATTCAGGGTGTGCTGGACTATTGGAGTGTCAGTAATTGAGTGTGTGATGCACTATTGGTGTGTCTGTAATTGAAGGTGAACTGCACTATTGGAGTATCTGTAATTGAGGGTGTGCTGCACTATTGGACTGCCAGAAATTGAGGGTGTGCTGCACTATTCTTGTGTCAGTAATTGAGGGTGTGCTGCCATATTGGAGTGTCAGTAATTGAGTGTGTGCTGCACTATTGGAGGTTCAGTAATTGAGGTTGTGCTGCACTCTTTGTGTGTCAGTAATTGAGGGTGTGCTGTACTATTGGAGTGTCAGTAATTGAGGGTGTGCTGCACTATTGAAGGGTCGGTAATTGAGGGTGTGCTGCATTATTGCTGTGTCAGTATGTGAGGGTGTGCTGCACTATTGGAGAGTCTGTAATTGAGTGTGAGCTGCATTTTTCGAGTGTCAGTAATTGAGGGTGTGCTACACTATGGGCGTGTCAGTACTTGAGGATGTACTGCACTGTTGGTGTGTCTGTAATTGAGGGTGAACTGCACTATTGCAGTATCAGTAATTGAGGGTGTGCTGCATTATTGGAGAGTCAGTAATTGAGGGTGTTCTGCACTATTGGAGTGTAAGTAATTGAGGGTGTGCTGCATCATTGGAGTGTCAGTAACTGAGGGTGTGCTTCACTATTGAAGTGTCAGTAATTGAGGCTGTGCTGTACTATTGGTGTGCTAATGTTCTGTACTATGGGAGGTCGGTAATTGAGGGTGCTGCACTATTGGTGTATCAGTAATTGAGGGTGTGCTGCACTATAGGAGTGTCAGTAATTCATGGTGTGCTTAATATTGGTCTGTCTGTAATTGAGGCTGAACAGCACTATTGGGGTGTCAGTAATTGAGGGTGTGCTGCACTATTGGTGTGTCAGTAATTGAGGGTGTGCTGCACTTTTGGAGTGCCAATAATTCAGGGTGTTCTGCACTATTTGAGGTCGGTAATTGAGGATGTGCTGCACTATTGGTGTATCAGAAATTGAGGGTGTGCTGCACTATGGGAGAGTCAGTAACTGAGGGTGTGCTGCACTATTGCAATTTCAGTAATTGAGGGTGTGCTGCACTATTGGAGTGTCAGTTACTGAGGGTGTGCTGTACTATTGCAATTTCAGTAATTGAGGGTGTGCTGCACTATTGGAGTGTCAGTAATTCACGGTGTGCTCACTATTGCTGTGTCTGTAATTGAGGCTGAACTGCACTATTGGGGTGTCAGTAATTGAGCGTGTGCTGCACTATTCGTGTGTCAGTGATTCCGGGGGTGCTGTACTCTTGGAGGTTCAGTAATTAAGGATGCGCTGCACGACTGGTGTGTTAGTAATTGAGGGTGTGCTGCACTATTGGAGTGTCAGTAATTGAGGGTGTGCTGCACTATTGGAGTGTCAGTAATTAAGGGGGTGCTGCACTATTGGAGTGTCAGTAATTGAGGGTGTGCTGCACTATTGGAGGGTCAGTAATTAAGGGGGTGCTGCACTATTGGAGTGTCAGTAATTGAGCATGTGCTGCACTATTGGAGGGTCAGTAATTAAGGGTGTGCTGCACTATTGGAGTGTCAGTAATTGAGCATGTGCTGCAGTATTGGATTTTCAGTAAATGATGGTGTATGGCACTATTGGAATTTCAGTTATTGTTGGTGTACTGTACTATTGGAGTTCAGTAATAGCGGGTGAACTGCACTATTGGAGTGTCAGTAATTGAGGGTGTGCTGCACTATTGGAGTGTCAGTAATTGACGGTTTGCTGCACTATTGGAGGGTCAGTAATTGAGGGTGTGCTGCATTATTGGAGTGTAAGTTATTGAGGGTGTGCTGCACTATTGGAGATTCAGTAATTGAGCCTGTGCTGCAGTATTGGAGAGTCAGTAATTGAGGGTGCGCTGCATTATTGCAGTGGCAGTTATTGAGGGTGTGCTGCACTATTGGAGTGTCAGTAATTGACGGTTTGCTGCACTATTGGAGTGTCAGTAATTGAGGGTGTGCTGCATTATTGGAGTGTAAGTTATTGAGGGTGTGCTGCACTACTGGAGATTCAGTAATTGAGCCTGTGCTGCAGTATTGGAGAGTCAGTAATTGAGGGTGTGCTGCACTTTTGGAGTGTAAGTTATTGAGGGTGTGCTGCACTATTGGAGATTCAGTAATTGAGCCTGTGCTGCAGTATTGGAGAGTCAGTAATTGTGGGTGTGCTGCATTATTGGAGTGGCAGTAATTCAGGATGCGCTTGACTATTGGAGTATTAGTAATTGAGTGTGTGATGCACTATTGGTGTGTCTGCAATTGAAGGTGAACTGCACAATTGGAGTGTCTGTAATTGAGGGTGTGCTGCACTACTGGACTGCCAGAAAATAAGTGTGTGCTGCACTATTCTTGTGTCAGTAATTGAGGGTGTGCTGTACTATTGGAGTGTCAGTAATTAAGTGTGTGCTGCACTATTGGAGGTTCAGCAATTGAGGGTGTGCTGCATTATTGCTGTGTCAGTATATGAGGGTGTGCTGCACTATTGGAGAATCAGTAATTGAGTGTGAGCTGCATTATACTAGTGTCAGTAATTGAGGGTGTGCTGCACTGTTGGCATGTCAGTACTTGAGGATGTGCCGCACTGTTGGTGTGTCTGTAATTGAGGGTGAACTGCACTATTGCAGTATCAGTAATTGAGGGTGTGCTGCATTATTGGAGTGTAAGTTATTGAGGGTGTGCTGCACTAATGGAGATTCAGTAATTGAGCCTGTGCTGCAGTATTGGAGAGTCAGTAATTGAGTGTGTGCTGCACTATTGGAGTGTAAGTTTTTGAGGGTGTGCTGGACTATTGGAGATTCAGTAATTGAGCCTGTGCTGCAGTACTGGAGAGTCAGTAATTGAGGGTGTGCTGCATCATTGGAGTGGCAGTAATTCAGGGTGTGCTGCACTATTGGAGTGTCAGTAATTGACGGTTTGCTGCACTATTGGAGTGTCAGTAATTGAGGGTGCGCTGCATTATTGGAGTGTAAGTTATTGAGGGTGTGCTGCACTATTGGAGATTCAGTAATTGAGCCTGTGCTGCAGTATTGGAGAGTCAGTAATTGAGGGTGTGCTGCATTATTGGAGTGGCAGTAATTCAGGGTACGCTGGACTATTGGAGTATTAGTAATTGAGTATGTGATGCACTATTGGTGTGTCTGCAATTGAAGGTGAACTGCACAATTGGAGTGTCTGTAATTGAGGGTGTGCTGCACTACTGGACTGCCAGAAATTGAGGATGTGCTGCACTATTCTTGTGTCAGTAATTGAGGGTGTGCTACACTACTGGACTGCCAGAAATTGATGGTGTGCTGCACTATTCTTGTGTCAGTAATTGAGGGTGTGCTGTACTATTGGAGTGTCAGTAATTGAGTGTGTGCTACACAGTTGGAGGTTCAGTAATTGAGGGTGTGCTGCATTATTGCTGTGTCAGTATATGAGGGTGTGCTGCACTATTGGAGAGTCAGTAATTGAGTGTGAGCTGCATTATTCGAGTGTCAGTAATTGAGGGTGTGCTGCACTGTTGGCGTGTCAGTACTTGAGGATGTGCTGCACTGTTGGTGTGTCTGTAATTGAGGGTGAACTGCATTATTGGAGTGTCAGTAATTGAGGGTGTACTGCACTATTGGAGTGTCAGTAATTGAGGGTGTGCTGCACTATCGGAGTGTCAATAATTGAGTGTGTGCGGCACTATTGGAGTGTCAGTAATTGAGGGTGTGCTTCACTATTGGAGTGTCAGTAAGTGAGGGTGTGCTTCACTATTGAAGTGTCAGTAATTGAGGCTGTGCTGCACTATTGGTGTGCTAATAATTGAGGGTGTTCTGCACTATTGGAGGTTGGTAATTGAGGGTGCTGCACTATTTGTGTATCAGTAATTGAGGGTGTGCTGCACTATTGGAGAGTCAGTAATTGAGTGTGTGCTGCATTATTGGAATTTCAGTAATTGAGGGTGTGCTGCACTATTGGAGTGTCAGTAATTCATGGTGTGCTTAATATTGGTCTGTCTGTAACTGAGGCTGAACAGCACTATTGGGGTTTCAGTAATTGAGGGTGTGCTGCACTTTTGGAGTGCCAGTAATTGAGGGTGTGCTGCACTATTTGAGTGTCAGTAATTGAGCGTGTGCAGCACTATTAGTGTGTCAGTAATTCCGGCGGTGCTGCACTCTTGGAGGTTCAGTAATTGAGGGTGCGCTGCACTACTGGTGTGTAAGTAATGGAGGGAGTGCTGCACCACTGGAGTGTCAGTAATTGAGTGTGTTTTGCTCTATTGGAGGGTCAGAAATTGAGGGTGCGCTGCACTATTGGAGTGTCAGTAATTGAGGGTGTACTGCACTATTGGAGTGTCAGTAATTAAGGGTGTGCAGCACTATTGGAGTGTCAGTAATTGAGCGTGTGCTGCATTATTGGATTGTCAGTAATTGATGTTGTGCGGCACTATTGGAATTTCAGCTTTTGTGGGTGTGCTGCACTATTGGGATTCAGTAATAGAGTGTGACCTGCACTATTGGAGTGTCAGTAATTGAGGGTGTGCTACACTATTGGAGTGTCAGTAATTGAGGGTGTGCTTCACTATTGGAGGGTCAGTAATTGAGGGTGTGCTGCACTATTGGAGTGTAAGTAATTGAGGGTGTGATGCACTATTTGAGGTTCAGTTATTGAGCGTGTGCTGCAGTATTGGAGTGTCAGTAAGTGAGGGTGTGCTTCACTATTGAAGTATCAGTAATTGAGGCTCTGCTGCACTATTGGTGTGCCAATAATTGAGGGTGTTCTGCACTATTGGAGGGTCGGTAATTGAGGGTGTACTGCCCTATTGGAGGGTCAGTAATTGAGGGTGTGCTCACTATTGGTGAGTCTGTAATTGAGGGTTAGCTGCACTATTGGGGTGTCAGTAATTGAGGGTGTGCTGCACTGTTGGAGTGCCAGTATTTGAGGGTGTGCTGCACTATTTGAGTGTCAATAATTGAGGGTGTGCTTCACTATTCGTGTGTCAGTAATTCCGGGGGTGCTGCACTCTTCAAGGTCCAGTAATTGAGGGTGCGATGCACTACTGGTGTGTCAGAAATTGAGGGGGTTTAGTGCAATTGTAGTGTCAGTAATTGAGTGTGTGTTGTGCTATTGGGGGGTCAGTAATTGAGGGTGTGCTGCACTATTGGAGGGTCAGAAATTGAGGGTGTGCTGCACTATTGGAGGATCAGTATTTGAGGGTGTGCTGCACTATTGGAGTGTGAGTAATTAAGCATGAGCTGCACTATTGGAGTGTCAGTAATTGACGGGGTGCGGCACCACTGGAGTTTCAGTAATTGAGGGTGTGCTGCTCTATTGGAGGGTCGGTAATTGAGAGTGGGCTGCATTATTGCTGTGTCAGTATATGAGGGTGTGCTGCACGATTGGAGAGTCAGTTATTGAGTGTGTGCTGCATTATTCAAGTGTCAGTAATTGAGGGTCTGCTGCACTATTGGCGTGTCAGTACTTGAGGATGTGCTGCACTCCTGGTGTGTCTGTAATTGAGGGTGAACTGCACTATTGCAGTATTAGTAATTAAGGGAGTTCTGCATTATTGGAGTGCCAGTAATTGAGGGTTTACTGCACTATTGGAGTGTCAGTAATTTAGGGTGTGCTGCACTATTGGAGTGTCAGTAATTATGGGTGTGCTGGACTATTGCAGTGTCAGTAATTGAGGGTGTGTTGCACTATTGGAGTGTAAGTAATTGAGGGTGTGCTGCACTATTGGAGATTCAGTAATTGAGGGTGTGCTGCATTATTGGTGTGTCAGTACTTGAGGATGTGCTGCACTCCTGGTGTGTCTGTAATTGAGGGTGAACTGCACTATTGCAGTATTAGTAATTAAGGGAGTTCTGCATTATTGGAGTGCCAGTAATTGAGGGTTTACTGCACTATTGGAGTGTCAATAATTGAGGGTGTGCTGCACTATTGGAGTGTCAGTAATTATGGGTGTGCTGGACTATTGCAGTGTCAGTAATTGAGGGTGTGTTGCACTATTGGAGTGTAAGTAATTGTGGGTGTGCTGCACTATTGGAGATTCAGTAATTGAGGGTGTGCTGCATTATTGGTGTGTCAGTAAGTGATGGTGTGCTTCACTGTTGAAATGTCAGTAATTGAGACTGTGCTGCACTATTGGTGTGCCAATAATTGAGGGTGTTCTGCACTATTTGAGGTTTGTAATTGAGGATGTGCTGCACTGTTGGTGTATCAGAAATTGAAGGTGTGCTGCACTATTGGAGAGTCAGTAACTTAGGGTGTGCTGCACTATTGCAATTTCAGTAATAGAGGGTGTGCTGCACTATTGGAGTGTCAGTATTTCACGGTGTGCTCACTATTGGTGTGTCTGTAATTGAGGCTGAACTGCACTATTGGGGTGTCAGTAATTGAGGGTTTGCTGCACTGTTGGAGTGCCAGTAATTGAGCGTGTGCTGCACTATTCGTGTGTCAGTAATTGAGGGTGTGCTGCACTCTTGGAAGTTCAGTAATTGAGGGTGTGCTGCAATATTCGTGTGTCAGTAATTCCGGCGGTGCTGCACTCTTGGAGGTTCAGTAATTGAGGTTGCGCTGCACTACCAATGTGTTAGTAATTGAGGGTGTGCTGCCGTATTGGAGTGTAAGTAATTGAGGGTGTGCTAAACTATTGGAGGGTCAGTAATTGAGGGTGTGCTGCACTATTGGAGTGTAAGTTATTGAGGGTGTGCTGCACTATTGGAGATTCAGTAATTGAGCCTGTGCTGCAGTATTGGTGAGTCAGTAATTGAGGGTGTGCTGCTCCATTGGAGTGTAAGTTATTGAGGGTGTGCTAAACTATTGGAGGGTCAGTAATTGAGGGTGCGCTACACTTTTGAAGTGTCAGTAATTGAGGGTGTGCTGCACTATTGGAGTGTCAGTAATTGAGCATGTGCTGCAGTATTGGATTATCAGTAAATGATGGTGTGCGGCACTATTGGAATTTCAGTTATTGTTGGTGTGCTGCACTATTGGAGTTCAGTAATAGTGGGTGAACTGCACTATTGGAGTGTCAGTAATTGAGGGTGTGCTGCACTATTGGAGTGTAAGTTATTGAGGGTGTGCTGCACTATTGGAGATTCAGTAATTGAGCCTGTGCTGCAGTATTGGAGAGTCAGTAATTGAGGGTGTGCTGCATTATTGGAGTGGCAGTAATTGAGGGTGTGCTGCACTATTGGAGTGTCAGTAATTGAGTGTGTTTTGCGCTATTGGAGGGTCAGAAATTGAGGGTGCGCTGCACTTTTGGAGTGTCAGTAATTGAGGGTGTGCTGCACTATTGGAGGGTCAGTAATTGACGGTTTGCTGCACTATTGGAGGGTCAGTAATTGAGGGTGTGCTGCACTATTGGAGTGTAAGTTATTGAGGGTGTGCTGCACTATTGGAGATTCAGTAATTGAGCCTGTGCTGCAGTATTGGTGAGTCAGTAATTGAGGGTGTGCTGCTCCATTGGAGTGTACGTTATTGAGGGTGTGCTGCACTATTGGAGATTCAGTAATTGAGCCTGTGCTGCAGTATTGGTGAGTCAGTAATTGAGGGTGTGCTGCACCATTGGAGTGTAAGTTATTGAGGGTGTGCTGCACTATTGGAGATTCAGTAATTGAGCCTGTGCTGCAGTATTGGAGAGTCAGTAATTGAGGGTGTGCTGCATTATTCGAGTGGCAGTAATTCAGGTTGTGCTGCACTCTTTGATTGTCAGTAATTGAGGGTGTGCTGTACGCTTGGAGTTTCAGTAATTGAGTGTGTGCTGCACTATTGGAGGGTCGGTAACTGAGGCTGTGCTGCATTATTGCTGTGTCAGTATATGAGGGTATGCTGCACTATTGGAGAGTCAGTAATTGAGTGTGAGCTGCATTATTCGATTGTCTGTAATTGAGGGTGTGCTGCACTATTGCAGTATCAGTAATTTAGGGTGTGCTGCATTATTGGAGTGCCAGTTATTGAGGTTTTACTGCACTATTGCAGTATCAGTAATTGAGGGTGTGCTGCACTATTGGATTGTCAGTAATTGAGTGTGTGCTGCACTATTGGAGATTCAGTAATTGAGGGCGTGCTGCAGTATTGGAGAGTCAGTAATTGAGGGTGTGCTGCACTACTGGCGTGTAAGTAATTGAGGGTGTGCTGCATTATTGGAGTGTCAGTAAGTGAGGGTGTGCTTCCCTATTGAAGTTTCAGTAATTGAGGCTGTGCTGTACTCTTGGTGTGCGAATAATTGAGGGTGTTCTGCACTATTGGAGGGCGGTATATGAGGGTGCTGCTCTATTGGTGTATCAGTAATTGAGGGTGTGCTGCAATATTGGAGTGTCAGTAATTCATGCTGTGCTCACTATTGGTGTGTCTGTAATTGAGGTTGAACAGCACTATTGGGTTGTCAGTAATTGAGGGTGTGCTGCACTGTTGGAGTGC
Source organism: Cetorhinus maximus (assembly GCF_964194155.1). Lineage (NCBI taxonomy): Eukaryota > Metazoa > Chordata > Chondrichthyes > Lamniformes > Cetorhinidae > Cetorhinus > Cetorhinus maximus. Next base: position 94,781 of record NW_027596254.1, on the reverse strand, counting down.
CAGTAATTGAGGGTGTGCTGCACTGTTTGAGTGTCAGTAATTGAGCGTGTGCTGCACTATTCGTGTGTCCTTAATTCCGGGGGTGCTGCACTCTTGGAGGTTCAATAATTGAGGGTACGCTGCACTACTGATGTGTTAGTAATTGAGGGTGTGCTGCAGTATTGGAATGTCAATAATTGAGTTTGTTTTGCGCTATTGGAGGGTCAGAAATTGAGGGTGCGCTGCACTATTGGAGTGTCAGTAATTGAGGGTGTGCTGCACTATTGAAGGGTCAGTAATTAAGGGTGTGCTGCACTATTTGAGAGTCAGTAATTGAGCGTATGCTGCAGTATTGGATTGTCAGTAATTGATGGTGTGCGGCACTATTGGAATTTCAGTTATTGTGGGTGTGCTGCACTATTGGAGTTCAGTATTAGTGGGTGAACTGCACTATTGGAGAGTCAGTAATTGAGGGTGTGCTAAACTATTGGAGGGTCAGTATTTGAGGTTGCGCTGCAATATTGAAGTGTCAGTAATTAGGGTGTGCTGCACTATTGGAGGGTCAGTAATTGAGGGTGTGCTGCACTATTGGAGGGTCAGTAATTAAGGGTGTGCTGCACTATTGCAGTGTCAGTAATTGAGCATGTGCTGCAGTATTGGATTGTCAGTAAATGATGGTGTGCGGCACTATTGGAATTTCAGTTATTGTGGGTGTGCTGCACTATTGGAGTTCAGTAATAGAGGGTGTGCTGCACTATTGGAGTGTCAGTAATTGAAGGTGTGCTGCACTATTGGAGTGTATGTAATTGAGTGTGTGCTGCACTATTGGAGGTTCAGTATTTGAGCGTGTACTGCAGTATTGGAGAGTCAGTAATTGAGGGTGTGCTGCACTATTGGAGTGTAAGTAATTGAGTGTGTGCTGCATTATTGGAGTGTCAGTAAGTGAGGGTGTGCTTCATTTTGAAGTGTCAGTAATTGAGGCTCTGCTGCACTATTGGAGTGCTAATAATTGAGGGTGTTCTGCACTGGTGGAGGGTCGGTAATTGAGGGTGTGCTGCACTATTGGAGGGTCGGTAATTGAGGGTTAGCTGCACTATTGGGGTGTCAGTAATTAAGGGTGTGCTGCACTGTTGGAGTGGCAGTAATTGAGGTAGTGTTGCACTATTTGAGTGTCAGTAATTGAGGGTGTGCTGCACTATTCGTGTGTCCGTAATTCCGGGGTGTTGCACTCTTTGAGGTCCAGTAATTGAGGGTGCGCTGCACTACTGTTGTGTCAGAAATTGAGGATGTTTAGCACAATTGTAGTGTCAGTAATTGAGTGTGTGTTGCGCAATTGGAGGGTCAGTAATTGAGGGTGTGCTGCACTATTGGAGGATCAGTAATTGAGGGTGTGCTGCACTATTGGAGTGTCAGTAATTCAGCGTGTGCTGCACTATTGGAGTGTCAGTAATTGACGGTGTGCGGCACTACTGGAGTTTCAGCAATTGAGGGTGTGCTGCTCTATTGGAGATCAGTAATACAGGGTGATCTGCACTATTGGAGTGTCAGTACTTGAGGGTGTGCTGCACTATTGGAGTGTCAGTAATTGAGGGTGTGCTTCACTATTGGAGGGTCAGTAATTGAGTGTGTGCTGCACTATTGGAGTGTCAGTAATTGAGGGTGTGCTGCACTATTGGAGTGTCAGTAATTTAGGAAGTGCTGCACTATTGGAGGATCGGTAATTGAGGGTGTGCTGCACTATTGGAGTGTCAGTAATTGAGCGTGAGCTGCACTATTGGAGTGTCAGTAATTAAGGTGTGCTGCACTTTTGGAGTGTCGGTAATTGAGTGTGTGCTGCATTATTGGAGGGTCAGTAACTGAGAGTGTGCTGCACTATTGGAGGGTCAGTAATTGAGAGGGTGCTGCACTATTGGAGTGTAAGTAATTGAGGGTGTGCTGCACTAGTGGAGGTTCAGTAATTGAGGGTGTGCTGCACTATTGGAGTTTAAGTAATTGAGGGTGTGCTGCACTAATGGAGATTCAGTAATTGAGGAAGTGCTGCAGTATTGGAGACACTTTAATTGTGGTTGTGCTGCACTATTGGAGATCGGTAATAGAGGGTGATCTGCATTATTGGAGTGTCAGTAACTGAGCGTGTGCTGCACTATTGGAGTGTCATTAATTGAGCGTGTGCTTCACTATTGGACGGTCAGTAATTGAGGGTTTGCTGCAATATTGGAGGGTCAGTAATTGAGGGTGTGCTGAACTATTAGAGTTTCAGTAATTGAAGGTGTGCTCACTATTGGTGTCTGTAATTGGGGGTGTGCTGTACAACTGGAGGTTCAGTAAGTGAGGGTGCGCTGCGCTATTGGGGGATCAGTAATTGAGGGTGTGCTGCACTATTGCAGTGTCAGTAATAGAGGGTGTGCTGCACTATTGGAGTGTCTGTAATAGAGGGTGTGCTGCACTTTTGGAGTGTCTGTAATTGAGCATGTGCTGCACTATTGGGGTGTCAGTAATAGAGGGTGTGCTGCACTATTGGAATGTCAGTAATTGAGGGGGTGCTGCACTATTGGAGTGTCTGTAATTGAGGGTGTGCTGCACTATTGGGGTGTCAGTAATAGTGGGTGTGCTGCACTATTGGAATGTCAGTAATTGAGGGTGTGCTGCACTATTGGGGTGTCAGTAATTGAGGGTGTGCTGCACTCTTGGAATGTCAGTAATTGAGGGTGTGCTGAACTATTAGAGTTTCAGTAATTGAAGGTGTGCTGCACTATTGGAGTGTCTGTAATTGAGCGTGCGCTCACTATTGGTGTGTCTGTAATTGGGGTGGTGCTGCACTATTGGTGTGTCAGTAATTGAGTGTGGGCTGTACAATTGGAGGTTCTGTAATTGAGGGTGCGCTGCACTATTGGGGGATCTGTAATTGAGGGTGTGCTGCACTATTGGAGTGTCAGTAATAGAGGGTGTGCTGCACTATTGGAGTGTCAGTAATGAGGGTGTGCTGCACTATTGGGGTGTCAGTAATTGAGGGTTGTGCTGCACATTTGGAGTCTCAGTAATTGAGGGTGTGCTGCACTATTGGGGTGTCAGTAATTGAGGGTGTGCTGTACTGTTGGAGTGCCAGAAAATGTCTCACCCTGTCTCCCAGTTACAGTCAGACATCGGGCAGCCTGTTCCTATCCGATGGGATTAACCCTGTCACGCACATCTCCCCCAGTTACAGCTAGACAATAGGCAGAGTGTTCCTATCCAAAGGCATTAACCCCCTCACTCACCTTTCCCCTGTTACAGTCAGACGCTGGGCAGCCTGTTTCTATCGGAGGGGATTAACCCTCTCACCCACTTCTCTCTCAGTTACAGTCAGACACCGGACCGCCTGTTCCTATCTGAGGGAATTAACCCCCTCACCCACCTCTCCCCCAGTTACAGTCAGACACCGGGCAGCCCGTTCCTATTAGAGGGGATTAACACTCTCTCCCACCTCTCTCCCCATTACATTCAGACACCTGGCAGCCTGTTCCTATCGGAGTCTGTTAACCCCGTCACTCACCTCTCCCCAGTTACAGTCAGACACCGGGCAGCCTGTTCCTATCAGAGTCTGTTAACCCTCTCACTCGCCTCTCCCCCAGTTACAGTCAGACACCGGGCAGCCTGTTCCTATCGGAGTCTGTTAACCCTCTCACTCGCCTCTCCCCCAGTTACAGTCAGACACCGGGCAGCCTGTTCCTATCGGAGTCTGTTAACCCTCTCACTCGCCTCTCCCCCAGTTACAGTCAGACACCGGGCAGCCTGTTCCTATCGGAGTCTGTTAACCCTCTCACTCGCCTCTCCCCCAGTTACAGTCAGACACCGGGCAGCCTGTTCCTATCGGAGTCTGTTAACCCTCTCACTCGCCTCTCCCCCAGTTACAGTCAGACACCGGGCAGCCTGTTCCTATCAGAGTCTGTTAACCCCCTCACTCACCTCTCCCCCAGTTACAGTCAGACACCGGGCAGCCTGTTCCTATCAGAGTCTGTTAACCCCCTCACTCACCTCTCCCCCAGTTACAGTCAGACACCGGGCAGCCTGTTCCTGTCAGAGTCTGTTAACCCTCTCACTCACCTCTCCCCCAGTTACAGTCAGACACCGGGCAGCCTGTTCCTATCAGAGTCTGTTAACCCTCTCACTCACCTCTCCCCCAGTTACAGTCAGACACCGGGCAGCCCGTTCCTATTGGAGGGGATTTACACTCTCTCCCACCTCTCTCCCCGTTACATTCAGACACCGGGCAGCCCGTTCCTATTGGAGGGGATTTACACTCTCTCCCACCTCTCTCCCCGTTACATTCAGACACCGGGCAGCCTGTTCCTATTGGAGTCTGTTAACCCTCTCACTCACCTCTCCCCATTTACAGTCAGACACCGGGCAGCCTGTCCCTATCAGAGTCTGTTAACCCCCTCACTCACCTCTCCACCAGTTACAGTCAGACACCGGGCAGCCTGTTCCTATCAGAGTCTGTTAACCCCCTCACTCACCTCTCCACCAGTTACAGTCAGACACCGGGCAGCTTGTTCCTATCAGAGTCTGTTAACCCTCTCACTCGCCTCTCCCCCAGTTACAGTCAGACACCGGGCAGCCTGTTCCTATCAGAGTCTGTTAACCCCCTCACTCACCTCTCCCCCAGTTACAGTCAGACACCGGGCAGCCTGTTCCTATCAGAGTCTGTTAACCCTCTCACTCACCTCTCCCCCAGTTACAGTCAGACACCGGGCAGCCCGTTCCTATGGGAGGGGATTTACACTCTCTCCCACCTCTCTCCCCGTTACATTCAGACACCGGGCAGCCTGTTCCTATCGGAGTCTGTTAACCCTGTCACTCACCTCTCCCCAGTTACAGTCAGACACCGGGCCGCCTGTTCCTATCTGAGGGAATTAACCCCCTCACCCACCTCTCCCCCATTTACAGTCAGACACAGCACAGACTTTTCCTTTCCGAGGGGATTAACCCCCTCCACCATCTCTCTCCCAGTTACAGTCAGAGAGTGGGCAGCCTGTTGCTATCGGAGGGGATTAACCCTCTCACTCGCCTCTCTCCCAATTACAATCAGACACCGGGCAGCCCGTACCTATCGGAGGGGATTAATCCTCTCACCCACCTCTCTCCCAGTCACAGTCAGACACCGGGCAGCCTGGTCCTATCGGAGGGGATTAACTCTCTTAATCCCCTCTCCCCAGTTACAGTCAGGCGCTGGGCAGCCTGTTCCTATCGGAAGGCATTAACCCCCTCAATCACCTCTCCCCAGTTACAGTCAGACACCGGGCAGCCTGTTCCTATCGGAGGGGATTTACTCTCTCACTCACCTCTCCCCCAGTTACAGTCAGACACCGGGCAGCCTGTTCCTATCGGAGTCTGTTAACCCTGTCACTCACCTCTCCCCAGTTACAGTCAGACACCGGGCAGCCTGTTCCTATCTGAGGGAATTAACCCCCTCACCCACCTCTCTCCCAGTTACAGTCAGACACCGGGCCGCCTGTTCCTATCTGAGGGAATTAACCCTCTCACCCACCTCTCTCCCAGTTACAGTCAGACACCGGGCCACCTGTTCCTATCACTTCTAGCCACAAGGCGTTGCAGGAGCCTCTTCCGCAAACGGCAGCTGGTTCTGAGTCAATTGTTAATTTTAAATACGACCTTGACTTCTGTTAACCCAATCTATCCAGGGATGTGTGGCAAAGGCAGGCAGGTGAAGTGCGCTCACAGATCAGCCACGATCTCAGTGGATGGCAGAACAGTCTCAAGCGGCTGAATGGCCTCCGTCTGTTCCTGTACTTCCCCCCACCCAGCCCACCACATGATTTTGGCGGGGGGAGGGTGCTTATCGGGGAGGGTGTTCCCCTGCCACCCCCCACCCACCCACGCCCCCCCACCCCGTCTCGCGGACAACCCCTCGGGCTTGAAAGGTAGCAGGTAGGTCTGTCTGCTTGTCATTGACTAGAATCAAAATTCAACTCAGGCCTGTCCCTATTTTGGATGACCCAGCCTCAATGTTCAGCCCTCCAACCTGATGGGGTAAATAGACACCAAGCCCATGATGGTGAAGCGTAAATCTAGACACACATCCTTTTCTTGACAGTAGGTTTATTTACAGAATGCAGCATTACACACCTCTGCCTGCTATCTGCCAACTCATCCAGCGTTCCCTCTTTATGTACTCAAGATACTTAATCAATCAATACCCTCCACTTGTTTGTCCTTAGCCTTAATGACACAATTCACAAAACATTAACATGAGCCTCAGCGGCACGTTCCAGAGAGAAATCCAAGTGTTCATTTGTTCATTTATTCATTCCTGGGATGTGGGCTCCGCTGGCCGGGCCCAGTATTTATTGCCCATCCCTAATTGCCCCTAGAGAAGGTGGCGGTGAGCTCCCTTCTTGAACTGCTGCAGTCCATGTGGTGTAGGTACATCCACTGTGCTGTTAGGACGGGGATTCAAGGATTTTGACCCAGCAACGATGAAGGAACGGCCGATATATTTCCAAGTCAGGACGGTGAGTGGCTCGGAGGGGAACTTCCAGGTGGTTGTGTTCCCCGTGTGTCTGCTGCCCTTGTCCTTCTAGATGGTAGTGGTCGTGGGTTTGGAAGGTGCTGTCGAAGGAGCCTTGGTGAGTTGCTACAGTGCATCTTGTAGATGGTACACATACTGCTGCTACAATGCGTCGGTGGTGGAGGGAGTTAATGTTTGTGGATGGGGCGCCGATCAAGTGGGCTGCTTTGTCCATGATGGTGTAGCGCTTCTCAAGTGTTGTGGAAGCTGCACTCATCCAGGCAAGTGGCGAGTATTCCATCACACTCCTGTCTCGTGCCTTGTCGATGGTGGACAGGCATCAGGAGGTGAGTTACTCGCTGCAGGATTCCCAGCCTCTGACCTGCTCTCATAGCCACAGTATTTATATAGCTGGTTCAGTTCAGTTTCTTTTCAATGGTAACCCCCAGGATGTTGATAGTGGGAGATTCAGTGATGGTAATGCCATTGAACATCAAGGGGTGATGGTTAGATTCTGTATTCCTGGAGAAAGTCATTGCCTGGCACTTGTGTGGCGCAAATATTACTTGAAACTTGTCAGCCCAAGCCTGGATATTGTCCAGGTCTTGCTGCATTTGGACATGGACTGCTTCAGTATCTGAGGAGTCGCGAATGGTGCTGAACATTGTGCAATTGTCAGCGAACATCCCCACTTCTGACCTTATGATGGATGGAAGGTCATTGATGAAGCAGCTGAAGATGGTTGGGCCGAGGACACTCTCCTGAGGAACTCCTGCAGTGATGTCCCGGAGCTGAGATGACTCACCTCCAACAACCACAACCATTTTCCTTTGTGCTAGGTATGACTCCCACCAGCAGAGAGTTTTCCCCCTGATTCCCATTGACTCCAATTTTGCTAGGGCTCCTTGATGCCACACTCGGTCAAATGCTGCCTTGATGTCAAGGGCAGTCACTCTCACCTCACCTCGGGAGTTCAGCTTCTTTGCCTATGTTTGAACCAAGGCTGTAATGAGGTCAGGAGTTGAGTGGCCCTGACGTAACCCAAACTGGGCATCAGTGAGCAGCTTATTGCTAAGCAAGTGCCACTTGATAGCACTGTTGTTGACCCTTTCCATAACTTTACTGATGATGGAGAGTACCCTGATGGGGAAGTAATTGGCCGGTTCGATTTGTCCTGCTTTTTGTGTACAGGACATAACTGGGCAATTTCCTACATAGCCGGGTAAATGACAGTGCTGTAGCTGTACTGGGACAGCTTGGCTAGGGGCACGGCAAGTTATGGAGCACAAGTCTTCAGTACTATTGCCATAATATTGTCAAATCCCCCCTTCAGCCGTTGATATCTTGATATCACGTGGAGTGAATCGAATTGGCTGAAGACTGGCACCTGTGATGCTGGGGACCTCCAGAGGAGGCCGAGATGGATCATCCACTCGGCACTTCTGGTTGAAGATTGTAGTAAATGCTTCAGCCTTATCTTTTGCACTGATGTGCTGGGCTCCTCCATCATTGAGGATGGGGATATACGACTGGATGTGGCAGGACTGCAGAGCTTAGATCTGATCCGTTGGTTGTGGGATCGCTTAGCTCTGTCTATCACTTGGTGCTTATGCTGTTTGACACACAAGTAGTCCTGTGTTATAGCTTCCCCAGGTTCACACCACATTTTTAGGTATGCCTGGTTCTGCTCCTGGCATGCCCTCCTGCACTCTTCATTGAACCAGGATTGATCTCCTGGCTTGATGGTAATGGTAGAGTGGGGGATATGCTGGGCCATGAGGTTACAGATTGTGTTTGAGTACAATTCTGCTGCTGCTGATGGCCCACAGCGCCTCATGGATGCTCAGTCTGAGTTGTTAGGTCTGTTCAAAATCTATTCCATTTAGCACAGTGGTAGTGCCACACAACACGATGGAGGGTATCCTCAATGTGAAGACAGGACTTCAACGACTGTGTGGTGGTCACTCCTACCGATACTATCATGGACAGATGCAACTGCAGCAGGCAGGTTGGTGAGGGTGAGGTCAAGTACGTTTCTCCCTCTTGTTGGTTCCCTCCCAACGAATAAACCTGGAACTATGAAGCCAGTTTCAGTCATGGCGACCGTCAACGATTGTCGTAAAAACCCCATCTGGTTCACTCATGTCCCCCCTTCAGGGAAGGGAAATCTGTCGCCCTTACCCGGTCTGGCCTACACGTGACTCCAGACCCCACCCAACATGCCCCCCACCCCACCACTTTAAATGGCCGAGCGAGCCCCACACCGTTCAAGAGGGAAATTAGGGATGGTGGGGGGGGAGGCAATAAATGCTGGGGCCTCGCCAGCGATGCCCCCATGTCCTGTGAGAGAATAAATAAGAAAACAAGATCGTGAGGTGGCGTGTTTTGCTGGGAAGATGCCGGAAGGCGCCTACAGTTTGGATAAGAGGAGTTTTTTAGGTGCGATGAAGCAGAGCAATCTTGGGAATATGGATACACAAATCAGTAAATAGTAGCGAGGCAGGTTAATAAGGTCAGCAAAACGTCGGAGCTCATTTCTAGAGGGATAGAAGAGCAGAGAAGGCCTGTTGAATTTGTACAGCTCCAAGGTGAGGCCATACTTGGAGCACTGCGAATAGTTCACCTGTACAATGGAAAGGTTATACAGGTAAGAGGTCAGACACCGCCCAGGACAAAGCAGCCCCCGCTCGATCGGCACCCAATCCACCAACATTCACTCCCTCCACCACCGACGCACAGTAGCAGCAGTGTGTGTACCATCTACAAGATGCACTGCAGCAACCCACCAAGGCTCCTTCGACAGCACATTCCAAACCCACGACCAATATCATCGAGAAGGACAAGAGGAGCAGACACACGGGGAACACCACCACCTGGAAGTTCCCCTCCGAGCCACTCGCCATCCTGACTTGGAAATATATCGGCAATTCCTCCACTGAATCACAGAATCACAGAGTGCAGAAGAGGCCCTTCGGCCCATCGAGTCTGCACAAACACGTGAGAACACCCGACCCTATCTACCTAATCCCATTTACCAGCACTTGGCCCCATAGCCTTGAATGTTGTGACGTGCCAAGTGCTCATCCAGGTACTTTTTAAAGGATGTGAGGCAACCCGCCTCCACCACCCTCCCAGGCAGCGCATTCCAGACCGTCACCACCCTCTGTATAAAAAAGTTTTTCCTCACATCCCCCCTAAACCTCACAGAATCAGTCGCTGGGTCAAAATCCTGGAACTCCCTCTTTAACCGCACGGTGAGTGTACCTACACCACAGGGACTGCAGCAGCTCATGGTGGCGGCTCACTGCCACCTTCTGAAGGGGGCAATTAGGGACCGGCAGCAAACGCCGGGCCCGGCCAGCGACGCTCTAATCCCAAGAACAAATGCTTAAAAATGAAGTAGCGAGTTCTCCGCCCTCTCAGCCCTCTGGGGAGAAAGAGATTCTCCTGAATTCATTGTTGGATTTATTAGTGACAATCTTACAGTGACTGCAATTGGTTTTGGTTTCCCCGTCAAGTGGAGACTCCTTTGCTATGTCTAAACGATTAAAACCCTTTGATTATTCTGAAGACCTCTATCAGGTCACCCCTCAGCTTCCTTTTGTCATAGAGCCCCGGACTATTTGGTCTTTCCTGATAGTTCCGGATGTCGGAGATTAATCACACCGAGGCATCATTTCGTACGTAGAAACCCCATTTATTACTTGTGCACAAGGGACAGCAATACAACGAGAGCTATTTTACGGTCTCAAAGCAGAATACACAAACACTTGCTTAAAAGCATTTTACAACCAATCAGTAAATTTTGCACATCTCAATCCGCTTATTTGCATACATTAACTGAACAATCCATGTTTTATTAAATTTCCATTCCCTTCACAACAGACATTGTGGTTATGCAAATGCTTATCACAACTTTAATTACATTCGGCCTGAGAAAGAACAACATGGAATGTCTCAGGGCTCATCCTACAACAGTGGTCAGACAAGATGGTATTGTTCTTCAAGGTTGCGGTATTTTTCTCTTAGGCCTAAGCATTTAATTCAATTTCTCCATTAATCCTTTTAGTACTAAGTGGGTTCCCTATTTGTCTAGGCCACCACATAGACCTGTGGTCGTGATTTGGCTTTTTATTCTCCGCTACCTCAATTTCATTTATCTGTGCTCCGTGCTGACCAAGTGTGGTCTGACCGAGTTTGGACATCGCTTGCGTGTAATTCTATTTCTCTAGCGATAAACCCCAGTGCTTGGTTTGCTATTATTCGTGGCTGAAAAAAAAGAGAGATGTCGAATTCTTTCGCCTTGCACTCATCAGGACACTTCGCGAGAATGCCAATGGAAAGGGTGAGCAAGAATTTGTACTGTACGTGACTGGCGGATCGTATCGAACAGCACTTCCCGGCCGCTGTTCACCATGGGCAAGGTACATGGCCGCAACCGACCAGCTCGTGCTTGCAGAGCTCGAAACACGGTGCCCAACATTAGATGCGATTCCACGATTGGACAACGCTTGCAAAGTAACCCCTAGCGTGCTAAGAATTACGCTGACAGCCAATTTAAGGTTGTCTGTTGGGCTCACAGTCTGGTACAGTTGCCATTGCTGGAAGCTGCATATATTAGTACACAGGGCCCCGTTCTTTGCAGACAGAAAGAACAATGTACACACATTGCGCCTGTTTCGGCCTAAACAAAATAAGTGACAGCCATTCGCTGACTCATTCCTCAGGGCAACGCCTTGACCGATCAGGGGTTAAGCTGCCTGGTTTAAATTCCAAACAATGCTTGGCAGTTAACTGTCAGTCATCATCACTGGTACATTCTCCATGGCAACGCCTCTACCCAGCAGAGTCCGCTTCCCAACCAATCAGCACTCTCTTCACATACAGTATAAATTGTTGTTTTCTCCTTATATTGGTATCCTGCATTAACGATTTCAGCAACCATCAGTGGTTTGGATGGTGGGGAGACAGAGTGGATGGGACTGTGGACCTCAAATACCTGCCCGCCGGCCCCCAGCCTCACCGCCCCCGGCCGCCCTGGCCTCCTGCCTCCTGCCCAGCTCCATGGCCTGTTCTTCAAAAGGCGTGAGGCGCTGCAGGAGGGCGCACCCACCTCCAATCCTCTGGCACTCCCGGGCATTGTGGTGAGTTTTTGCCTGCAAAACAGAGAAGAGGATTTATTGGGGCTGATCGCTCATGTACTCTGCACGCTCACACCGCACCCCAACCACAGCGGCCCATCTGAGGCCTCCAGCGGCTCCTGTCCACACTACTGGTGATCAGTCCCCAGAAGATAGTACGGCTGGTCCCAACCCCCTCCCCCAACGGCCACCTTGGACACATTCGGCGTCCATCACTTTGAAGAGCGCACGGGTGTTAGCGCCCATGGCAAGGGGGATCAACTAGGTGCGGCGCCGATGCCAGCAGATGGCACTTGCCCAAAACACCTTGAGGCACCCCTTGCACCATCTCATTACCATCAATATGACATGCGTTGGAGTTCTGAGTATGTGTCCAGCGGCCTCCCCTGCAGTTTGCCCCCAGACTACTCAAATGCCACAAACACCAACATATGATGTGGGGAGAACCCTTCTTCACCTCAACCACTAAGGCTGATGTAAGCATGGTCAGTCCCCATTTGCCCACCCAGCGTGCGACAGTTGCCCTCTGCAGTAACGAAAGCAGGACATGGTGGAGGGGGGTCAAAGGCTAAGGCTGCCTTCTGGGTCAAATGGCCAAGACAGACACGGTATTCACCCTCCCAGAGCGCAGCAAATCATTGAATCGTTTCCTGCACTGGGTGCCAATGCACCGCACATCATCATGGGTGCTTACAGCGTCACCCACCTGCTCCCACGCCTGGCTGGTGACATGGGGGACCCTCCTCCTCCGATCCTCCGGATACAGAAGGTGCCGACGGATAGACACCACTTGGAGGAGGACAGCAAGGCAGGCATCGGAAAATCAGGGGGCACAGTGCCCCCACCCCGCTGGCCTCTCTTGCAGCCTGCCCCCCTCCTCCTGCTCATGCTGCTGTCCACTCAGACCTCCCTCCCTCTCTCCACGAGTGGCCATGGTGCACCGCCTCAAGCAGGCTGCCTGGCCACTCTTTATACAGGCTGCAGGCTCCCAATTGGAACCGGCAGTCTGAGGGCCCGATCCCGGGTCTATTTTCTCATTCTTCACAGGAATCGCTAACCCGCTGGGCGGGCCTTAATTGGCGGCACGGCCCGTTTCTTCAGCGGCAATCGGCCGCCTGCCCGACCGCCCGACGAACGTAAAATTCTGCCCAATGATACTACTTTGAAGCTTGAATTTGATTCCTTTCTGTAACTGTGGTAACTGGGTTTAATTTATAAGGATGTTTGTTGCCTTATTGAAGATGAAACTTCTAAACATACACCATGTATAGCTAAATTTGTCCTCTCTGGCTTATTCCCGCAAATAGCTTTGTGTGACTGCAATAGCATTTCCAAATCACTTTGACACTTGTCTGGAAGGTAACTCAATAATATATTTAAATTTTCAAATACCACCCACCCACACCACCCCCTCCCCCCAACCACATTATCAAGTTTGTTTAGAGGAAAATCAATTTCAGAATCCTGCATTTCTGCCTCTTTCCCTTTATCTACCACCACAAATACTTCCTTTTGGTCCTCTTCCCTGTCAAAGTACTTTTTAAGCATATATACATGACACACTCTTTGCTTCTTTCTTCTATCTGGAGTATTTATTAAATAATTTACTTCACTCAGTTTCTTTTGAATCCTGTAAGGCCCACTAAACCTTGCCTTTAATGAGTCACCCAGTACTGGTAACAGAACTAGCACCTTTCCCCAAAAGGGAAACAAAACTATGAGCTGTAGCTTTCCTGTTTGCCTTCACTCTCATCACTTGCTGTGATATCTTTAAATTCCTCTGGATGACTCACATGCTTTGTCCAATCTTTCTCTGATGTTTGGTACATAATCCAGGAGAGTAGTTTCTGAATTTTGACCCACCAATTTCTCAAGAATCAATTTCAGTGGTCCCCTTACCTCATGACCAGAAACTAGTTTGAAAGGACTAAAACAAGTTGATGCATTAAGAGAATCCCTAATAGCAAATAACAGGAATGGAAAACCCCTATCATAATCTTGTGGATAATCCTGACTATATGTCCTCATTATAGTTTTTAGAGTATGATGCCATCTTTCCAAAGCCCCTAGTGACTCAGGATGGTAAGCTGTTGACTTCAACTGTTTTATCCCCAAGCTGTTCATTACTTCCTTAAACAGCTGTGATGTGAAAATTTGAACCTAGATCTGATTGTATTTCCCTTGGTAAACCAAAACTGTGTAAAAAAATTTAGCTACCTCTTCCACAATTCTCTTTGTTGTATTATTTCTCAAAGGTATCACTTCAGGAAACATTGTAGGCAGATCCATTATGGTCAGTAAGTACTGATTTCCACTTTTAGTCTTAGGGAGGGGGCCCTACACAATCAATTATGACCCTAGAGAAAGGTTCTTCAAATGCTGGAATTAGAATTAAAGGTGCCGGCTTAATCACTGCTTGTGGTTTCCCTATCACCTGACATGTGTGACATGTTCTACAGAATTTGACTATATCCCTACGCAATCCAGGCCAATAACTATGTTTTTTGTATTTTCACCTGTGTCCTTCTAATTCCTAAATATCCCCCCATTGGAATTTCATGAGCTGTTCTCAGAATCTCATTTCTATATCCAAATGGTATAACAACCTGATGCACCTCCCTCCAGCTTTCATTTGCTAAAGCATGATAAGGCCGCCATTTTCTCATTAAAACATTACCCTTACGGTAATAACATTCTGGAATATATTCTTCCTCTGTTTCTGAGTAAGCTGTCTGATATAACTATCTTATTTGTGGATCCCTTTTCTGTAACTCTACTGACTGACTTCAATTAAATACCTCAGCTGCATTCACCATTCTTTCTCCCTGGACAATCTCATCAAATGCAGTGTCAGCTAATTGGACTTCCACACCTTCTCCCTGCCTTTTAACTCCCTCTTCTCCTTCTTTCAACCTGTGAGCCTGTGATCTCATTATCACACAACCTGGGAACAACCCAGGATGCTCTCTCTGTAACACTTCTGTCGAAGACACCTCTACTGGCTGCTCAACTACCATAGGAATCACCTTTTACCTAAATTGAACCCCTGCAATGGGAAATTTTCCCACTACTCCAACAATCACCCCACCAGTTTTCCACTTACTCTTTAAATTTACCTTCCACAATGTAATGGGTTTAGCATCTCCATGAACCCCACTTATCATCACCTGTTCCTGCAATACTCCCTCTGAACAACAAATGTCACTGTTCCACAGCATTAAGGATTGACTAGCCCCTGTGTCTCTTAAAATTTCAATATCTTTACCTACTCCACCCTGTACACATGGAAAAACTTTCCCCTCACATACAAAATCTTTAAACATTTCTGCAACCTACTCCCCAGAACTCTCTTGGGTAAATTGTGAACGCATACCCACTTCTTTATCTATCACTGATTCTTCATGCTTCACCTATACACAAACCACTGCTTTTTTTGCCCTGTGCCTAAACCTCAGAGCCCACAATACCTTTATTTCCAGAACTTTTCTGTACTCCAATAACCCCAACAGATTTTCCCTGCAATTGCTAACACACTGACTTTGTGTGTCCAACTTTATTACAATGAAAGCACCTCAATTTTCGAGTATCACTTTTACCCTCAGCACCTTCCTTGTTATTCTGAGAGAAAAAATTTCCTGGGAATTTCCACCTACTCCTTCTCTTCCCTCACTCCCCACCTTCCTTTCACCTTCCCACTTTCTATCCTTCTCAGAGTTAAAAGGATGATCAAAAGAAGGTTTAACTCTATGAACTAACTCATAATCGCCAGTAATCTCTGCTGCTTGTCTTACCATTTCAACTCTCTGTTCCTCCACATGGGTTCTCACTACCAAAGCAATTGAATCTTTAAATTCTTCTAAAAGAATTACTTCTCAAAGAGCTTCATATGTCATCTCTATCTTTAATGCTCATATCCACTGGTCAAAATTACTTTGTTTTACTCTCTCAAAACTCAGTACAAGTTTGCCCAGGCTGTTTTCTCATATTCCTAAATTTCTGCCTGTGTGCCTCAGGAACCAACTCACGTGCACTCAAAATAGCCTTTTTTTAAACCACATCATAGATCACCGACATTTCTTCTGACAGTGAAGCAGTGCTGCACCCACCAACCTGGATTGTAACAACAACGTCCACGTTTCCTGTGGGCATTTCATCCATTTATCTATCTGCACAGATACATCCCTTCCCTCAAACTTTGGAAGAGCTTGTACAAATTTAAACATCTCCCCACTGGATTTTAGGTTAGAGGTTTTCTCCAACATCCCTTCCCTCAAACTTTGGAAGAGCTTGTACAAATTTAAACATCTCCCCACTGGGTTTTAGGTTAGAGGTTTTCTCCTCATCAGAACTTTCCTCAGAATCTGATGCCTCCTTTTTAAAGTCCAGCTTTTTAAGCCGATACTCTCTGTCTCTTTGCTTTGTTCTCTCTTCCATTGCTAACTTCTCCCTCTGGAGACCAAGTTTTCGGATTTCCATTTCTTTTTGAAATAATCTCTCCTATTCCCTTTCTTTTTCTGCTGCCTGTAGTTCCAGTTTTTTTTTCATTTCCACTCCTTTTCCCCTTTTTGTTTGCCTCCAATTCAAGTTTTCTCAGTTCCTTTCCTTGTTCAATTTCAAGCCTCTTTATTTCGAACGGAAGTCTCACTAACTCCAGCTGTGGCTCACTAATGTCAGGAACACTTCCAATTTCAAATGCTGTGCTCTCATGTCAACTATGCCTGCTTTCTTTGCCCCTACAGGTAACCCCCAACTGCAACCTATCAGCCAACTCACCCTTAGATGTTTTTTGTAACCCAACCAGAGTTATATCCTCTACTTCCATAAAGGTTTTAGCCATAGATACAGCCATTTTTGCAGTCCCACCACTTTAAAAGTCCCTCACGCCAACTCCTGAATTCAAAGTGCTTCTCGTGTTCACAACCTTAAGATTCACCAACTCCAAGCCAATCGAGGGGTTTCAAATATACCCCGCAAGGAGCCCCCAATTTTGTTATGGCACAGCGGATGGGAAATGCTGAGCTGCTCAAATCCCAGAGGGAAACTTGAAACAGCTGCCACAACTGTTTTTGCAATTTGTATTTTTAATTTGAGATGCGTGCCTTGAATTCAGTAGTAACAAGTCAACCGAGTCTTAGAGGTTTTTTTTCACAAAACTAAGTTGAACCTTTATTAATAAAATAAATTATTTTAAGCACCTACATAGGTCTACAAATTATTACTATGATAACTCCCGGCTCCCCTAATTAATCTGACTCCCAGTTACACCTCCGTTAAGGTAACAGTAAAACAACATAGATTTCAACAGACCCAAGCAAAGCACACAATACCCTGGACAGTGATATTTAAAATGAATTCTCTTATCTTTGGTTGCTATAGGCAGCAACTTGATACATGCAGGCTGGAGGCTTTTCACACTTGTTAATCCTTAGAGTTTCTTCTTCCTTACACATAGCCTCATCCCCTTTATACATGTTTCTCCCTTTTTAATGTAAATCCCATTGTTTCAATATGCCTTTGCAACTTTACTTTTCCCATAATATAAATCTTTCTTAGCACTCATATTATCAGTAATCTTTGGGAAAAATAAACATGCTGTTTGGCTTAGCCTCATTTGGCTAGGTGTAACACAACTTACCATCTCTTTGAAATTCACTACCCGGGTTTATCTAAAAATGCGAATGTTCTTAACACCTCCCATTCTAAAACTTCAGCTATGTTTACGTATTTAGCATTCCAAACCTAGTTTCTATTCTGATAACTCAAAGCACCCAGACTTGCTGTCTATAATTCAATTAAAGCCCACACACACAACCTCACACAGGGAAACTAATCCGAACCCCACCGTCAATCTACCTTTACACTAAATTACAATAGTATTCTGAAAATTATTATATTTCCGTGACAAAAGTGGTGGTGAGCTGCCTTCTTGTGCAGTCCATGTGGTGTAGGTGCACCCACAATGCTGTTAGGAAGGGAGTACCAGAATTTTGACCCAGCGACAGTGCACTCCTTACTTAAGGAGGGACATACTTGCATTGGAAGCAATTCAGAGAAGGTTTACTCAGCTGATTCCTGGGATGAAGGGGGTTTGTCTTATGAGGAAAGGTTGAGCAGGTTGGGCCGGTACCCATTGGTGTTTAGAAGAATGAGAGGTGATCTTATTGAAACATATAAGATCCTGAGGAGGTTGACAGGGTGGATGCTGAGAGGATGTTTCCCCCTCGTGTGGGGGTGGGGGATCTAGAACGAGGGGGTGCGGGGGGTGCACAGTTTAAAAATAATGGGAGTCTCCCATTGAAGAGGGAGACGAGGAGGAATTTCTTCTCTCAGTGGGTGGTCAGTCTGTGGGATTCTCTCCTCCCCAGAGAGCGGCGGAGGACGGGTCACTGAATATATCCGAGGCCGAGTTAGACAGAATTTTGATCGACGAGCGGAGTGGAGGGTTATAGGGGAGGGAGGGACAGGCAGGAAAGTGGAGTCGAGGCCGCAATTAGATCAGCCACGATCTTATCGAATGGGGGTTGGGGTGGGGGGGGGTGTGTGTGTAGTAGGCTCGAGGGGCCGAATGGCCTACACCCACTCCTAATTCTTGTGTTCTTGTGTTACGGAGTACGGCATGCGTGGAGGAGGGATTCCTCTGGAGTTCCCAGCCCAGCAACCCTCCCTCCGGCCAGGTCGGATGACCCCGCTGCCCGTCTCTCCCCGCCCCCACAAACCCCACCCCTTCCCCCAACTCTCTCTCTCCTGCCACCCATGGGATCTCGCACAGCTGCCACGTGGGGCCCGGGCGTGGTTGAGGTCGGTTGGCGGGCCGGACGGCGATGTGGGTGAGTGACGGTGATGGGGTGGCGGTGGTGGGGGGACTTGGAGGGGGAGGAGGACCCCCCTCGACCAAATAAAAACTGCCAATCCCTCCCCTCCAACAGCCCTGGTTGGGCCGCCAAAAAAAATCCCCTCCCCCAACACCACCTCCCCTTGTGACGTCACAAGGGGCGGGGGCGTGTCGTCGAAGGCTGGCCCGCCCCCCAACACACTCCGCTCACTAGCCGACGGGTCCCACCCTCAACCCCTGAACCAATCATCACACAAGTCCACCCCCCCCCCACCATCCCTCCCCTGATTGGCTTGTGACTTAACAATGGGGAGGGCGGGGCGAAGCGCCGCTGGCGTTTATAAAAGGCGGGGCGGTTAGGAGCTGGCTTGGTCCCGCCGTTGCGCAGTCAGCGGTGGGTTGGTGCTGGTTTATGGCGAAGGGAGAGGGAAGAGGAGGCGAGGGAAGAGGAGGCGAGGGAAGAGGAGGCGAGGGGAGAGGAGAGGGACAAGGAGGCGAGGGAAGAGGAGGCGAGGGAAGGGGAGGCGATCGGAGAGGGAAGAGGAGGCGGGGGGAGAGGAGAGGGACAAGGAGGCGAGGGGAGAGGGAAGAGGAGGCGAGGGGAGAGGAGGCGATCGGAGAGGGAAGAGGAGGCGAGGGAAGAGGAGGCGAGGGGAGAGGGAAAAGGAGGCGGGTGGGCGGAGCGTCGCTGGTCAGTCATGGTCGCCCTCGTTGTGGTCGGAGGAGTCCAGAGGGAGAGGCGGGGCGGAGAGAGAGAGAAAGAGAGAGAAGATGCGCAAAGTCCGCCCGCTCGCGGTCAGTCAGCGGAACGTCCGCCGCGAACCCCAGGAGCCGCCGCCCGGGGACCGGAGGGGATCGAGCTCCAGCAGCGAGCAGTCGGCGCCCGGACCCGAGTACGAGGTAAACCCGGAGGCCGCTGCCTTCCAACCCCCACCACCCCTCACACACCCCACCTTCCAAACTGTCTCCATAACTAGCTAAACTAGCACTCCACTAATCCTGACTCCCACTAACCCACCCCCCACATTCCAAACTGTCCCCATAACTATCTAAACTAGCACTCCACTAATCCTGACTCCCACTAACCCACCCCTCACACCCCCCACCTTCCAAACTGTCCCCATAACTATCTAAACTAGCACTCCACTAATCCTGACTCCCACTAACCCACCCCTCACACACCCCACCTTCCAAACTGTCCCCATAACTATCTAAACTTGCACTCCACTAATCCTGACTCCCACTAACCCACCCCTCACACCCCCCACCTTCCAAACTGTCCCCATAACTAGCTAAACTAGCACTCCACTAATCCTGACTCCCACTAACCCACCCCTCACACACCCCACCTTCCAAACTGTCCCCATAACTATCTAAACTAGCACTCCACTAATCCTGACTCCCACTAACCCACTCCTCTCACACACACACCACACCTTCCAAACTGTCCCCATAACTAGCTAAACTAGCACTCCACTAAAACAAAAACAGAATTGCCTGGAAAAACTCAGCAGGTCTAGCAGCATCGGTGGAGAAGAAATCAGTTAACGTTTGGAGTCTTCATGACCCTTCGGCAGAACTGAGTATAGTTAGGAGAAAAGTGAAATATAAGCTGGTCTAAGGTGGGAGGGTGGGGGGAGAGAGAAGTTGAGGGTGTGGTGATTGTGGAGATAAGCAAGCAGTGATAGGAGCAGATAATCAAAAGATGTCACAGACAAAAGGATCAAAGCGGTGTTGAAGGTGGTGATATTGTCTAAGAAAAGTGCTAATTAAGAATGGAAGACAGGATACTCAAGGTACAGCTCAAGTGGGGGTGGGGTGGAAAGACGAACAAAGTTTTAGTTTTAGATTTAAAAATAATGGAAATAGGTGGGAAAAGAAGAATCTATATAAATTATTGAAAAAAAAGGAGGGGGGAGAAATGGGGTGGGGATGGAGGGGAGGGGGAGTTTAAGATCTAAAGTTGTTGAATTCAATATTCAGCCCGGAAGGCTGTAAAGTGCCTAGTCGGTAGATGAGGTGCTGTTCCTCCAGTTTGCGTTGGGCTTCACTGGAACAATGCAGCAAGCCAAGGACAGACATGTGGGCAAGGGAACAGGGTGGAGTGTTAAAATGGCAAGCGACAGGGAGGTTTGGGTCTTTCTTGCGGACAGACCGCAGGTGTTCTGCAAAGTGGTCGCCCAGTTTGCGTTTGGTCTCTCCAATGTAGACGAGACCGCACTGGGAGCAACGAATGCAGTAGACTAAGTTAGGGGAAATGCAAATGAAATGCTGCTTCACTTGAAAGGAGTGTTTGGGCCCTTGGACCGTGAGGAGAGAGGAAGTGAAGGGGCAGGTGTTGCATCTTCTGCGTGGGCATGGGGAGGTGCCATAGGTGGGGGTTGAGGAGTAGGGGGGTGATGGAGGAGTGGACCAGGGTGTCCCGGAGGGAACGATCCCTATGGAATGCCGTCAGGTGGGGTGAAGGGAAGATGTGTTTGGTGGTGGCATCATGCTGGAGTTGGCGGAAATGGCGGAGGATGATCCTTTGAATGCGGAGGCTGGTGGGGTGATAAGTGAGGACAAGTGGGACCCTATCATGTTTCTGGGAAGGAGGAGAAGGCGTGAGGGAGGATGCGCAGGATATGGGCCGGACACGTTTGAGGGCCCTGTCAACGACCGTGGGTGGAAAACCTCGGTCGTTGACAGGGCCCTCAACTGTGTCTGGCCCATATCCTGCGCATCCTCCCTCACGCCTTCTCCTCCTTCCCAGAAACATGATAGGGTCCCCCTTGTCCTCACTTATCACCCCACCAGCCTCCGCATTCAAAGGATCATCCTCCGCCATTTCCGCCAACTCCAGCATGATGCCACCACCAAATACATCTTCCCTTCACCCCCTCCGACGGCATTCCATAGGGATCGTTCACTCCGGGACACCCTGGTCCACTCCTCCATCACCCCCTACGCCTCAACCCCCACCTATGGCACCTCCCCATGCCCACGCAGAAGATGCAACACCTGCCCCTTCACTTCCTCTCTCCTCACCGTCCAAGGGCCCAAACATTCCTTTCAAGTGAAGCAGCATTTCACTTGCATTTCCCCTAACTTAGTCTACTACATTCATTGCTCCCAATGCGGTCTCCTCTACATTGGAGAGACCAAACGAAACTGGGCGACCGCTTTGCAGAACACCTGTGGTCTGTCCGCAAGAAAGACCCAAACCTCCCTGTCGCTTGCCTGTTCTCTTGCCCACATGTCTGTCTTTGGCTTGCTGCATTGTTCCAGTGAAGCCCAATGCAAACTGGAGGAACAGCACCTCATCTTCCGACTAGGCACTTTACAGCCTTCCGGGCTGAATGTTGAATTGAACAACTTTAGATCTTAAACTCCCGCTCCCCCCCCATCCCCACTCCGTTTCTCCCCCCTCCCTTTTTTTTCAATAATTTATATAGATTCTTCTTTTCCCACCTATTTCCATTATTTTTAAATCTAAAACTAAAACTGTTAGTCTTTCCACCCCACCCCCACTAGAGCTGTACCTTGAGTGTCCTGTCTTACATTCTTAATTAAACACCTCTTTGATCCTTCTGTCTGTGACATCTTTTGATTATCTGCTCCTATCACTGCTTGCTTATCACCACACCCTCAACTTCTCTCTCCCCCCCAACCCCCCCCCCCCACCAACACCTTAAACCAGCTTATATTTCACCTTTCTCCTAACTATGCTTCAGTTCTGCCAAAGGGTCGTGAAGACTCGAAACGTTAACTGATTTCTCCACCGATGCTGCCAGACCTGCTGAGTTTTTCCAGGTAATTCTGTTTTTGTGTTGGATTTCCAGCATCCGCAGTAGCTTTTAGCTTTTGGTTTTTAGCACTCCACTAATCCTGACTCCCACTAACCCACCCCTCACACACACACCACACCTTCCAAACTGACCCCATAACTAGCTAAACTAGCACTCCACTAATCCTGACTCCCACTAACTCACCCCTCACACACACACCACACCTTCCAAACTGACCCCATAACTAGCTAAACTAGCACTCCACTAATCCTGACTCCCACTAACTCACCCCTCACACACACACCACACCTTCCAAACTGTCCCCATAACTAGCTAAACTAGCACTCCACTAATCCTGACTCCCACTAACTCACCCCTCACACACACACCACACCTTCCAAACTGTCCCCATAACTAGCTAAACTGGCACTGCACTAATCCCAGCTCTCGGCCCCGCAGCTCTCGGCCCCGCAGCTCTCGGCCCCGCAGCTCTCGGCCCCGCAGCTCTCGGCCCCGCAGCTCTCGGCCCCGCAGCTCTCGGCCCCGCAGCTCTCGGCCCCGCAGCTCTCGGCCCCGCAGCTCTCGGCCCCGCAGCTCTCGGCCCCGCAGCTCTCGGCCCCGCAGCTCTCGGCCCCGCAGCTCTCGGCCCCGCAGCTCTCGGCCCCGCAGCTCTCGGCCCCGCAGCTCTCGGCCCCGCAGCTCTCGGCCCCGCAGCTCTCGGCCCCGCAGCTCTCGGCCCCGCAGCTCTCGGCCCCGCAGCTCTCGGCCCCGCAGCTCTCGGCCCCGCAGCTCTCGGCCCCGCAGCTCTCGGCCCCGCAGCTCTCGGCCCCGCAGCTCTCGGCCCCGCAGCTCTCGGCCCCGCAGCTCTCGGCCCCGCAGCTCTCGGCCCCGCAGCTCTCGGCCCCGCAGCTCTCGGCCCCGCAGCTCTCGGCCCCGCAGCTCTCGGCCCCGCAGCTCTCGGCCCCGCAGCTCTCGGCCCCGCAGCTCTCGGCCCCGCAGCTCTCGGCCCCGCAGCTCTCGGCCCCGCAGCTCTCGGCCCCGCAGCTCTCGGCCCCGCAGCTCTCGGCCCCGCAGCTCTCGGCCCCGCAGCTCTCGGCCCCGCAGCTCTCGGCCCCGCAGCTCTCGGCCCCGCAGCTCTCGGCCCCGCAGCTCTCGGCCCCGCAGCTCTCGGCCCCGCAGCTCTCGGCCCCGCAGCTCTCGGCCCCGCAGCTCTCGGCCCCGCAGCTCTCGGCCCCGCAGCTCTCGGCCCCGCAGCTCTCGGCCCCGCAGCTCTCGGCCCCGCAGCTCTCGGCCCCGCAGCTCTCGGCCCCGCAGCTCTCGGCCCCGCAGCTCTCGGCCCCGCAGCTCTCGGCCCCGCAGCTCTCGGCCCCGCAGCTCTCGGCCCCGCAGCTCTCGGCCCCGCAGCTCTCGGCCCCGCAGCTCTCGGCCCCGCAGCTCTCGGCCCCGCAGCTCTCGGCCCCGCAGCTCTCGGCCCCGCAGCTCTCGGCCCCGCAGCTCTCGGCCCCGCAGCTCTCGGCCCCGCAGCTCTCGGCCCCGCAGCTCTCGGCCCCGCAGCTCTCGGCCCCGCAGCTCTCGGCCCCGCAGCTCTCGGCCCCGCAGCTCTCGGCCCCGCAGCTCTCGGCCCCGCAGCTCTCGGCCCCGCAGCTCTCGGCCCCGCAGCTCTCGGCCCCGCAGCTCTCGGCCCCGCAGCTCTCGGCCCCGCAGCTCTCGGCCCCGCAGCTCTCGGCCCCGCAGCTCTCGGCCCCGCAGCTCTCGGCCCCGCAGCTCTCGGCCCCGCAGCTCTCGGCCCCGCAGCTCTCGGCCCCGCAGCTCTCGGCCCCGCAGCTCTCGGCCCCGCAGCTCTCGGCCCCGCAGCTCTCGGCCCCGCAGCTCTCGGCCCCGCAGCTCTCGGCCCCGCAGCTCTCGGCCCCGCAGCTCTCGGCCCCGCAGCTCTCGGCCCCGCAGCTCTCGGCCCCGCAGCTCTCGGCCCCGCAGCTCTCGGCCCCGCAGCTCTCGGCCCCGCAGCTCTCGGCCCCGCAGCTCTCGGCCCCGCAGCTCTCGGCCCCGCAGCTCTCGGCCCCGCAGCTCTCGGCCCCGCAGCTCTCGGCCCCGCAGCTCTCGGCCCCGCAGCTCTCGGCCCCGCAGCTCTCGGCCCCGCAGCTCTCGGCCCCGCAGCTCTCGGCCCCGCAGCTCTCGGCCCCGCAGCTCTCGGCCCCGCAGCTCTCGGCCCCGCAGCTCTCGGCCCCGCAGCTCTCGGCCCCGCAGCTCTCGGCCCCGATTTAGTCGTGCTGTCAAGACTCCGATCTTCGCGCCCCACCCTTCCTCCCCATGCCCCCTTTAATAAATTGGTTAAACATGATTTCTCATTCACAAAGCCATGAGGACTCTGCCTGATTGCCTTGAAGTTTTCCACGTGCCCTGCTATAACGTTCTGAATAAATCTTCTAACCATGACAACTGTTATGCTAACTGGCCTGTTTCTTGCTTTCTGTTTCCATTCCTTTGAATAAGGGAGTTACATTGACCGTTTTCCAATCCCATGGAGGGAGGTTGAGACACTGGGATTGCGGGGAGGGGAGATGGTGATGGGAGGGAGATGGGGAGAGGTAGAGACACGGGGATTGCGGGAGTGGGAGTGGTGGAGAGAGTTGAGTTGGGCAGGTCTCTGGGGCGGTGTGGCTCAGCGTACAGGGCGAGGTGACGCCTCCCTGGTCAAACGGCAGGGTTGCATCGCATCCGCGGTCCTGTACGCATGAGATGAAGCGGAAAGGTGCGAGTTGGGCAGTGCCGGCCGGGAGCTAATGGGGTATGGAGATGGGGAGGGGGAGTGATGGAGGGGAGGGAGGTGTGTTGAAATAGAGACACTGGGATTGCGTGTACAGGAGCCGCCCAACGCCGAGGAATTTATCGGGGGGTCGGAGCTCGGGAATAAGGAATCTGGCTGAGGTTGTTACAGGGTTTTGGTGAGACCGTGGCCGGAGCGTACACTGTGCCCTTTGGTCTCCGCGTTTGAAGGAAGGACAGATTCACCTCGGAGGCGAAGCGGGAAAGGTTCACTCAATGGGTCCCCGGGGGGAGTGGAGGGGGTGGGGGTTGTCCTGCGACGAGAGGCTGAGCTAAACCGGGCTCGGATTCTCCGAGTGACCGGGTCCGGACCTATGCGGTTCTGAATGGGGGTTTCGACAGGGCGGATGCCCAGAGATCATTCCCCGGCTGGTCCTAGGGAATCTAAAACACCCGGGATGGGGGGAGGGAGGTGAGTGGCAGAGTCTCGGGATGAGGGGGCCGGACCTTTTGGGGACTGAGGCGAGGAGGAATTTCTTCATTCAGAGGGGTTTGTGAATCTTTGGGATTCTCCACCCCAGGGCGGTTGCTGACGCTCCATCGTCGAGGACATTTGAGGCTGGGACGGATAGATTTCCGGACTCTCTCAGTGAGGGGGTGGGGGGGTTGAGGGATACGGGGAGCGGGTGGGAACATGGAGTCGAAGCTCACCCTCCCCAAGAATGGCCACGATCGTATTGAATGGCGGAGCAGGCTCGATGGGCCGAATGGCCTGGTGTTCTTGTGTGTCTCACACACACACAGGCCACACCGTACCAGCTGAGAGGGACTTATTACCTTTTAGCCGCTGACCCCGAGATGGACAGTATCCACACGCCTCCCTTTTACTTAGCAGGCTCGGTGTTCCGTGCAATGTGGGTCACACTAGGCACCATGTACCCTCCAATTTGCCAGCCAGGCAGTAAGCACCAGCATCCAGGCTTTGAGCTGAAGTGGCAAGTAACAGTCGCGCCACATAAGTGTCAGGCAATGACCATCTCCAACAAGAGAGAATCTAACCATTGCCCCTTGACAATCAATGGCATTACCATCACTGAATCCCCCACTATCAACATCCTGGGGGGGTTACCATTGACCAGAAACTGAACTGGACCAGCCATATAAATCCTGTGGCTACAAGGGCAGGTCGGAGGTTGGGAATCCTGTGGAGAGTCACTCGCCATCTGACTCCCCAAAGCCTGTCCACCATCTACAAGGCACAAGTCAGGAGTGCGATGGGACACTCCCCACTTGCCTGGATGAGGGCAGCCAATTTACGCACAGCAGGATCCCACCGTTGGCGCTGAGGGAACGGCCAGGTCGTTCTGCCTTTCGCGGGGCTGGTCGGATTAGATATGAGCCCTGGGGGAGCGGAAGTAGGCAGATAGGGTTGGGGGTTTGGGGGGGCGTAGGCAGTGTGGGGGGAGGAGATCCTTCCCCAAAGGTCCTCCCAAAAGCGTCCATAAGGGCAGGCGGGGCCCCTGGGTTTAACGGCTCATCCGCTGGGGCATCACGGCTGGGGGAGGTAGAGACACTGGGATTGCAGGGAGGGGAGAGGGGGGTAGGGAGGTGGGGAGGGGGAGTGATGGAGGGTGGGGAGGGGATAGGGGGAGGGGATAGGGGGAGGGAGAGACACCGGGATTATGGGGAGGGGAGAGAGGGGTAGGGAGGTCTCAGTGGATGAGGCATGGCTCAGCGCACAGGGCGAGGTGACGCCTCCCTGGCCGAACAGCAGGGTTCCATCGTGCCCGTGCTCCTGTGGAAAGGTGCGAGCTGGGTAGCAGCTGCCCAACGCCGAGTGGAGGGGGTGCACCACTGGAGCATATTTGCAGGCGGGGGATGCTACTACAATATTTTTAAATTCATTCATTGAATGTGGGCTCCACTGGTTGGGCTGGCATTTATTGCCCCCTTGAGAAGGTGGTGGGCGGGGTGGGGAAGTAATGTCCAGCCCTATGCCTGTGAGAGAGGCAGAGAAAAGCAGAGAGAGATAATGAAATAGAGAGAATAGGGATGGGAGCAATGGTGGCTGTGCTATCCCAGAATTCACTGCATTACAGAAAGCCCTCTATTAAACCTGCCCTTGCCAGCCATCAGCAGCCTGTCCCATTGACACTCCTGCATAAGGTACTGGGAATCGTGCCAGATTCAAACAGGTTAACTTATACGATATATCCCTCTACACTGTCCCCATCAAATACTCCCAGGACAGGTACAGCACGGAGTTAGATACAGAGTAAAGCTCCCTCTACACCGTCCCCATTAAACACTCCCAGGACAGGTACAGCACGGGATTAGATACAGAGTAAAGCTCCCTCTACACTGACCCCATCAAACACTCCCAGGGCAGGTACAACACGGGGTTAGATACAGAGTAAAGCTCCCTCTACACTGTCCCCATCAAACACTCCCAGGGCAGGTACAACATGGGGTTAGATACAGAGTAAAGCTCCCTCTACACCGTCCCCATTAAACACTCCCAGGACTGGAACAGCACGGGATTAGATACAGAGTAAAGCTCCCTCTACACCGTCCCCATTAAACGCTCCCAGGACTGGAACAGCACGGGGTTAGATACAGAGTAAAGCTCCCTCTACACCGTCCCCATTAAACACTCCCAGGACTGGAACAGCACGGGATTAGATACAGAGTAAAGCTCCCTCTACACCGTCCCCATTAAACGCTCCCAGGACTGGAACAGCACGGGATTAGATACAGAGTAAAGCTCCCTCTACACCGTCCCCATTAAACACTCCCAGGACTGGAACAGCACGGGATTAGATACAGAGTAAAGCTCCCTCTACACGTGGTCACTCAGTGGACTAACGGTTGCTGCAATGGGCGACGTCGCTGATGTATCGGGCTGCGCTCTCCACTGGAACGACATCGGCCCTCTTCCCCCCCCACCACACCTGCGTGTCCCCTGCTGACATCCCGAACATGTCCGAGGCCCACGGGCTACGAAGCGCCGTCGGGAGGCAGCGCACGGCTTGCGTACAGCAAGATCCCGCAAGCAGCGCTGAGGTGAACGACCTAGCTAACTGCTCGGAGTGGCGTTGGTTGGCCGCAATAAGCACAAGACGCGGGGTGGGTGGGGGGGGTGGAGAGTAGACCCTCCAATAGTGCAGTGTCTCCCTCTGTCTCTCGCTCTCTTTCACTCTGCCTCAATCCCGCCCTCTCTATCTCTCTGTCTCTCCCTCTGTCTTTCTCAATATTGCTGCACTATTGGAGTGTCAGTAATTGAGGGTGTGCTGCACTATTGGAGTGTCAGTAATTGAGGGTGTGCTGCACTATTGGAGGGTCAGTAATTGAGGGTGTGCTGCACTACTGGAGTGTCAGTAATTGAGGGTGTGCTGCACTACTGGAGTGTCAGTAATTGAGGGTGTGCACTATTGGAGTGTCAGTAATTGAGGGCGTGCAGGACTGCAGAGCTTAGATTTGATCAGTTGGTTGTGGGATTGCCCAGCTCTACCTATTGCATGCTGCTTTCGCTGTTTGGCATGCAAGTAGTCCTGTTTTGTAGCTTCACAAGGTTGACACCTCATTTTTAGGTGTGCTGCTTCTGGCATGTCCTCCTGCACTCATCATTAAACCAGGATTGATCCCCCAGCTTGATGGTAATGGTAGGGTCGGGGATATGCTGGGTCATGAGGTTACAGGTTGTGGTTGTTCTGCTGCTGCTGATGGCCCACAATGCCTCATGGATTGTGTTGCTCAATCTGTTCAAAATCTACCCCATTTAGCATGGTGATAGTGCCATGCAACACAATGGAGGGTATCCTTAATGTGAAGATGGGACTTCATCTCCACAGAGACTATACAGCGATCACTGCTGCCAATACTGTCATGGACAGATGCATCTGTGACAGGTAGATTGGTAAGGTCAAGCATGTTTTTACCTCTTGTTGGTTTCCTCACCACCTGCCGCAGACCCAGTCAAGTAACTATGTCCTTTAGGACTCAGTCAGCTTGGTCAGTAGTGGTGCTACCGAGCTACTCTTGGTAATGGACATTGAAGTACCCCACCCAGAGTACATTCTGTGCCCTTGCCATCCTCAGTGTTTCCTCCAAGTGAAGTCGTGATTCATCAGCTGAGGAGGTGGGCGTGGGGGGGGTTGTGGTTGGTGGTAACCAGCAGGTGGTTTCCTTGCCGATGTTTGACCTGATACCATGAGATTTTATGGAGCCCAGAGTGGATGTTGAGAGCTCCCAGGGGAACTCCCCCTTTGAATGTGTACCACTGTGCCGCCACTCTGGTGGGTCAGTCCATGGTGATGGTGGTGTCTGGGACATTATCTGTAATGTTTCTGTGAGCATGATTATGTCAGGCTGTTGCTTGGCTAGTCTGTGAGACAGCTCTCCCAATTTTAGTACTCGCCCTCAGCTAGGAAGACCTACCCCTCCAGTAAGTAAGACTTTGCAGGGTCGACAGGGCTGAATTTGCATTCTCATTTCTGGTTAGGTTAGTGCTGGTGATCTGTATGGTTCCATTCCTTTTTGTAGGCTTTGTTGTAGTTTTTTATATAACTGAGTGACTTGCTAGGCCATTTCAGAGGGCATTTAAGAGACAACCATATTGCTGTGAGTCTGGAGCCACATGTCAGTACAGGTAAGGACAGTACATTTCCTTCCCAAAAGGCCACCTCTGAACCAGATGGGTTTTTACAACAATGGTTTCATGGTCACTATTACCAAAACCAGCTTTTTAATTCCACCAGCTGCCACAAAAAACACAGCAAGTTAACCTAGTACCCACTTGACAGCAGAGTTTCAAATGGCTTTTCTCCAACTTCAGTTACTTTACGTAGCAGGCTTATGCACAAATGGCTGGAGGCTTCTTGAAGGCTGTTTCGCACACTTTCTATCACTTTGCTGATGATCGAGAGTAGACTGATGGGGCAGTAATTGGCTCAGTAGCATTTGTCCATTTTTGTGGACAGGGCATAATCGAATCGAATTGGCTGAAGACTGGCATCTGTGATACTGGGGTCCTCAGGAGGAGGCTGAGGTGGATCATCCACTCGGCACTTCTGGTAGAAGATTATTCAGCCTTGACTTCTTGCACTGATGTGCTGGGCTCCCCCATCATTGCAGATGGGCAAATTTGTGGAGCCTCCTCAACTGGTTAGTTGTTTAATTGTCCACCACCATTAATGACTTGATCTTACATGGCCTTCCCTATATAGCCTTTCATTCTCCTTTATATATGTTTGTCCCTCTTTAATATGTAAATTCTATTGTTCCAAGTGTCTTTGAAACTGTATCTTCCTCCTAATGTAAAAACTTTCATGTTGCCAATATTGTCAGTAACCTTTGGAAAAATAAACGCACTTCTTAGCCTTGCTTATCTGGCTAGTTGTAAACAGACTAAGATCCCTTTGAAATCCAAACAATCCCTTCATTTATCTAAAAATGCAAATTCGCTTCACACTTTACATGCTAAGCCAGCATCCATGCTTACTCATTAGCATGTCAAGCACATTTCTACACCTAGCTTCTTATGATGATTTCAAGAATGCAGTCTACTTGACTCTAAATGTAATTAAATCACACAGACAGACCCAACTATAATCACACCCATAAAGCTACTTCACAATAAACCAGAAAAATATTATGAAAATTATTATACTTTCATCACATCATGGAGTAAACTTCTAGATAATTGATTTGACAGGTGGTTTCCTAGTCGTATATTGGAATGCTAGGCAGAGTGGTGTCACCTCACATTGTTGGTTCCCAGTCTCAGAAACAGACAGCAAATAAAACTAGGTGATTTCCTGGAGGGAGGGGGGAAAGATTAAGGGGAGAAACTACTGTGGGTTATTCTCAAACATCTCATAGCAGCAAACTAGAGAGGACTGGCAGAGTTTCTGCCCTACTCTCCTAGGAATAAGGTATGCATTTTAGATCCAGGTCCCATTCTAGAACTTGAGCAGACAAACTACACTATAGTAAGATGAAAGCAAAATACCACGGATGCTGGAAATCTGAAACAAAAACAGAAAATGCTGGAAAAACCCAGCAGGTCTGGCAGCATCTGTGGAGAGAGAAACAAAGTTAACGCTTTGAGTCCATATGACTCTTCTTCAGTGTCTGACTGTTGCATTGTCAGGCTGTTAGCTTTCAATCAGTTGCTAAAACAGAACCCTATCTGGCTGTCCCTGAGGTCCTGATGTTAGATTCCATGGCATTATTTAAAGAGCAAGGAGTCCAATGTTCTTGGCCAACATTCCTCCCTCAACCAACATCATAATGTACAGATATAAACAGAGTTAATGTTTTGAGTCTGTACGAAGCTTCAGTCATTTGGACTCGAAATGTTAATTCTGTTTCTCGCTATCCACAGATGCTGCCAGACCTGCTGGGTTTTTCCAGCATTTTCTGTTTTTATTTCAGATTTCCAGCATCCACAGTATTTTGCTTTTATCATCATGTGCAGGCTAGCTGGTCATTCATCCAGCTGCTGGTTGTTTCTGTTGTATTGTCCCTCACATTTATGTACATGAAGTCAATAATTGTATCTGCACCATTTAGGATATCATTTCAGCACCAAAAAAATCAAGTCTTTTCAATTTCTTTTAAAAAGGGACATTACTTTTATAATAAATCAATTACAATTTAAAATATCTTGTGTTTAATTCATAACTTATAACAGAATAAAACTTATTTATATTGAACAATTGTACAACATGTCCTTAAAATAATGAAATGTAAAAAATAACTTGGGACACTTCTGCAATCCAATTAGAGCAATGTTGGCAGCATTATTTCAAATGGTGAAATTTATATGCTAGGTTATCGTAAACCTTTGTGTCTATAATTGCTTTGTATACTAATGTACCAGAGCAAATGTAAACACAGGATATAATCATTGCTCGATGAATGGAATTTACCCTAGCTATAATATTTGAAGATCAAGTAACATGCTTCCTCGACAATAGTTGGTGCGGTTGCCTCAGTCACACCCAGAAACCAAGTCTTAAGTTTTACAAAATGACCTTAACCATGAAGGATCACCTTGTAGCACTTGAAAAGCAAGAGAATAATGTCTAACATTTACATTGATGGATGTAGTAAGTTGATCAGAGATCTTTGTTTTGGCTAGAACCTTCCTTGTATAATTAGTTTCTCTCTTGCTGCCCGGATAATTTAGGTCGAACCATGAAATTTTTCAAGCACAGGAAGAGGCCGTTTGTCTCTTATTTGTGCTGGCTCTTTGCTAGCACATTCAGAAGTCATCCTGATAGACCTGTTGCTTCCTCTGCTCACCATATTTACCCACTTTCCCCTTAAAAGAAAAATAAAACCCCTAAATAATTTAAAAGCAATTTACCTATAACCTACAGATCGCCATTTCCTCTGAATGCTAAATGTTGAAAAGGGGTTGTTTTCACATTGATAGCTTGCCAAGTGAAATAGTTGGCCCACCCACACCCTGAGACCCAGAAATTTGTCTTCAAATTGATTTTTCAGATTGTCTTTCTCCTGCTCCTGAAGAAGTGTTTATGGTACAGATTCAGGGCGGAATCATCCCAAATTTGCACTAAGTGTGGTAGCGGATGTGAAAAAAGTTGTTTTACCTGAAGGCTGCAATGGTGTGTTTTCGCTCCACATTGCTGCATTCCCAGCATGTTCACGGGCAACACTCTGGATCGCTGGCATACGAGCTCATGTTTGTCTGCCATGCCGTGACCTCAGCGCTTCCTCACTCCGGGTATCATATTTAATGTACACCAGAGCGCAGCCTACTTCATGCCCACAGACCAGAATTGCTCCAGGTGACAGATGGCCCCAAAAGCAAAGAAGGCGGCAGCCCCCAAATTTAGTGATGCCTCTCTGGGGCGCCTGCTGGATGCAGTGGAAGGCCGCCGCAATGTCCTCTAGCCCCGCTCAGGCTGCAGGAGGTCCACCAGAGTCACCGATCCAGCCTGAGAGGCGGTGGCAGCTGCGGTCAGCACCACCAGAGCACAGAGGAGGTCATCATCCAGTGCAGGAAGAGGATCAATGTTCTCATCCATTCCACCAGGGTAATTCAACCACCTCATCACTCTCAACTCACACACTCCCAAGCCTATCACACATCCACAGGGATCTCACACATCAAAGAACAACAGCACTAACTCTCTCACACTCTCACAGCTCCATCAGGCTCATATCCTCTCGAGCTCACAGACACATCCCGCCCATGGCTCCACTCACCACGCAAACATTCCACGCAGTGCCATGCATCTTGTTCACATTCTCTCCGTCTATTTTCATGCAGGACAAGTAGGCTAACAACAGCAGGCAAAGGTCCCAGACCGGGGGTGGGATGGCCGACATTAGGCACCCCCCCAACTCACTTTGAGGAGTGTGTCATCGAACTGACTGGTGAGGACGTGGACCCTGCCTGTGGTGATGGTGAGGTCAGTGGCGAATACCCACATCAGGATCCTACACCACATCATCCCTCTCACAAAGCAACTGTGAGTGCTCTCTCTCCTGCTTTTGACTCTGCTGCATGCACCAATTATCTCTACTTTGGTTCACAGGGAGCTGTGCCTAGCAACCGACTCCCTCAGCCAGCCAGTCCCTCAGCTCCATCCAGGTCCTCACCTCCAGTCAAGAGGACACCTCCTCTAGTGAAGAGCTGGATATAAGCAGCCTGGAAGACCCATCACAGCGTTTACCCACACGCTCCACCAGCGCAGAGACAGACACCTTGGTGGGACCTAGATCTAGAGCAGGCTCGGGTTCATAATCTGGTGGTCACCGCACGGGCATGTGTCTGCAGCAGGAGGAGGCAGGTTCAGCCGAGCTCCCCAGCACTTGGAGGACTTCTGGGGAAGAGGCATCTGTGAGGTCCGAGACAGATGATGAACACCTGGATTTGGCCTTCCAACTCATCATGCAGAGTCAGCAGAAGGTGGCGGAACATCACGTAGAGCTGTTGGAAACCCTCTAAACAGTGGCACGCGAGTTGGAGGAGTGTGTCCACCTGCTCTCTGATGGTGCCCACATATGCGTTTATGGAGGTCTCCATGGGAAGGATGGCAGACACCATGGAGACCCTGGTCCAACAGAACGCGGAGATGCTCACAGACCTGCACTCCATAGCGTTGTGGATGGAGTGCCATGGTTGAGTTCCTACAGTGGCAATGCGAGGGGAAGCGAGGCACCACGACATCCCTCCAGGTGCTCCTTCCCCTCGAGGAGTCAGGCCTTGGGCACCCGAAGGGAGGAGGAGCAGCAGCTGGACAACCATGGGTCATCCACTCAGAAATCTGAGAGGATGTCTGCTCCCCCTGAGTCCCTTTTGCCTGTGACTCCCTCAAACCCGTTTTCTGTCACCACAGAGGGAGCAGCTGGCCCACAGGAGGACAGGCAAAGCAAGCTGGGGCCCTAAAGGCCTCAGTTCTCCAGAGGATCCACGCTGAAGTCATCAGAGGCAACGGGGCCAACCATTGCACAGGCTGTCTCCACCCCTGCTGTGTATGTCAGGGCAGCACCTAGAAGAAGTGGGAGGCCGAGAGAAGTTAAGAAATTTTGATCACAGGTGGTTGCACGAGTGAACACATTTTGTCACTTTTTAATTTGAAAATTTATTCCCTTTCACTGAATAACCTGTAATGTAGTCTTTCAGCTGCATTGATGGGCGTCGTGAGTCCTCCCCCTGCGTCCCTCACCCCCTAGCAGTTCAACTCCACGCAGACGGACCACGAGTGATTCTGGAGGGAGAAGTGTGTGTGTGTGTGTGTGTGTGTGTGTGTGTGGCACGGCCTTTCAGGGACTCATGCAAGCACTCCGCATGCAGAGCCTTCATTCCTCACACTCATTTCACTGTCCCAGGCATTTTCAATGCTGCCTGCTGGGCTTCTCTTTCAGTTGTCCATCTGATCTGACCTGCATCTCTGCTCACCCACTGACTACACTCCCATGCAGCACCTGTGCCCGTCCAACAAGAGGCCCCACTCACTTTCAATTTCTGCGAAACCGTAGTTGTCAAGTTTGTCATCAGCTCCTTCATCCTTTCCCCTCCCCCAGTCACCCAAGCCCTTACTGTCGACCCCCCAGCATCACCTTCCACATCCCCACTGTCACCCACCAAGCCGAACCCTTGTCTTTCCGGGATGTCCAGGTGAACGTGCGTGTTCCTTACCTTCCTGAGAATCCCACCCCCATCCACATTGACATCCCTGGCTTCCTCCTTCCACCCCCAGGGTCCATATCTGCCTCCGAGCCACCACCAACCACCCTCGCTGTCCCTTCTACTACAACCGACGCACCCTCACCCACCCACCCTACAGGCCCCCTCTGCCCCCTCTCATACTCACCATTCCCTCCTACCATGCTCACCCTCAGTTAGCTCCTCAGTAGGCAGCCATTTATTCCACAGACCCCCCCTCTTGCATGTTCACCTGGACATCCCCTCCTTACTTCCTCCTCCACCCCTACTCCCTCCTCTACCCTTACTCCCTCCTCCCCTGGACACTTTCCTCTCCCCAGACATCACCCCCCTTCTGAACTCCATGCTAGGCCCAGACACCTTCCACCCTCCGAATTCCCTCCTCCTCTCAGACAGCTTCTCCCCACCAAACTCCTTCCCCACTCCAAATTCCTTCCCCTCTGAACTCCTTCCCCTCTCTGAATTTCCCCCGCCCTCCGAACTTTCACCTTCCTCCCCACTTACACCTACCTCTCCACTTGCTGCATTCTCCCCTGTTACAGCCTCTGCCCCTGTACTCCCTACTCCATCCTCCCAACATCACCCCCCTGACACCTTCATCTCCCCCATTCCCAACTTCACCTCCCTCACACCTTCATCCCCGTGCCCTCCCAACTTCACCCCCCTACCCCCCGCCCAGTTCACCTTCCTCTCCCAGTCCAAGCTTCCTCTCCCAACCACTCCCCCCACCCCCACTGCCTGCCTGGTTATCCAGCAAAACAGCTAGACCTCCCTCTCACCTCTCTTCAGGAAGCCTTCCCTTAGCCTGGGAATGGGAGTTGTGCTCTCCACTGGAGGCACTTCCTCTGAGGCGGAAGGGAGAGCCAGAATGGGGAGGAGGCCAGGAGTCCACATTCAGCCTCCAGGGGAGCCACCTTTGGGAGGAGAGGTGCAGGCACAAGGGGCGCAGGGCCAATATGGGAAGTGCAAGGTGGAAGGGACCGCAGAAGACCCCAATATCCTGCTGCCAGGGTATACAGGTAGCGAAGCAGCTACCTCAATATGTCTAAGATCCAGTGCTGAAGGAGGCTCCGTCTCTCAAGGGAGACAGTCACTTCCATTTGTTGGATGATAGGCCCTGAGATCTCCGCAAACTGTGTGGGTGGACACCCCATGCCAGTGGCTCTGAAGGTCACAGCTGCCCTCAACTTCTATGCCTCCGGCTCTTTCCAGGGATCAGTGGGTAATCTCTGTGGAGTCTCCCAATCAGCTGTTCACACTTGCGTCAAGCAGGTTGCAGACGCTCTGTTCAGACATGCATTGACCTTCATCCATTACCGCTGGGTCGATACCAGCCAGACACAGTGAGCCAGAGGCTTCGCGGCCATTGCTGGCTTCCCCCGTGTCCAGGATACTATAGACTGTACACATGTGGCCATCAAGTCGCCAGCAGGTGAACCCGGTGCCTTCGTCAACAGGAAGGGCTTCCACTCCATAAACGTGCAGATAGTGTGTGACCACAGGATGCTGATTCTACAAGTTTGTGCAAGGTACCCAGGCAGCTCCCACGACGCCTACATGCTCAGACACTCCCAGGTGCCGGGGCTCTTCAGTGCTCCAGCCCGGCTAGATGGGTCGCTGCTGGGTGACAAGGGCTTTCCCCTCAGAACGTGGCTCATGACGCCTCTCTGCCATCCAAGAACAGAGGCTGAGCAGCGGTACAATAGGAGCCACGCTCCACAAGGGCTGTAGTGGAGAGAACCGTTGGTCTTCTCAAGATGCACTTCCAGTGCCTGGACCTTTCAGGGGGTGCACTCCAGTACCCCCCCAGATCATGTGTCGCTGATAGTGGTTGCATGCTGCGCTCTCCACAATCTGCCGCTGGAAAGTGGACGAGGGAGACATGGACGCAGTTGCTCCTGATGCACACGATGAGTCCAGCAGTGAGTCCGAAGATGAGCATGCACAGGAGAATGCTGAGGGGGTAGATGCTGATCCGAGCATACTGCAGGGAGGCAGGGACACCCGGGAGGCTTTAATCCAAAGAACCTTCAGCCAGCCCACCACAGATGGAACTTCAACACACGCCAGGGCTGCAGGCTCCACACTCGATACCTGAGTGCTAAATCAGCCTGGATAATAACATTAACCAAAGCCCTTGTCACTAAAGCTCAATGTCAAACAACTCACTCATAACATCATGGCTTCCCGTCCACTTGCAGAAGTAAGGAATCACCCTGAGGCATGGCAATATGTCAAAATTTATTGAGTGAACAAATGTAACTTGATAAAGCAAAACAAGAACGGTGTTGGACATCACACCAAGTCTTCCACAAAGTACTATGGGTCAACATAAAAGCATCGGTGAGAAACCTGTGGTGTGCCTAAGGTGGCTTAAATTTACGCTTACGGGTGCTATGTCTAGGTGCTGCCCCCTCACTGGCACTGGCATCTGAGACAGCCTGCTCACTGTGCTGTCCTGTTGGCCTCGATGACCTTGGCAGACGTCCTCTGGCCCGTGGAGCATTTGATGTCCCCGCCTGAGAGGGAGCGGCCAGTTCCACAGCTGGCTTCTCCCCAGTCGCCGCAGCCTCATTGGATGCTACGGTCACTGGCAGAGGGGCGGAGGAGCTGCTGCCCTCATTCAGAACTCCCTGAGAGGAGCCCGAAGAGGCGACAGGCAGCTGCTGCGCCGACGTGAGGTTGCTTTGGACCTCCCTGCTCATCGTAGATGGATGGGCACTGAGCTGGAAACTTGGTGCCCAAATAATCTCCCACACGGGCAATGACCAGCTGAGGCCAATGCCGCTGTGAGGGCTTGCAGGTCCGAGCGCAACCCCAGGAGGCCCTGATTGTTCTCCTGGAGGAGCCTCTCCACGAGAGCCACCACTCTCTCCATGAAGGAATCATGGCGCTCAGCCATGAGGCTCATTGCATCGGTGATGCTCCGCATGGACTCTTCCAGCATGGGCACCATGCCACGCGTAGCCTCATGTATCTCCGCCAGATCGTCCCGCATATCCTGCTGCACTTCCAGCGTTCACTGCCTCACGGACGACTCCAGAGGCACAGCATCAGCCACCAACCGAGCAAGTACCTGTTCCCCAGCAGTCCACCGACTGCCGGTGCCCTGGGCACTCTCTGTCTCTGCCCTCACCTCAAGTGAGTGTGAAGTGTCCTCACCACTGTGCCCCGGGACACTAGCCGAGTATCTAATTCCCACGAGGTGCTAGTATCTGCGCTGGTGCGTGCCTGGCTGAGATGATGTGACGCTGGTGAATGGATTTGCTCTGGGCCCTCAGGTGTGAGAGGTGGCTCCTCTGCTTCCTGCTCCAGTGATGCTAAGAGGAAAATAAAGGACATTTAATTTGTGCAGACAATGTCAACTTGCATGTTGCTCCCCCAGATCATTATGCGCTCATCTTTCCATAATCAATGGTAAACCCATGTTGCAAACTTCAATCATGGAGCATTCAGCAGCGCCATGGCTTCTGTGACACACATGGTGACCTGAGTGCTCGCCAAACATACCTCCCCACAGCACCTCAGTCTCATCGCCACCGGTGGACCTGGGGGGCATAGCGCCTCTCCAGATCCATGGCCTGCTGCTCGTACGCCATTAGGATGGCCAACTGGGCCTGTCCTCCGCCAGTCCGCATTCGTTCCGATGCATTGTGCGCAGTCTTTTCCTGAAAAGGAGAGAGGAGCATTGATTAGTCCAGCCTGCACCTGGATTTCCATCGCATCCCTGCCAACCCAGCCAGAGTGGGACATTGCAGGACTCCAGTTCTTCTTCACCCCGCAGCTGCCGCATACTCACCCAAACAAGCCAGGGCTGACCCCCCCACCATTGCCCAAATGCTGCCTCCTTCACATGTGGTACCACGAGGTGTCACTTTGCTAAGGAAGGAGGCACAAGCATGTGGAGCGCAAAGACCAGCAGATGGATTGGTGCCCCGCCAACTGGAAGCTCCCCTCCCAGCATGTTAGCACCCTGACTGCAACATGCTTCACAGTTCCAGCACTATGACGGATGACAGCTGCATTAAGTGACTTGAGGCAACATGGTACTCACCCTTCCTGAGTGCAGGAGATTGTTGAATCTTTTGCGGCACTGGAGCCATGTGCGGCGCACTGCATCATGGGAGCTAATCCTCTCGGCCACCTCCTCCCACTCATGTTTGTTCAGGCGGGGAGGCCTTCGCCACCCGTCCCTCGCAATCAGGACATCCCGCCGCGCTGCCACCTCCTCCAGGAGGTCAGAAAGACACTCGTTGGAAAAACGAGGGGCACACTGCCCCACTGGCCTACCCTCCGGACTGTTCTGCCCTGATGGCCTACCCTCTGGACTTGCGTCAGGCACATTGCCCCTCTGATGTGCTCTTTTCCCAGCCATTGTGAGCCGCCTTTCCAAGGCTGCCAGGCCTTCATTTAAACAGGCCGCTGGATCGCCATTGGACCCGGCGGTCTCAGAGCACCCGCCGCTGCCCTCACACTCCCGCTATGCACGGGAGCCGTGAACTACGCTGGGTGGGCCTTAATTGGCCCGCCGGCGTAAAATGGCGTTGCGGACCTGATCGCAGGCGGCCATCGGGTCTGTGCCCGCCTGCGCCCGCTCCCGCAGGGTCCGCCCGACATGGGGAAAATTCTCCCCATTGTTTCTGTTTGACACTGTATGTAGTTCAGTGTATGGAGTTGGACTTCAAACACTTTTAAACCAACCTGCAATTCTTTTAACGGTTTAGGCAAGTGGGCACTGCCATCAGCACTGTCTAAGCATTTTAAATGTAACTATTAGATGAGACCTTCTGTGCATTTGTTTAAGAATACAAATATGCATCTGGACTGCAGAACTTTGAGTTTTAGCCAGGCAAGGTAAATGGAGTATTGTGCTTGGCTGAAAACAAACCCTGCAGCTGCTACCTAAAACTAAAATACATTCTTAAATTTGTATGTCCAAACTTTGCACACTTGGAAACTAGTCACCAGAAGCCTTCCCTATACCTGTTGTGAAAAGGTATTTTTCTTAACATTTAGATAAAAGCTGAACAAGCTGAAATGTTATGGTATTTTCTTCTGCTATTATTTATTATGATAATAAATTACGATATCAGTGATCAATCCTGGAAGCCAAGATTGGTATACATGATTACTTCTGATTTTGTGCTTTGTTTCTTGCAATATACAGAACCTAAAGCAACATGAAAAAGAGAAGCCAATGCCACAAATGTACAAATTGTGCTTTCCTGAAACTGTTCTGTGAAAACTTGAATATCCTCAAATAGAACAGTGCTGTGTCATTGAACTGACATTTAATGAAAAGGTCACAAGGGTTGAGCAACAAAAAAAACATTTGCATTTGTTTAGCATCATTAACATAGAAAAATACCACAAGGCGCCTTTGCAGAAGTGTAATCAGGGAAAAATGGACAACAAGCTAAAGAAGGAAATATTAGGAGGGCCAAAATGCTTGGTTAAAGAGGTATGTTTTAAGCATGGCCTTAAAGGAGGAGGTGGTCATGAGGAAATGGAGAGGTTTAGGGTGGGTATCCTGGAACATAGGCCTTAGACAGCTGAAGACATGACCACCAGTGATGTGGAAAAGGGAGTGGGGATCCACAGTGTGAGTTGGAGAGTTAGAGGGCCGAAGAAAGTTACAGAGATAAGGAAAGGCATAGAGGGAATTTAATTTGAGGCATTGGGAAACAGGGACCCAATGTAGTTTGGCAAACAAAGGGTTGATGGTTGAGCAGCACTTTGTGTGGGATAGGATACACACAGCGATGTTTTGCCTCATAAGATGCAGTGGTGCTTTTTCAAGAGTAATATTAATGGTAGGTAAATACACGAGAAGGAACAATTAAAAATGGGCTTAAAATCATTACTACAGTGTAGACTTATAAAAATAGCAGAAACCATAGAACTCAAATACAAAAGAGATGAGTAATTAATAAGCAAATGCTTTTGTTCAAAGAATGTCAAAGGTGTGACACAGATCCTAACTACTGAGTTCGGTGTTAATGACACACTATTGATTCAATAATAGCAGAACTATGTTTAATTTAGTGGAAACCTTTAAGAGACAGCCATTCAATCAGAGCTCCCCTGCAGCTAATTCCTTTCAGAGGTATAGAATTGAGGTTGCCTGTAGCAACACAAAGTTGTTGCTGTGACTCGAGATCCCATTTGCTGCAAGGAGAGCACTGCTTTTCTAATCATGGCGACTTAGTATTTGTTCAGCTGAAGATAACCAAAATGGCTCAGGTAAGCATTACTAGACCAGCTTCACATTCGAGGTTACCACCCAGGTTTCCTGACGTGCAACATCCTTTGTCAAGGCTGGGCAATCCTGAAACCCTTTCAGTTCAGGGAGAATCCAGACTGTCAAGCAGAGGACTGTGTAGTGAAAGGTCCGCTTCTCAGGAACTTACAAATAATGGGATAACATCGAAATATAGCACCAGAAGGAGTGAATACATTTCTGCTTTAGAATATGCACTCGAAGAGCACAAAAAGGGACAACTGGACACGTGGAGAAAGCTGGATCATTGGATAAATCTCAGTAAGTGCCACTTTAAATGCTTATTCATAGATAACTTGGATTAAGCATCAGTAAAGTGAATATGCTCAGCTAAGTCTTTCAACTATATACCATATAGTAATTCAAAGAATGCATGAGACAGAAGGGATAGTCTCTCAGAAGATATGAATCAGGAAAGCATTGAAATTCAGCCTGCAATGTCAAGTTTTCAGATGCTCCAAGGAAGCATTGCTTCCTGCATAAGGTGATTCATCACGAGCCATCCTTGTACACCTTTAATGGATGCTGACAGAGTGAGTTATTGATTAGTTATCTATGCACCCTTTGGGTCAAGAATGAATGATTTATCGGGGAGTCCTGAAAAACAAACAGATATTTTTCAAATGTTAGATGAAAATGACAATTAATTAAGGAAAAAAATCTACACAAGAGGGTAGCCATAATTATGAACTTTAAATTTTCAATTTTATTATAAATTTTAATTTTATTGGATAAGGGAGGGTTGAGCTCATAATTCTGTAATTTTCTGATAATAAGTGTTTTTTTTAAATTAGGAAAACGGTGGGCCCGTGACCCCAGAATGGCTGATCAGGACGCTGAAACAATTATCTCATCAAGACCTGGGACACAGATGAGGCTGCAAATTGATGAAGTGAGGAATTTAGAAGCTGCAGTTTTTAATATTATATGTATTTAGTGCGCTGCTATTGCATTCTCCATCAGATGTCAAAGAAAAATTGCAGCAATAATAAATAAAAAATTTTGAATATTTACGGAAAGCTAAAACATTTAGTCACTGCACGATTTGAATTTTATTTAAAAACCTAATGATGACACTAAGTTTAGAATTTTGTCCTGGGCCCATCCAATACAGAGGCAGGTGTACTTAAAGGAGGCACTAGGGAAAGGTTTGGGCAGCATAATAATAGTAGGTGAGACCAGAAACACAAGCATAGATTCATTTCATGAGATTCTCGATCAAATAACACAACTAAGAATCTTCTATCCAAGCTTTTCGAATAGACAAACAGTGTCTTTGCGTATTCTTGGTTTGATTTTCATTTTAATATCTGAAAAATACATTGGCCTAGAATTTGCAGAGCTTTTTGATGGTGAACCATCAGTGTTTGTCGTTATTATCCCTCTGAATCTGACCAGCAACCTCAGGATTTAGCACAATCCTGAAATCACAATCTATCATTCACTGCGCCACCACAGACTGCACTATGTCCACTTTTCCCAGTAACCCCCACAACCCGAACCAGAAATCTGTGAAATCAATTGATTCGATGAGAACTGCTTCTTTTTGTTTCCAGTATTGCTGTTAGAAACACCATAACATTGCTAGATCGCTCAGCCAGGATTTCTTCAAGGTCAGCTGCAAGTGCCCTTGCTTGACCATTGACCAAAAAAGTCAGGCCATTGAAAAGGTGCTGCGTCCCAATGATCTGGAAGAGATTCCTGCTGAGAAAGCAATATGAGTGTCACAGGCAAACTATGATAAATGTGACCTTAATCTAAATGCCTGGAAAATCATGAACAGAATTCAATCTATTCACCAATATTCTCCTCTGTGAAAACTCAACCATCATGGATGCCCATCCTTGATCAGCTGCTACTTCAATCAGCACTATCAGAAGAAAACTTTCTGGAGAGATTTCAAATCACAGAAAATTGATGAGTGCATCTAATATGTTCCCCCCAGTGCTACTGTGGTGCAAAAAAAATCAGAATTTAATTAAGAATGGCGGCAAGATATTACTTGATTTCAGAAGGATTGAACACCATATTGATTACTACAACATAGCTCAAAAAGAGAACCTCTCACTTAAAATAACTGAACTGCAAAAGGATTCTTAAATTTAGGGAGTCAGAAAGCGCATAACTTTTATTCATGGTATTTCAGTCAAGAGTCTCAGGCATATAATGGCATTATTATACTCTTCTTTGTAGGTGAACTGAAATCAACCGAAAAAATAATCAATTATGTGTTTCCTGCTGATTTTAATGATCCTTCGTGTTCAAATAGATTATAAATAAATTTCTTATTGAGTTAATCCGGTTACATATTCATAATAGATGAGATTCTAATGCTTTTGATACATGCTAGACTATCTGTGACAATGTGATGATGAGCTGTGAATTAATGGGTTCTTTGTAAATATTCATTACACTCTTTTTTCAGAATCCCAGGACAGACTTTCTTTTCAATAATGTACTTGATTTACTGTGTCATTGCTCCTGCTCCATTTACTCATCTTTTCTTCCATATATAATCGGATTCAGCCTCCACATTTGTTGGATCTAATCCCGTCTATTGAGAGAAAAGATAGCTATGGCTTTGTCAATGATAGACCTACATTTTCTATTTTTATTTCAGATTTCCAGCTTTGTCACATTTATTTCCAGGAGGGATCATTGGATATCAATCAAGAGCAGGAACTCCGACTGATTTCTTTCCCCTCTACAACTTAGGATCACTGAAGCCAAAAGCAGCATTTGCACTGCTGCTCCACTCGAGATCATGAATAATCACGGATTGAATCTGTGTTGTCACTATATACCTTGATACCACACTGTACATTTACACACTTAAACCATCAGGGGAGCTGATGCCTCTTCTGCAAAATGGAGCTTGGACTTTTTTGGTACAAATCTTATTTTAGTACTAA
Organism: Cetorhinus maximus; assembly: GCF_964194155.1. Taxonomy (NCBI): domain Eukaryota; kingdom Metazoa; phylum Chordata; class Chondrichthyes; order Lamniformes; family Cetorhinidae; genus Cetorhinus; species Cetorhinus maximus. The sequence continues at coordinate 50,395 of NW_027596254.1, read as the reverse complement.
CAACCGGGAGCTATGTGGAACTGAGATCTCAGTTGTTCTTACTCAACAGTACAGTAGTGCAGCTATCTTAGGGCACTGTGATAACTCCAAAGGATAACTCCACAGAGATTTTGATAGCAGGTGCATTTGACATAGGCAACCTTATGGTTCAAAGCCATGACCACCTGAATATGAAACCAGTACTATTATTAAGGTTCCATATTGTCTCTAAATATATTGAATTATGACTTGGAACAATTTGGGACTGATAAAATGTTGGGGCCATAGGACTAACTATATCAATGATACTAGGAACAGACTGATGATTTATAATAATTTGCTATTTATCCCAGGAATTTGCTTAATTCAGATTTGCATATTCCTATGATCCTAGGTCAGACCCCAAGTTTTTGGTAAGATCTGGTTAGGGGCAAATAACGTTTTTAAAGTAGACAAAGTTTGAGATTCAAGACACTAAATGAATGAAGCCACAAGATTCCATAGGTTTTGAACAAACAAAAATAGATTTTACTATACAAGGTCAGAAAGGTAAAACAAGTTACAATCTCTACCTTTTACACTAATGTTCAAGGTTAATATGAATACACGTGAATTAACAGGCAAAATCTGGTCAAAAACACCCCAATGCACAATAAATGACAGATGCGAGCAAGACTGAGTCCATGGATTTCTCAACAACCCACCCAGACGTCTAAAAACACTGTGATTCAATCAATCTCACTGAAACTCTCCCAGTCTTGACCATTGAAGGTCTAACCTTGGAATTCTCTTCAAAAGTTGCTCCAACTCAGACACCATCAACAACGGCCCACCTCGCCTGAATATGCATTCAAGCACCAGCTCACAAACACAACTTCAGATTTTCGGCTGAGCCACTGCCCCAAAGGGGTACCTTTGCTCCAGCGGCCTGCAGCTTGGAGTCACCAACCTTTGGCTGCCTTCTTGGATCTCTTGGCTTCTCCTGAGCCCTCTTCAATACCAGACTTGGAGGGCATCAATGATGGCCCACCTCACAGGGTTTCAATTTCATCTCCAGAAATTCCGTTCCCCTGAATTTCCGAGTATACACCCCAAACACCAACTCACAAGCACAATTTCAGCTCTTCGGCCAAGCCGAGCAGAACACTATTGTTCCAAAGGGGTACCTTTGCCCCAGTGGCCTGCAGCAAGGAGTCACCAACCTTTGGCTGCCTTCTTCACCTAAAGTCTTCTCCCCACATTCCTTTTCCTGTTTGGAGCCTGTTTCTCTGCTCCTCCCTTTTTAACTGAAATGGGACTTTTTCCTGTCCTCATCCCCTCCCCTCTCTGGGAATCTGGAACCTCTCCCTGTCCCCTGCCTGGGATACTTGTCTTCCATGGCGCTCAGCTCCTGGCCACCTGACCCAGGCTTTTGCACTGTTTCTCTTTCTGCACAGGCGCATTGGGCCCACAGAACGAAAAAATTGCTGAACTGCGCATGTGCAGTCCGCTCATGCGCAAAAGCTCTGTGATCATCGGGAATTGAAGTTCCCGACCTCCACTCTCTATGAGGTAAGTATAGTTTTCATAAAAATATTCTGGTTGTGAATGTAAACTCACGTTATGTAAGCTGAAAGCAATTATTTGAACCTGGTACATCTGGTTTTTAATCTAATTTGATAGCTCGAGTAAATGTTCAATATTCAGGCATAGCAACAGCTCAGAAAATGTAACCATTTCAACAGTTACTGATAAATCAGTGAATTGCAAAAACCATAAACCCCCATAACACACAAACAGATAGATTGTATGAAGGTGGCAAGGGCACGGAATGTGTTCTGGGTTGGGGACTTCAATGTCCGTCACCGAGGGTGGCTCAGTAACACCACTACAGGCCAAGTCCTAAAGAACATAGCTGCTAGACTGCGTCTGCAGCAGATGGTGAGGGAACCAACAAGAGCGAAAAACCTACTTGACCTCATCCTCATCAATCTACCTGTCACAAATGCATCTGTCCATGACTGTATCGGTAGGAGTGACTACCACACAGTCCTTGTGTAGACAAAGTCCTGTCTTCACAATGATGATACCCTCCATCGCCTTGTGTGGTGCTACCACTGTACTAAATGGCATAGATTTCAAACAGATCTAGCAACTCAAATCTGGGCATCCATGAGGCGCCATGGCCATCAGCAACAGCAGAATTGTATTCAACTGCAATTTGTAACCTCATGACCTGGAATATCCCCCACTCTAACATTACCATCAAACCAGGAGACCAATCCTAGTTCAATAAAGAGTGCAGGAGGACATTCCAGGAACAGCAACTGGCATACCTGAAAATTAGGTGTCAACCTGGGGAACCTGCAACACAGGACCACTTGCGTACCAAAGAGTGTAAACAGCATGCGATAGACAGAGCCAAGTGATCCCACAACCAACGCATCAGTTCAAAGCACTGCAGCCTTGCCACATCCAGTTGTGATGGTGGTGGACAATTTAACAATGTACCCGAGGTGAAGGCTCCACAAATATCCCCATTCTCAATGATGGGGGAGCCCAGCACATCAGTGCAAAAGACAAGGCTCAAACATTTTCAAGCATCTTCAGCCAGAAGTGCCATATAGATGATCAAACCAAGCCTCCTCTTGAGGCCCTCAGCTTCAACTTGTGCTCCAGGACTTGTCGCGCGCCTGGCCAAACTGTTCCAGTACAGCTACAACACTGGCATCTATCCGACAATGTGGAAAATTGCCCAGGTACGTCCTGTACACAAAAAGCAGGACAAATCCAACCCAGCCAATTACTGCTCCATCAGTCTACTCTCCATCATCAGTAAAGTTATGGAAGAGGTCATCGATAGTGCTATCAAGTGGCACTTACGCAGCAATAACCTGCTCACTGACGTTCAGTTTGGGTTCTGCCAGGGCCACCGAGCTACTGACCTCATTACAACCTTGGTCCAAACATGGACAAAACACGCTCAATTACTGACACACCAATAGTGCAGCACACCCTCAATTACCGATCCTCCAACAGTGCAGAACACACTCAATTACCGATCCTCCAATAGTGCAGCACACCATCAATTACTGACCCTCCAATAGTGCAGCACACCCTCAAGTACTGACACTCCATTAGTGCAGCACACACTCAATTACTTACACTGCAATAGTGCAGCACACTCTCAATTACTGACCCTCCAATAGTGCAGCACACACTCAATTACTGAAACTCCAGTAGTACCGCACACCGTCAATTACTGACACTCCAATAGTGCAGCGCACCCTCAATTACTGAACCTCCAATTGTACAGCAAACACTCAATTACTGACACACAAATAGTGCAGCACACCCTCAATTACAGACACACCAATAGTGAGCACACCCTCAATTACAAGCACTCCAATAGTGCAGCACACCCTCAATTACTGAAACTCCAATAGTGCAGCACACCCTCAAGTACTGACACTCCAATAGTGCAGCACACCCTCAATTACTGAAACTCCAATAGTGCAGCAAACCCTTAATTACGGAACCACCATTAGTGACGCACACCCTCATGTATTGACACTCCAATAGTGCAGATCACCCTCTATTACTGATGTCCAATAGAGCAGCACACCCACATTTACTGACCCTCCAATAGTGCAGCGCACCCTCAATTACTCACCCTCCGGTAGCGCAACACACACTCAATTACTGACACACCAGTAGTGCAGCGCACGCTCATTTACTGGACCTCGAAGAGTGCAGCACCCCCGGAATTACTGACACACGAATAGTGCAGCACACCCTCAATTAATGACACTCAAATAGTGCAGCACACCCTTAATTACTGGCACTCCAACAGTGCAGCACACCCTCAATTACAGACACACCAATAGTGAGCACACCCTCAATTACTGACTCTCCAATAGTGCAGCACACCCTCAATTTCCGACCCTCCAATAGTGCAGAACACTCTCAATTATTGGCACATCAATAGTGCAGCAGAGCCTCAATTGCTGACACTTCAATAGTGAAGCACACCCTCACTTACTGACACTCCAATAATGCAGCACACCCTCAATTACTTACACTATAGTAGTGCAGCACATCTTCAATTACTGACTCTCCAATACTGCAGCACACGCTCAATTACTGAACCTCCAATAGTGCAGCACACCCTCAATTACTTACAATCCAATAGTGCAGCACACCCTCAATTTCTGACCCTCCAATAGTGCAGCAAACTGTCAATTACTTACCCTCCAATAGTGAAGCACACCCTCAATTACTGACACTCCAATAGTGCAGCACACACTCAATTATTGAAACTCCAGTAGTACCGCACACCGTCAATTACTGACACAGCAACAGTGCAGCACACGCTCAATTGCTGACACTCCAGTAGTGCAGCACACCCTCAATTACTGATCCTCCAATAGTGCAGCACACCCTCAATTACTTACACTCCAATAGTGCAGCACGCCCTCAATTACTGACCCTCCAATAGTGCAGCAAACTGTCAATTACTGACCCTCCAATAGTGAAGCACACCCTCAATTACTGACACTCCAATACTGCAGCACACCCTCTATTACTGAACTCCAATAGTGCAACACACACTCAATTACGGAAACTCCAGTAGTACCGCACACCGTCAATTACTGACACTCCAACAGTGCAGCACACGCTCAATTACCGACACTCCAATAGTGCAGCACACCCTCAATTACTGATCCTCCAATAGTGCAGCACACCCTCAATTACTGAGACTCCAATAGTGCAGCACACCCTCAATTACTGAGACTCCAATAGTGCAGCACACCCTCAATTACTGATCCTCCAATAATGCAGCGCACCCTCAATTACTGAACCTCCAATTGTACAGCACACACTCAATTACTGACAAACCAATAGTGCAGCACACCCCTAATTAAAGACACACCAATAGTGAGCACGCCCGCAATTACTGAGACTCCAATAATGCAGCACACCCTCAATTACTGTCACTCCAATAGTGCAGCACTCCCCCAAGTACTGACACTCTAATAGTGCAGATCACCCTCTATTACTGATCTCCAATAGAGCAGTATACCCTCAATTACTGATACTCCAGTAGTGCCGCACACCGTCAATTACTGACACTCCAATAGTGCAGTGCACACTCAGTTACTGACACTCCAATAGTGCAGCACACCCTCAATTGCTGACACTCCAATAGTGCAGCACACCCTCAATTACTGACCCTCCAATAGAGCAACACACACTCAATTACTGACACTACAATTGTGCTAAACACCCTAAATTTCTGACGTAACAGTAGTGCAGGACACCCTCAATTACTCGATCTCAAAGAGTGCAGCACCCCTGGAATTACTGACACACGAATAGTGCAGCACACCCTCAATTACTGACACTCAAATAGTGCAGCACACCCTCAATTACTGACATCAAATAGTGCAGCACACCCTCAATTACTGACACTCCAATAGTGCAGCACACCCTCAATTACTGACACTCCAATAGTGCAGCACACCCTCAATTACTTACACTCAAATAGTGCAGCACACCCTCAATTACTGACACTCCAATAGTGCAGCACACCCTCAATTACTTACACTCAAATAGTGCAGCACACCCTCAATTACTGACACTCCAATAGTGCAGCACACCCTCAATTACTTACACTCAAATAGTGCAGCACACCCTCAATTACTGACACTCCAATAGTGCAGCACACCATCAATTATGGACCCTCCAATAGTGCAGAACAACCTCAATTATTGGCACACCAATAGTGCAGCAGAGCCTCAATTGCTGACACTTCAATAGTGAAGCACACCCTCACTTACCGACACTCCAATAATGCAGCACACCCTCAATTACTTACACTCCAATAGTGCAGCACACCCTCAATTACTGACTCTCCTGCACTGCAGTAGACCCTCAATTACTTACACTCCATTAGTGCAGCACACCCTCAATTAATGATGCTGCAATAGTCCAGCACACCCTTAATTACTGACACTCCAATAGTGAAGCACATCCTCAATTACTGACACTCCAGTAGTGCAGTTCACCCTCAATTACTGAACTCCAATAGTGCAGCACACCCACAATAACTGAAATTCCTATAGTGCCGCAAACCATCAATTACTGACAATCCAATACTGCAGCACATGCTCAATTACTGACATTCCAATAGTGCAGCACCCCCTTAATTACTGACTCTCCAATAGTGCAGCACACCCTCAATTACTGACACTCCAATAGTGCAGCGCACCCTCAATTTCTGACACTCCAATAGTGCAGCACACCCTCAATTACTGCACTGCAATAGTCCAGCACACCCTCAATTACTGACACTCCAATAGTGCAGCACAACCTCAATTACTCACACTCCAATAGTGCAGCACACCCTCAATTACTGACACTCCAATAGTGCAGCACACCCTTAATTACTGACACTGCAATATTCCAGCACACCCTCAATTACTGAGACTCCAATAGTGCAGCACAACCCCTATTACTGAACTCCAATAGTGCAGCACACCCACAATAACTGAAATTCCAATAGTGCCGCACACCATCAATTACTGAAAATCCAATACTGCAGCGCACGCTCAATTATTGACACTCCAATAGTGCAGCACATCCTTAATTACTGACCTCCAATAGTGCAGCACACCCTCAATTACTGACACTCCAATAGTGCAGCACACCCTCTATTACTGAACTCCAATAGTGCAGCACACCCACAATAACTGAAATTCCAATAGTGCCGCACAACATCATTTACTGACAATCCAGTACTGCAGCACATGCTCAATTACTGACACTCCAATAGTGTAGCACACCCTTAATTACTGACCCTCCAATAGTTTAGCACACCCTCAATTACTGACACTCCAATAGTGCAGTTCACCCTCTATTACTGAACTCCAATAGTGCAGCACACCCACAATTACTGACACTCCAATAGTGCAGCGCACCCTCAATTTCTGACTCTCCAGTAGCGCAAAACAAACTCAATTACTGACATTCCAATACTGCATCACACCCTCAATTACTAACACATCAGTAGTGCAGCACACCCTCAATTATTGAACCTCCAAGAGTGCAGCACCCCCGGATTTACTGACACACGAATAGTGCAGCACACGCTCAATTACTGACACTCAAATAGTGCAGCACACCCTCAATTACTGGCACTCCAACAGTGCAACACACCCTCAATTACTGACACCCCAACAGTGCTGTTCAGGCTCAATTACAGACACACCAATAGTGAGCACAGCATGAATTACTGACACTCCAATATTGCAGCACACCCTCAATTACTGAAATTCCAATAGTGCAGCACACCCTCAATTACTAACTCTCCAATAGTGCAGCACACCCTCAATTACTGATACACCAGTAGTGCAGCACCCTCATATACCGCCCTCCAATAGTGCAGAACACCCTCAATTATTCGCACACCACAAGTACAGCACAGCCTCAATTACTGACACAACAATAGTGAAGCACACCCTCACTTAGTGACAATCCAATAATGCAGCACACCCTCAATTACTTACACTCCAATAGTGCAGCACACCCTCAATTACTGACTCTCCAATACTGCAGCACACCCTCAATTAGTGAATCTCCAATAGTGCAGTGCACCCTTAATTATTGACACTCTAATAGTGCAGCACACACTCAATTATTGACACTCCAATAGTGCAGCACACCCTCAATTATTGACACTCCATAGTGCAGCACACCCTCAATTACTGACACTCCAATAGTGCAGTAAACCCTCAATTACTGGTACTCCAATAATGCAGCCCACCCTCAATTACTGATACTGCAATAGTGCAGTTCACCCTCAATTACAGACACACCAAGAGTGCAGCACATCCTCAAGTACTGACACGCAAATACTGCAGCACACCCTCAATTACTGACACTCGAATAATGGAGCACACATTCAATTACTTACTCTCCAATCGTGCAGCACACCCTCAATTACTGACTCTCCAATACTGCAGCAAAGGCTCAATTACTGAATCTCCAATAGTGCAGCAAACCCTCAATAACTTACACTCCAATAGTGCAGCAAACCGTCAATTACTGACCCTCCAATAGTGAAGCACAACCTCAATTACTGACACTCCAATAGTGCAGCACACCCTCAATTACTGACACTCCAATAGTGCAGTTCACCCACTATTACTGAACTCCAATAGTGCAGCACACCCACAATAACTGAAATTCCAATTGTGCCGCACGCCATCAATAACGGACAATCCAATACTGCAGCACACCCTCAATTACTGACACTCCAATAGTGCAACTCACCCTCAATTACGAACACACCAGTAGTGCAGCGCACCCTCAAATACTGAACCTCCAAGATTACAGCACCCCCGGAATTACTGACACACGAATAGTGCAGCACACCCTCAATTACTGACACCCCAATAGTGCAGTTCAGCCTCAATTAAAGACACACCAATAGTGAGCACACCGTCAATTCCTGACACTCCAATAGTGCAGCACACCCTCAATTACTGAAATTCCAATAGTGCAGCACACCCTCAATTACCGACCTCCAATAGTGCAGAACACCCTCAATTATTTACACAGCAATAGTGCAGCACAGCCTCCACTAATGACATTTCAATAGTGAAGCACACCCTCACTTACTGACACACCAATAATGCAGCACACCCTCAATTACTTACAATCCAATAGTGCAGCACACCCTCAATTACTGAAGCTCCAATAGTGCAGCACACCCTTAGTTACTTAAACTCCAATAGTGCAGCACACCCTCAATTACTGAATCTCCAATAGTGCAGCACACCCTCAATTACTGACACTGCAATAGTCCAGCACACCCTTAATTACTGACACTCCAATAGTGCAGCACACCCTCAATTATTGACACTCCAATAGTGCAGCATACCCTCAATTACTGACACTCCAGTTGTGCAGCACACCCTCAATTACTGACACTCCAATAGTGCAGTAAACCCTCAATTACTGGCACTCCAATAATGCAGCACACCCTCAATTACTGATACTGCAATCGTTCAATTTACCCTCAATTACAGACACACCAAGAGTGCAGCACACCCTCAAGTACTGACACGCCAATAGTGCAGCACACCCTCAATTATTGGCACTCGAATAATGCAGCACACCCTCAATTATTGGCACTCGAATAATGCAGCACACACTCAATTACTGACTCTCCAATCGTGCAGCACACACTCAATTACTGACACTCCAATAGTACAGCACACCCTCAATTACTGACACTAAGAGTGCATCACAACTTCTATTACTGAACCTCCAATAGTGCAGCACACACTCAATTACTGACACTCCAATATGGCAGCGCACCCTCAATTACAGACACTCCAATAGTGCAGTTCACCTTCAATTGCAGACACACCAATAGTGCATCACAAACTCAATTACTGACACTCCAATAATGCAGCGCACCCTCAATTTCTGACCCACCAATAGTGCAAAACACACTCAATTACTCACACTCAAAAAGTGCAGAACACCTTCAATTACTGACACTCCAATAGTGCATCACACCCTCAATTATTGGCACTCCAACAGTGCAGCACACCCTCAATTACTGACAGTCAAATAATGCAGCATAGCCTCAATTACTGACTCTCCAATACTGCAGCACACCCTTAATTACTGATACAACAATAGTGCAGCACCCTCAATTACCGACCTCCAATAGTGCAGAACACCCTCAATTATTGGCACACCAATAGTGCAGCACAGCCTCAATTACTGACACTTCAATAGTGAAGCACACCCTCACTTACTGAATCTCCAATAGTGCAGCACACCCTCAATTACTTACACTCCAATAGTGCAGCACACCTTCAATTACTGACACTGCAATAGTCCAGCACACCCTCAGTAACTGACAGTTCAATAGTGCAGCACACCCTCAATTACTGACTGTCAAATAATGCAGCATAGCCTCAATTACTGACTCTCCAATACTGCAGCACACCCTTAATTACTGATACAACAATAGTGCAGCACCCTCAATTACCGACCTCCAATAGTGCAGAACACCCTCAATTATTGGCACACCAATAGTGCAGCACAGCCTCAATTACTGACACTTCAATAGTGAAGCACACCCTCACTTACTGAATCTCCAATAGTGCAGCACACCCTCAATTACTTACACTCCAATAGTGCAGCACACCTTCAATTACTGACACTGCAATAGTCCAGCACACCCTCAGTAACTGACAGTTCAATAGTGCAGCACACCCTCAATTATTGACACTCCAATAGTGCAGCATACCCTCAATTACTGACACTACAATAGTGCAGCACACCTCAATTACCGACACTCCAATAGTGCAGCACACCCTCAATTACTGTCACTGCAATAGTGCAGCACACCCTCAATTACTGACACTACAATAGTGCAGCACACCTCAATTACCGACACTCCAATAGTGCAGTAAACCCTCAATTACTGGCACTCCAATAATGCAGCCCACCCTCAATTACTGACTCTCCAATACTGCAGCACAGGCTCAATTACTGAATCTCCAATAGTGCAGCACACCCTCAATAACTTACACTCCAATAGTGCAGCACACCCTCAATTACTGAGCGTCAAATAGTGCAGCAAACCGTCAATTACTGACCCTCCAATACTGAAGCGCACCCTCAATTACTGACACTCCAATAGTGCAGCACACCCTCAATTACTGACACTCCAGTAGTGCAGTTCACCCACTATTACTGAACTCCAATAATGCAGCACACCCACAGTAACTGAAATTCCAATAGTGCCGCACACCATCAATTACTGACAATCCAATACTGCAGAACACACTCAATTACTGACACTCCAATAGTGCAGCACACCCTCAATTACTAACACACCAGTAGTGCAGCGCACCCTCAATTACTGAACCTCCAAGAATGCAGCACCCCCGGAATTACTCACACACGAACAGTGCAGCACACGCTCAATTAGTGACACTCAAATAGTGCAGGACACCCTCAATTACTGGTACTCCAACAGTGCAGCACACCCTCAATTACTGACACCCCAATAGTGCAGTTCAGCCTCAATTACAGACACACCAATACTGAGCACACCATGAATTACTGACACTCCAGTAGTGCAGCACACCCTCAATTACTGAAATTCCAATAGTGCAGCAGACCCTCAATTACTGACTCTCCAATAGTGCTGCACACCCTCAATTACTGATACACCAATAGTGCAGCATACCCTCAATTACCGACCTTCAATAGTGCAGAACACCCTCAATAATGCCACACCAATAGTGCAGCACGGCCTCAATTAATGACATTTCAATAGTGCAGCACACCCTCAATTACTGACTCTCCAATACTGCAGCACGCCCTCAATTACTGAATCTCCAATAGTGCAGCACAGCCTCAATTACTGACCCTACAATAGTGCAGCACACCCTCAATTACATACACTCCAAAAGGGCAGCACACCCTCAATTACTGACCCTGCAATAGTACAGCACACCCTCAATTAGCGACCCTCCAATAGTTCAGCACACCCTCAACTCCTGACCCTCCTAAAATGCAGCACACCCTCAATTACTGACCCACCAAGAGTGCAGTAAACCCTCAATTACTGGCACTCTAATAATGCAGCACACCCTAAGTTACTGACACTGCAATAGTGCAGTTCACCCTCAATTGCAGACACACCAAGAGTGCAGCAGATCCTCAATTACTGACACGCCAAAGTGCAGCACACCCTCATATACTGCCACAGCAATAATGCAGCACACCCTCAATTACCAACCCTCCAATAGTGCAGCACACGCTCAATTTCTGGCAGTCCAATAGTGCAGCACACCCTCAATTACAGACACACCAATAGTGCATCACACACTCAATTACTGACACTCCAATAGTCCAGCACACCCTTAATTACTGCCTCTCCAATAGTGCAGCACACCCTCAATTTTTGACTCTCCAATACTGCAGCACAACCTCAATTACTGAACTTCCAATAGTGCAGCACACCCTCCATTCCTTTCACTCCAATAGTGCAGCACAACCTCAATTACTGACACTCCAATAGTCCAGCACACCCTCAAATACTGACTCTCCAATACTGCAGCACACCCTCAATTATGGACCCTCCAATAATGCTACACGCCATCAATTACTTACACTCCAATGTTGCAGCACACACTCAATTATGGACCCTCCAATAGTGCAGCAAACCCTCAATTACTGACACTCCAATAGTGCAGCAAACCCTCAATTACTGACACTCCAATATTGCAGCACACCCTCAATTACTGACACTCCAATAGTGCAGCACACCCTCAATTTCTGACCCTCAATTGCTGCCTCTCCAATAGTGCAGCACACCCTCAGTTACTGACACACCAGTAGTGCGGTGCACCCCCAATTACTGACCCTCCAATAGTGCAGCCCACCCTCAATTACTGACTCTCCAATACTGCAGCACAGGCTCAATTACTGAATCTCCAATAGTGCAGCACACCCTCAATAACTTACACTCCAATAGTGCAGCACACCCTCAATTACTGAGCGTCAAATAGTGCAGCAAACCGTCAATTACTGACCCTCCAACACTGAAGCGCACCCTCAATTACTGACACTCCAATAGTGCAGCACACCCTCAATTACTGACACTCCAGTAGTGCAGTTCACCCACTATTACTGAACTCCAATAATGCAGCACACCCACAGTAACTGAAATTCCAATAGTGCCGCACACCATCAATTACTGACAATCCAATACTGCAGAACACACTCAATTACTGACACTCCAATAGTGCAGCACACCCTCAATTACTAACACACCAGTAGTGCAGCGCACCCTCAATTACTGAACCTCCAAGAATGCAGCACCCCCGGAATTACTCACACACGAACAGTGCAGCACACGCTCAATTAGTGACACTCAAATAGTGCAGGACACCCTCAATTACTGGTACTCCAACAGTGCAGCACACCCTCAATTACTGACACCCCAATAGTGCAGTTCAGCCTCAATTACAGACACACCAATACTGAGCACACCATGAATTACTGACACTCCAGTAGTGCAGCACACCCTCAATTACTGAAATTCCAATAGTGCAGCAGACCCTCAATTACTGACTCTCCAATAGTGCTGCACACCCTCAATTACTGATACACTAATAGTGCAGCATACCCTCAATTACCGACCTTCAATAGTGCAGAACACCCTCAATAATGCCACACCAATAGTGCAGCACGGCCTCAATTAATGACATTTCAATAGTGCAGCACACCCTCAATTACTGACTCTCCAATACTGCAGCACGCCCTCAATTACTGAATCTCCAATAGTGCAGCACAGCCTCAATTACTGACCCTACAATAGTGCAGCACACCCTCAATTACATACACTCCAAAAGGGCAGCACACCCTCAATTACTGACCCTGCAACAGTACAGCACACCCTCAATTAGCGACCCTCCAATAGTTCAGCACACCCTCAACTCCTGACCCTCCTAAAATGCAGCACACCCTCAATTACTGACCCACCAAGAGTGCAGTAAACCCTCAATTACTGGCACTCTAATAATGCAGCACACCCTAAGTTACTGACACTGCAATAGTGCAGTTCACCCTCAATTGCAGACACACCAAGAGTGCAGCAGATCCTCAATTACTGACACGCCAAAGTGCAGCACACCCTCATATACTGCCACAGCAATAATGCAGCACACCCTCAATTACCGACCCTCCAATAGTGCAGCACACGCTCAATTTCTGGCAGTCCAATAGTGCAGCACACCCTCAATTACAGACACACCAATAGTGCATCACACACTCAATTACTGACACTCCAATAGTCCAGCACACCCTTAATTACTGCCTCTCCAATAGTGCAGCACACCCTCAATTTTTGACTCTCCAATACTGCAGCACAACCTCAATTACTGAACTTCCAATAGTGCAGCACACCCTCCATTCCTTTCACTCCAATAGTGCAGCACAACCTCAGTTACTGACACTCCAATAGTCCAGCACACCCTCAAATACTGACTCTCCAATACTGCAGCACACCCTCAATTATGGACCCTCCAATAATGCTACACGCCATCAATTACTTACACTCCAATGTTGCAGCACACACTCAATTATGGACCCTCCAATAGTGCAGCAAACCCTCAATTACTGACACTCCAATAGTGCAGCAAACCCTCAATTACTGACACTCCAATATTGCAGCACACCCTCAATTACTGACACTCCAATAGTGCAGCACACCCTCAATTTCTGACCCTCAATTGCTGCCTCTCCAATAGTGCAGCACACCCTCAGTTACTGACACACCAGTAGTGCGGTGCACCCTCAATTACTGACCCTCCAATAGTGCAGCACACCCTCAATTACTGACACTCCAATAGTGCAGCACACCCTCTATTACTGAACTCCAATAGTGCAGCACACCCACAATAACTGAAATTCCAATAGTGCCGCACAACATCATTTACTGACAATCCAGTACTGCAGCACATGCTCAATTACTGACACTCCAATAGTGTAGCACACCCTTAATTACTGACCCTCCAATAGTTTAGCACACCCTCAATTACTGACACTCCAATAGTGCAGCACACCCTCAGTTACTGACACACCAGTAGTGCGGTGCACCCTCAATTACTGAACCTCCAAGAGTGCAGCACCCCGGAATTACTGACACACGAATAGTGCAGCACACCCTCAATTATTGACACTCAAATACTGCAGCACACCCTCAATTCCTGGCACTCCAACAGTGCAGCACACCCTCAATTACTGACACCCCAAGAGTGCAGTTCACCCTCAATTACTGAAACTCCATTTGTGCAGCACACCCATAATTACTTGCACTCCAATAGTGCAGCACACCCTCAATTACTGACCCTCCAGTAGTGCAGCAAACCCTCAATTACTGACCCTCCAATAGAGAAGCACACCCTCAATTACTGGCACTCCAATAGTACAGCGCACCCTCAATTTTGACCCTCCAATAACGCAACACACTCTCAATTACTGACGCTGCAATTGTGCAGCACACCCTCAATTACTGACACACCGGTAGTGCAGCACACCCTCAATTAATGAACCTCCAAGAGTGCAGCATCGCCGGAATTACTAAAACACGAATAGTGCAGCAAACCCGCAATTACTGACACTCAAATAGTGCAACACACCCTCAATTACTGGCACTCCAACAGTGCAGCACGCCCTAAATTACTGACACCCAATAGTGTAGTTCACGCTCAATTACAGACCCTCCAATAGTGAGCACACCCTCAATTACTGACACTCCAATAGTGCAGCATACCCTCAATTACTTAAATTCCAATAGTGCCGCACTCCCTCAATTACTTACACTCCAATAGTGCAGCACAGCCTCAATTACTGACTCTCCAATACTGCAGCACACACTCAGTTACTTACACTCCAATATTGCAGCACACCCTCAATTACTGACACTCCAATAGTGCAGCACACCCTCAATTACTGACGCTCTAATAGTGCAGCACACCCTCAATTACTGACACTCTGTTAGTGCAGCACACACTCAATTACTGACACTCCAATAGTGCAGCACACCCTCAATTACTGACTCTCCAATATTGCAGCACACCCTCAATTACTGACTGTAATGCTGTACCTGTCCATGGAGTGTTTGATGGTTACAGTGTAGTGGGAGCTTTACTCTGTATTTAACCCCGTGCTTTACTATCCTGGGAGTGTTTGATGAGGACAGTGTAGATGGAGCTTTACTCTGTATCTAACCCCGTGCTGTACCTGCCCAGGGAGTGTTTGATGGGGACAGTGTAGAGGGAGATTTACTCTGTATCTAACCTCGTGCTGTCCCTGTCCTGGGAGTGTTTGATGGGGACAGTGTGGAGGGAGCTTTACTCTGTATCTAACCCTTTTGATGTTCCAGTCCTGGGAGTGTTTGATGGGGACAGTGTAGAGGGAGCTTTACTCTGTATCTAATCCCATGCTGTACCTGTCCTGGGAGTGTTTGTTGGGGACAGTGTAAAGGGAGCTTTACTCTGTATCTATCCCCGTTCTGTACTTTTCCTGGGAGTATTTGATGGGGACAGTGTAGAGGGAGCTTTACTCTATATCTAACCCCATACTGCACCTGTCCTGGGAGTATTTGATGGGGACAGTGTGGAGGGAGATTTACTTTGTATCTAACCGCGTGCTGCACCTGGAGTATTTAATGGGACAGTCACATTGGCTGAAACACACACTCTCCCATCTTTCTCTGTAGTGGCTGATTGCCATTTACAGACTGAAATTGTATTTTAATCCATTGGATGTCGGTACACAGCACCATCTGCTGGGTATCTTCTTTAGTCCTTTTCTTCAGTTCCAATTGGACACTGCTGTTCCCGTAAAATGTGTTTAAATGTCTCACCCACTTCTCTCTCAGTTACAGTCAGACAACGGGCAGCCTGTTCCTATCTGAGGGAATTAACCCCCTCACCCACCTCTCCCCCATTTACAATCAGACACCTGGCAGCCCGAACCTATCGGAGGGGATTAACCCTCTCACCCACCTCTCTCCCAGTCACAGACAGACACCGGGCAGCCTGTTCCTATCGGAGGGGATTAACCCTCTTAATCCCCTCTCCCCAGTTACAGTCAGACACTGGGCAGCCTATTCCTATCTGAGGGGATTTACTCTCTCACCCACCTCTCCCCCAGTTACAGTCAGACACCTGGCAGCCTGTTTATATCAGAGTCTGTTAACCCTGTCACTCACCTCTCCTCAGTTACAGTCAGAGACGGGGCAGCCTGTTCCTATCTGAGGGAATTAACCCTCTCACCCACCTCTCTCCCAGTTACAGTCAGACACGGGGCAGCTTGTTCCTATCGAGGGAATTAACCCTCTCACCCACCTCTCTCCCAGTTACAGTCAGACACCGGGCAGCCTGTTCCTATCTGAGGGAATTAACCCTCTCACCCACCTCTCTCCCAGTTACAGTCAGACAGCGGGCCGCCTGTTCCTATCACTTCTAGCCACAAGGCGTTGTAGGAGCCTCTTCCGCAAGTGGCAGCTGGTTCTGAGTCAATTGTTAATTTTAAATACGACCTTGACTTCTGTTAACCAAATCTATCCAGGGATGTGTGGCAAAGGCAGGCAGGTGAAGTGCGCTCACAGATCAGCCACGATCTCAGTGGATGGCAGAACAGTCTCAAGGGGCTGAATGGCCTCCGTCTGTTCCTGTACTTCTCCCCAAACAGCCCATCCACATGATTTTGGCGGGGGGGGAGGGTGCTTATCGGGGAGGGTATTCCCATGCCGCCCCCCACACCCCCACGCACCCCCGTCTCGCGGACAACCCCTCGGGCTTGAAAGGTAGCAGGCAGGTCTGTCTGCTTGTCATTGGCTAGAATCAAAATTCAACTCAGGACTGTCCCGATATTGGATGACCCAGCCTCAATTTTCAGCCCTCGAACCTGATGGGGTAAATAGACACCAAGCCTATGATGGTGAAGCGTAAATCTAGACACACATCCTTTTCTTGACGGTAGGTTTATTTACAGAATGCAGCATTACACACCTCTGCCTGCTATCTGCCAACTCACCCAGCGTTCCCTCTTTATATGTACTCAAGATACTTAATCAATCAATACACTCCACTTGTTTGTCCTTAGCCTTAATGACACAATTCACAAAACATTAACATGAGCCTCAGCGGCGCGTTCCAGAGAGAAATCCAAGTCTTCATTTGTTCATTTATTTATTTCTGGGATGTGGGCTCCGCTGGCCGGGCCCAGTATTTATTGCCCATCCCTAATTGCCCCTTGAGAAAGTGGCGGTGAGTTGCCTTCTTGAACTGCTGCCGTCCATGTGGTGTAAGTACATCCACTGTGCTGTTAGGACGTGGATTCCAGGATTTTGACCCAGCAACGATGAAGGAACGGCCGATATATTTCCAAGTCAGGACGGTGAGTGGCTTGGAGGGGATCTTCCATGTGGTGGTGTTCCCCGTGTGTCTGCTGCCCTCGTCCTTCTAGATGGTAGCGGTCGTGGGTTTGGAAGGTGCTGTCGAAGGAGCCTTGGTGAGTTGCTGCAGTGCATCTTGTAGATGGTACACACACTGCTGCTACTGTGCGTCGGTGGTGGAGGGAGTGAATGTTTGTGGATGGGGCGCCGATCAAGTGGGCTGCTTTGTCCTTGATGGTGTCGAGCTTCTCGAGTGTTGTGGGAGCTGCACTCATCCAGGCAAGTGGCGAGTATTCCATCACAATCCTGACTCGTACCTTGTCGATGGTGGACAGGCATCAGGAAGTGAGTTACTTGCTGCAGGATACCCAGCCTCTGACCTGCTCTTGTAGCCACAGTATTTATATAGCTGGTTCAGTTCAGTTTCTTTTCAATGGTAACCCCCAGGATGTTGATAGTGGGAGATTCAGTGATGGTAATGCCATTGAACATCAAGGGTTGATGGTTAGATTCTGTATTCTTGGAGAAAGTCATTGCCTGGCACTTGTGTGGCACGAATATTACTTGCCACTTGTCAGCCCAAGCCTGGATATTGTCCAGGTCTTGCTGCATTTGGACATGGACTGTTTCAGTATCTGAGGATTCGCGAATGGTGCTGAACATTGTGCAATTGTCAGTGAACATCCCCACTTCTGACCTTATGCTGGATGGATGGTCATTGATGAAGCAGCTGAAGATGGTTGGGCCGAGGACATTCTCCTGAGGAACTCCTGCAGTGATGTCCTGGAGCTGAGATGACTCACCTCCAACAACCACAACCATTTTCCTTTGTGCTAGGTATGACTCCAACAAGCAGAGAGTTTTCCCCCTGATTCCCATTGACTCCAGTTTTGCTAGGGCTCCTTGATGCCACACTCAGTCAAATGCTGCCTTGATGTCAAGGGCAGTCACTCTCACCTCACCTCAGGAGTTCAGCTTCTTTGCCTATGTTTGAACCAAGGCTGTAATGAGGTCAGGAGCTGAGTGGCCCTGGCGTAACCCAAACTGGGCATCAGTGAGCAGTTTATTGCTAAGCAAGTGCCACTTGATAGCACTGTTGTTGACCCTTTCCATAACTTTACCGATGATGGAGAGTAGACTGATGGGGAGGTAATTGGCCGGTTCGATTTGTCCTGCTTTTTGTGTACAGGACATAACTGGGCAATTTCCCACATAGCCGGGTAAATGACAGTGCTGTAGCTGCACTGGAACGGCTTGGCTAGGGGCACGGCAAGTTCTGGAGCACAAGTCTTCAGTACTATTGCCATAATATTGTCAAGTCCCCCCTTCAGCCGTTGATATCTTGAAATCACGTGGAGTGAATCGAATTGGCTGAGGACTGGCACCTGTGATGCTGGGGACCTCCGGAGGAGGCCGAGATGGATCATCCACTCGGCACTTCTGGCTGAAGATTGTAGCAAATGCTTCAGCCTTATCTTTTGCACTGATGTGCTGGGCTCCTCAATCACTGAGGATGGGGATATACGACTGGATGTGGCAGGACTGCAGAGCTTAGATCTGATCCGTTGGTTGTGAGAGCGCTTAGCTCTGTCTATCACTTGCTGCTTATGCTGTTTGGCACACAAGTAGTCCTGTGTTATAGCTTCCCCAGGTTGACATTTCATTTTTAGGTATGCCTGGTACTGCTCCTGGCATGCCCTCCTGCACTCTTCATTGAACCAGGGTTGATCTCCTGGCTTGAGTGGGGGTTATGCTGGACCATGAGGTTACAGATTGTGTTTGAGTACAATTCTGCTGCTGTGATGGCCCACAGCGCCTCATGGATGCCCACTCTGAGTTGTTAGGTCTGTTCAAAATCTATTCCATTTAGCACAGTTGTAGTGCCACACAACAAGATGGAGGGTATCCTCAATGTGAAGACAGGACTTCAACGACTGTGTGGTGGTCACTCCTACCGATACTATCATGGACAGATGCACCTGCAGCAGGCAGGTTGGTGAGGATGAGGTCAAGTATGTTTCTCCCTCTTGTTGGTTCCCTCACCACCTGCCGCAGACCCAGTCTAGCAGCTATGTCCTTTAGGACTCGGCCAGCTCGGTCAGTAGCGGTACTACCGAACCACTCTTGGTGATGTACACTGAAGTCCTCCTCCCAGAGAACACTCTACTCCCTTTGCCACCCTCAGTGCTTCCTCCAAGTGATGTTCAACATGAAGGAGCACTGATTCATCGGCTGCGGGAGGGCGGTACATTAATCAGCAGGAGGTTTCCTTGCCCATGTTTGACCTGATGCCATGAGACTTCATGGGGTCCAGAGTCGACGTTGAGGACTCCCAGGGAAACTCCCTCCTGACTGTATACCACTGTGCTGCCACCTCTGCTGGGCCTGTCCTGCCGGTGGGACAGGACACACCCAGGGATGGCGACGGTGGTGTCGGGGACATTATCTGTAAGGTACGATTCCGTGAGGGTGACTATGTCAGGCTGTTGCTTGACTAGTCTGTGAGACAACTCTCCCAATTTTGGCACAAGGTCCCCAGATGTCAGTAAGGAAGAATTTGCAGGGTCGACGGGGCTGAGTTTGCCGTTGTCGATGCCGGGCATTCCCACGATGGTAGAATTTAAATTCAACGAATAAACCTGGAACTATGAAGCCAGTTTCAGTCATGGTGACCGTCATCAATTGTCGTAAAAACCCCATCTGGTTCACTCATGTCCCCCCTTCAGGGAAGGGAAATCTGCCGCCCTTACCCGGTCTGGCCTACACGTGACTCCAGACCCCACCCAACATGCCCCTACCCCCCCCACCACTTGAAATGGCCGAGCGAGCCACACACCGTTCAAGGGGGAAATTAGGGATGGTGGGGGGGGAGGCAATAAATGCTGGGGCCTCGCCAGCGATGCCCCCATGTCCTGTGAGAGAATAAATAAGAAAACAAGATTGTGAGGTGGCGTGTTTTGCTGGGAAGATGCCGGAAGGCGCCTACAGTTTCGATAAGAGGAGTTTTTTTGGGGCGATGAAGCAAAGCAATCTTGGGAATATGGATACACAAATCAGTAAATAGTAGCGAGGCAGGTTAATAAGGTCAGCGAAACGTCGGAGCTCATTTCTAGAGGGATAGAAGAGCAGAGAAGGCCTGTTGAATTTGTACAGCTCCAAGGTTAGGCCACACTTGGAGCACTGCGAATAGTTCACCTGTACAATGGAAAGGTTATACAGGTAAGAGGTCAGACACCGCCCAGGACAAAGCAGCCCCCGCTCGATCGGCACCCAATCCACCAACATTCACTCCCTCCTCCACCGACGCACAGTAGCAGCAGTGTGTGTACCATCTACAAGATGCACTGCAGCAACCCACCAAGGCTCCTTCGATAGCACCTTCCAAACCCACGACCACTACCATCGAGAAAGACGAGAGCAGCAGACACACGGGGAACACCACCACCTGGAAGTTCCCCTCCGAGCCACTCGCCATCCTGACTTGGAAATATATCGGCCGTTCCTCCACTGAATCACAGAATCACAGAGTGCAGAAGAGGCCCTTCGGCCCATCGAGTCTGCACCAACACGTGAGAAACACCCGACCCTATCTACCTAATCCCATTTACCAGCACTTGGCCCCATAGCCTTGAATGTTGTGACGTGCCAAGTGCTCATCCCGGTACTTTTTAAAGGATGTGAGGCAGCCCGCCTCCACCACCCTCCCAGGCAGCGCATTCCAGACCGTCACCACCCTCTGGATGAAAAAGTTTTTCCTCACATCCCCCCTAAACCTCACAGAATCAGTCGCTGGGTCAAAATCCTGGAACTCCCTCTTTAACCGCACGGTGAGTGTACCTACACCACAGGGACTGCAGCAACTCATGGAGGCTGCTCACTGCCACCTTCTGAAAGGGGCAATTAGGGACCGGCAGCAAACGCCGGGCCAGGCCAGCGACGCTCTAATCCCAAGAACAAATGCTTAAAAATGAAGTAGCGAGTTCCCCGCCCTCTCAGCCCTCTGGGGAGAAAGACATTCTCCTGAATTCATTGTTGGATTTATTAGTGACAATCTTACGGTGACTGCAATTGGTTTTGGTTTCCCCGTCAAGTGGAGACTCCTTTTCTATGTCTAAATGATTAAAACCCTTTGATTATTCTGAAGACCTCTATCAGGTCACCCCTCAGCTTCCTTTTGTCATAGAGCCCCGGACTATTTGGTCTTTCCTGATAGTTCCGGATGTCGGAGATTAATCACACCGAGGCATCATTTCGTACGTAGAAACCCCATTTGTTACTTGTGCACAAGGGACAGCAATACAACGAGAGCTATTGTACGGTCTCAAAACAGAATACACAAACACTTGCTTAAAAGCATTTTACAACCAATCAGTAAATTTTGCACATCTCAATCCGCTTATTTGCATACATTAACTGAACAATCCATGTTTTATTAAATTTCCATTCCCTTCACAACAGACATTGTGGTTATGCAAATGCTTATCACAACTTTAATTACATTCGGCCTGAGAAAGAACAACATGGAATGTCTCAGGGCTCATCCTACAACAGTGGTCAGACAAGATGGTATTGTTCTTCAAGGTTGCGGTATTTTTCTCTTAGGTCTAAGCATTTAATTCAATTTCTCCATTAATCCTTTTAGTACTAAGTGGGTTCCCTATTTGTCTAGGCCACCACATAGACCTGTGGTCGTGATTTGGCTTTTTATTCTCCGCTACCTCCATTTCATTTATCTGTGCTCCGTGCTGACCAAGTGTGGTCTGACCAAGTTTGGACATCGCTTGCGTGTAATTCTATTTCTCTAGAGATAAACCCCAGTGCTTGGTTTGCTATTATTCATGGCTGAAAAAAAAGAGAGAGATGTCGAATTCTTTCGCCTTGCACTCATCAGGACACTTCGCGAGAATGCCAATGGAAAGGGTGAGCAAGAATTTGTACTGTACGTGACTGGCGGATCGTATCGAACAGCACTTCCCGGCCGCTGTTCACCATGGGCAAGGTACCTGGCCGCACCCGACCGGTTTGTGCTTGCAGAGCTCGAAACACGGTGCCCAACATTAGATGCGATTCCACGATTGGACAACGCTTGCTAAGTAACCCCTAGCGTGCTAAGAATTACGCTGACAGCCAATTTAAGGTTGTCTGTTGGGCTCACAGTCTGGTACAGTTGCCATTGCTGGAAGCTGCATATATTAGTACACAGGGCCCCGTTCTTTGCAGACAGAAAGAACAATGTACACACATTGCGCCTGTTTCGGCCTAAACAAAATAAGTGACAGCCATTCGCTGACTCATTCCTCAGGGCAACGCCTTGACCGATCAGGGGCTAAGCTGCCCTGTTTAAATTCCAAACAATGCTTGGCAGTTAACTGTCAGTCATCATCACTGGTACATTCTCCATGGCAACGCCTCTACCCAGCAGAGTCCGCTTCCCAACCAATCAGCACTCTCTTCACATACGGTATAAATTGTTGTTTTCTCCTTATATTGGTATCCTGCATTAACGATTGCAGCAACCATCAGTGGTTTGGATGGTGGGGAGACAGAGTGGATGGGACTGTGGACCTCAAATACCTGCACGCCGGACCCCAGCCTCACCGCCCCCGGCCGCCCTGGCCTCCTGCCTCCTGCCCAGCTCCATGGCCTGTTCTTCAAAAGGCGTGAGGCGCTGCAGGAGAGCGCACCCACCACCAGTCCTCTGGCACTCCTGGGCATTGTGGTGAGTTCTTGCCTGCAAAACAGAGAAGAGGATTTATTGGGGCTGATCGCTCATGTACTCTGCACGCTCACACCGCACCCCAACCACAGTGGCCCAACTGAGGCCTCCAGCGGCTCCTGTCCTCACTACTGGTGATCAGTCCCCAGAAGATAGTATGGCTGGTCCCAACCCCCTCCCCCAACGGCCACCTTGGACACATTTGGCGTCCATCACTTTGAAGAGCACACGGGTGTTAGCGCCCATGGCAAGGGGGATCAACTAGGTGCGGCGCCGATGCCAGCAGATGGCACTTGCCCAAAACATCTTGAGGCACCCCTTGCACCATCTCATTACCATCAATATGACATGTGTTGGAGTTCTGAGTATGTGTCCAGCGGCCTCCCCTGCAGTTTGCC
This sequence comes from Cetorhinus maximus, assembly GCF_964194155.1. Classification (NCBI taxonomy): domain Eukaryota; kingdom Metazoa; phylum Chordata; class Chondrichthyes; order Lamniformes; family Cetorhinidae; genus Cetorhinus; species Cetorhinus maximus. The sequence goes on along the minus strand of NW_027596254.1, from coordinate 26,319 downwards.
CCCAGAATACTCAAATGCCACAAACACCAACATATGATGTGGGGATACCCCTTCTTCACCTCAACCACTAAGGCTGATGTAAGCATGATCAGTCCCCAATTGCCCACCCAGCGTGCGACAGTTGCCCTCTGCAGTAACGAAAGCAGGACATGGTGGAGGGGGGTCAAAGGCTAAGGCTGCCTTCTGGGTCAAATGGCCAAGACAGACACGGTATTCACCCTCCCAGAGCTCAGCAAATCATTGAATCGTTTCCTGCACTGGGTGCCAGTGCACCGCACATCATCATGGGTGCTTACAGCGTCAACCACCTGCTCCCACGCCTGGCTGGTGACATGGGGGACCCTCCTCCTCCGATCCTCCGGATACAGAAGGTGCCGACAGATAGACACCGTGGGTGGAAAACCTCGGTCGTTGACAGGGCCCTCAACCGTGTCCGGCCCATATCCCGCGCATCCTCCCTCACGCATTCTCCTCCTTCCCAGAAACATGATAGGGTCCCCCTTTTCCTCACTTATCACCCCACCAGCCTCCGCATTCAAAGGATCATCCTCCGCCATTTCCGCCAACTCCAGCATGATGCCACCACCAAACACATCTTCCCTTCACCCCACCTGACGGCATTCCATAGGGATCGTTCCCTGCGGGACACCCTGGTCCACTCCTCCATCACCCCCTACTCCTCAACCCCCAGCTATGGTACCTCCCCATGCCCACGCAGAAGATGCAACACCTGCCCCTTCACTTCCTCTCTCCTCACCGTCCAAGGGCCCAAACACTCCTTTCAAGTGAAGCAGCATTTCACTTGCATTTCCCCTAACTTAGTCTACTACATTCGTTGCTCCCAATGCGGTCTCCTCTACATTGGAGAGACCAAACGCAAACTGGGCGACCGCTTTGCAGAACACCTGCGGTCTGTCCGCAAGAAAGACCCAAACCTCCCTGTCGCTTGCCATTTTAACACTCCACCCTGTTCTCTTGCCCACACGTCTGTCCTTGGCTTGCTGCATTGTTCCAGTGAAGAACAACGCAAACTGGAGGAACAGCACCTCATCTTCTGACTAGGCACTTTACAGCCTTCCGGGCTGAATATTGAATTCAACAACTTTAGATCTTAAACTCCCCCTCCCCCCCATCCCCACTCCGTTTCTCCCCCCTCCCTTTTTTTTCAATAATTTATATAGATTCTTCTTTTCCCACCTATTTCCATTATTTTTTAATCTAAAATTGAAACTGTTAGTCTTTCCATCCCACCCCCACTAGAGCTGTACCTTGAGTGTCCTGTATTCCATTCTTAATTAGCACTTTTCTTAGACAAATATCACCACCTTCAACACCTCTTTGATCCTTTTGTCTGTGACATCTTTTGATTATCTGCTCCTATCACTGCTTGCTTATATCCACAATCACCACACCCTCAACTTCTCTCTCCCCCCGCCCCCCACACCTTAAACCAGCTTATATTTCACCTTTCTCCTAACTATGCTTCAGTTCTGCCGAAGGGTCGTGAAGACTCGAAACATCAACTGATTTCTTCTCCACCGATGCTGCCAGACCTGCTGAGTTTTTCCAGGTAATTCTGTTTTTGTTTTGGATTTTCAGCATCCGCAGTAGCTTTTAGCTTTTTGTTTTTAGCACTCCACTAATCCTGACTCCCACTAACCCACCCCTCAGCCACACACCACACCTTCCAAACTGACCCCATAACTAGCTAAACTAGCACTCCACTAATCCTGACTCCCACTAACTCACCCCTCACACACACACCACACCTTCCAAACTGTCCCCATAACTAGCTAAACTGGCACTGCACTAATCCTAGCTCTCGACCCCGCAGCTCTCGGCCCCGCAGCTCTCGGCCCCGCAGCTCTCGGCCCCGCAGCTCTCGGCCCCGCAGCTCTCGGCCCCGCAGCTCTCGGCCCTGCAGCTCTCAGCCCCGCAGCTCTCGGCCCCGCAGCTCTCGGCCCCGATTTAGTCGTGCTGTCAAGACACCGATCTTCGCGCCCCACCCTTCCTCCCCATGCCCCCTTTAATAAATTGGTTAAACATGATTTCTCTTTCACAAAGCCATTAGGATTCTGCCTGATTGCTTTGAATTTTTCCAGGTGCCCTGCTATAACGTCCTGAATAAAGCTTCTAACCATGACAAATGTTATGCTAACTGGCCTGTTTCTTGCTTTCTGTCTCCATTCCTTTCAATAAGGGAGTTACATTGACCGTTTTCCAATCCCATGGAGGGAGGTTGAGACACTGGGCTTGTGGGGAGGGGAGATGGTGATGGTGATGGGGAGTGATGGGAGGGAGATGGGGAGAGGTAGAGACACTGGGATTGTGGGAGGGGGAGTGATGGAGAGAGTGGAGTTGGGCAGGTCTATGGGGGAGGTGTGGCTCAGCGTACAGGGCGAGGTGACGCCTTCCTGGACAAACAGCAGGGTTCCATCGCGCCCGCGCTCCTGCACGCATGAGATGAGGTGGAAAGGTGCGAGTTGGGCAGTGCCGGCCGGGAGCTAATGGGTTATGGAGGTGGGGCGGGGGAGTGATGGAGGGGAGGGAGGTGTGTTGAAATAGAGACACTGGGATTGCGTGTACAGGAGCCGCCCAACGCCGAGGAATTTATCGGGGGGTCGGAGCTCGGGAATAAGGAATCTGGCTGAGGTTGTTACAGGGTTTTGGTGAGACCGTGTCCGGACCGTACACTGTGCCCTTTGGTCTCCGCGTTTGAAGGAAGGACAGATTCACCGTGGAGGCGAAGCGGGGAAGGTTCAATCAATGGGTCCCCGGGGGGGAGTGGAGGGGGTGGGGGTTGTCCTGCGATGAGAGGCTGAGCTAAACCGGGCTCGGATTCTCCGAGCGACCGGGTCCGGACATATGCGGTTCTGAATGGGGGTTTCGACAGGGCGGATGCCCAGGGATCGTACCCCGGCTGGTTCTAGGGAATCTAAAACACCCGGGATGGGGGGAGGGAGGTGAGTGACAGAGTCTCGGGATGAGGGGGCCGGAGGTTTTGGGGACTGAGGCGAGGAGGAATTTCTTCACTCAGAGGGGTTTGTGAATCTTTGGGATTCTCCACCCAAGGGCGGTTGCTGACGCTCCATCGTCGAGGACATTTGAGGCTGGGACCGACAGATTTCCAGACTCTCTCAGTGAAGGGGTGGGGGGGTCGAGGGATATGGGGAGCGGGTGGGAACATTGAGTCGAAGCTCACCCTCCCCAAGAATGGCCACGATCGTATTGAATGGCGAGCAGGCTCGATGGGCCGAATGGCCTGGTGTTCTTGTGTCTCACACACACACACACAGGCCAGACCGTACCAGATGAGAGGGACTTATTCCCTTTTAGCCGCTGAACCTGAGACGGACAGTATCCACACACCTCCCTTTTACTTAGCAGGCTCGGTGTTCCGTGCAATGTGGGTCACACTAGGCACCATGTACCCTCCAATTTGCCAGCCAGGCAGTAAGCACCAACATCCAGGCTTTGCACTTCCAATGCCTGGACCTTTCAGGGGGTGCACTCCAGTACCCCCCCAGATCATGTGTCGCTGATAGTGGTTGCATGCTGTGCTCTCCACAATCTGCCGCTGGAAAGTGGACGAGGGAGACATGGACGCAGTTGCTCCTGATGCACACGATGAGTCCAGCAGTGAGTCCGAGGATGAGCATGCACAGGAGAATGCTGGGGGGGTAGATGCTGATCCGAGAATACTGCAGGGAGGCAGGGACACCCGGGAGGCTTTAATCCAAAGAACCTTCAGCCAGCCCACCACAGATGGAACTTCAACACTCGCCAGGGCTGCAGGCTCCACACTCGATACCTGAGTGCTAAATCAGCCTGGATAATAACATTAACCAAAGCCCTTGTCACTAAAGCTCAATGTCAAACAACTCACTCATAACATCGTGGCTTCCCGTCCACTTGCAGAAGTAAGGAATCACCCTGAGGCATGGCAACATGTCAAAATTTATTGAGTGAACAAATGTAACTTGATAAAGCAAAACAAGAACGGTGTTGGACATCACACCAAGTCTTCCACAAAGTACTATGGGTCAACATAAAAGCATCGGTGAGAAACCTGTGGTGTGCCTAAGGTGGCTTAAATTTACGCTTACGGGTGCTATGTCTAGGTGCTGCCCCCTCACTGGCACTGGCATCTGAGACAGCCTGCTCACTGTGCTGTCCTGTTGGCCTCGATGACCTTGGCAGACGTCCTCTGGCCCGTGGAGCATTTGATGTCCCCGCCTGAGAGGGAGCGGCCAGTTCCACAGCTGGCTTCTCCCCAGTCGCCGCAGCCTCATTGGATGCTACAGTCACTGGCAGAGGGGCGGAGGAGCTGCTGCCCTCATTCAGAACGCCCTGAGAGGAGCCCGAAGAGGCGACAGGCAGCTGCTGCGCCGACGTGAGGTTGCTTCGGACCTCCCTGCTCATCGTAGATGGATGGGCAATGAGCTGGGATACTTGGTGCCCAAATAATCTCCCACACGGGCAATGACCAGCTGAGGCCAATGCCGCTGTGAGGGCTTGCAGGTCCGAGCGCAACCCCAGGAGGCCCTGATTGTTCTCCTGGAGGAGCCTCTCCACGAGAGCCACCACTCTCTCCATGAAGGAATCATGGCGCTCAACCATGAGGCTCATTGCATCGGTGATGCTCCGCATTGACTCTTCCAGCATGGGCATCATGCCACGCGTAGCCTCATGTATCTCCGCCAGATCGTCCCGCATATCCTGCTGCACTTCCAGCGTTCACTGCCTCACGGACGACTCCAGAGGCACAGCATCAGCCACCAACCGAGCAAGTACCTGTTCCCCAGCAGTCCACCGACTGCTGGTGCCCTGGGCACTCTCTGTCTCTGCCCTCACCTCAAGTTAGTGTGAAGTGTCCTCACCGCTGTGCCCCAGGACACTAGCCGAATATCTAATTCACACGAGGTGCTAGTATCTGCGCTGGTGCCTGCCTGACTGAGATGATGTGACGCTGGTGAATGGATTTGCTCTGGGCCCTCAGGTGTGAGAGGTGGCTCCTCTGCTTCCTGCTCCAGTGATGCTAAGAGGAAAATAAAGGACATTTAATTTGTGCAGACAATGTCAACTTGCATGTTGCTCCCCCAGATCATTATGCGCTCATCTTTCCATAATCAATGGTAAACCCACTTTGCAAACTTCAATCATGGAGCATTCAGCAGCGCCATGGCTTCTGTGACACACATGGTGACCTGAGTGCTCGCCAGACATACCTCCCCACAGCACCTCAGTCTCATCGCCTCCGGTGGACCTGGGGGGCATAGCGCCTCTCCAGATCCATGGCCTGCTGCTCGTACACCATTAGGATGGCCAACTGGGCCTGTCCTCCGCCAGTCCGCATTCGTTCCGATGCATTGTGCGCAGTCTTTTCCTAAAAAGGAGAGAGGAGCATTGATTAGTCCAGCCTGCACCTGGATTTCCCTCGCATCCCTGCCAACCCAGCCAGAGTGGGACATTGCAGGACTCCAGTTCTTCTTCACCCCGCAGCTGCCGCATACTCACCCAAACAAGCCAGGGCTGACCCCCCCACCATTGCCCAAATGCTGCCTCCTTCACATGTGGTACCACGAGGTGTCACTTTGCTAAGGAAGGAGGCACAAGCATGTGGAGCGCAATGACCAGCAGATGGATTAGTGCCCCGCCAACTGGAAGCTCCCCTCCCAGCATGTTAGCACCCTGACTGCAACATGCTTCACAGTTCCAGCACTATGACGGATGACAGCTGCATTAAGTGACTTGAGGCAACATGGTACTCACCCTTCCTGAGTGCAGGAGATTGTTGAATCTATTGCGGCACTGGAGCCATGTGCGGCGCACTGCATCATGGGAGATAATCCTCTCGGCCACCTCCTCCCACGCATGTTTGGTCAGGCGGGGAGTCCTTCGCCTCCCGTCCCTCGCAATCAGGACATCCCGCCGCGCTGCCACCTCCTCCAGGAGGGCAGAAAGACACTCGTCGGAAAAACGAGGGGCACACTGCCCCACTGGCCTACCCTCCGGCCTGTTCTACCCTGATAGCCTACCCTCTGGACTTGCGTCAGGCACATTGCCCCTCTGATGTGCTCTTCTCCCAGCCATTGTGAGCAGCCTTTCTAAGGCTGCCAGGCCTTCATTTAAACAGGCCGCTGGATCGCCATTGGACCCGGCGGTCTCAGCGCATCCGCCGCTGCCCTCACACTCCCGCTATGCACGGGAGCCGTGAACTACGCTGGGTGGGCCCTAATTGGCCCGCCGGCGTAAAATGGCGTTGCGGACCTGATCGCAGGCGGCCATCGGGTCTGTGCCCGCCTGCGCCTGCTCCCGCAGGGTCCGCCCGACATGGGGAAAATTCTCCCCATTGTTTCTGTTTGACACTGTATGTAGTTCAGTGTATGGAGTTGGACTTCAAACACTTTTAAACCAACCTGCAATTCTTTTAACGGTTTAGGCAAGTGGGCACTGCCATCAGCACTGTCTAAGCATTTTAAATGTAACTATTAGATGAGACCTTCTGTGCATTTGTTTAAGAATACAAATATGCATCTGGACTGCAGAACTTTGAGTTTTAGCCAGGCAAGGTAAATGGAGTATTGTGCTTGGCTGAAAACAAACCCTGCAGCTGCTACCTAAAACTAAAATACATTCTTAAATTTGTATGTCCAAACTTTGCACACTTGGAAACTAGTCACCAGAAGCCTTCCCTATACCTGTTGTGAAAAGGTATTTTTCTTAACATTTAGATAAAAGCTGAACAAGCTGAAATGTTATGGTATTTTCTTCTGCTATTATTTATTATGATAATAAATTACGATATCAGTGATCAATCCTGGAAGCCATGATTGGTATACATGATTACTTCTGATTTTGTGCTTTGTTTCTTGCAATATACAGAACCTAAAGCAACATGAAAAAGAGAAGCCAATGCCACAAATGTACAAATTGTGCTTTCCTGAAACTGTTCTGTGAAAACTTGAATATCCTCAAATAGAACAGTGCTGTGTCACTGAACTGACATTTAATGAAAAGGTCACAAGGGTTGAGCAACAAAAAAAACATTTGCATTTGTTTAGCATCATTAACATAGAAAAATACCACAAGGCGCCTTTGCAGAAGTGTAATCAGGGAAAAATGGACAACAAGCTAAAGAAGGAAATATTAGGAGGGCCAAAATGCTTGGTTAAAGAGGTATGTTTTAAGCATGGCCTTAAAGGAGGAGGTGGTCATGAGGAAATGGAGAGGTTTAGGGTGGGTATCCTGGAACATAGGCCTTAGACAGCTGAAGACATGACCACCAGTGATGTGGAAAAGGGAGTGGGGATCCACAGTGTGAGTTGGAGAGTTAGAGGGCCGAAGAAAGTTACAGAGATAAGGAAAGGCATAGAGGGAATTTAATTTGAGGCATTGGGAAACAGGGACCCAATGTAGTTTGGCAAACAAAGGGTTGATGGTTGAGCAGCACTTTGTGTGGGATAGGATACACACAGCGATGTTTTGCCTCATAAGATGCAGTGGTGCTTTTTCAAGAGTAATATTAATGGTAGGTAAATACACGAGAAGGAACAATTAAAAATGGGCTTAAAATCATTACTACAGTGTAGACTTATAAAAATAGCAGAAACCATAGAACTCAAATACAAAAGAGATGAGTAATTAATAAGCAAATGCTTTTGTTCAAAGAATGTCAAAGGTGTGACACAGATCCTAACTACTGAGTTCGGTGTTAATGACACACTATTGATTCAATAATAGCAGAACTATGTTTAATTTAGTGGAAACCTTTAAGAGACAGCCATTCAATCAGAGCTCCCCTGCAGCTAATTCCTTTCAGAGGTATAGAATTGAGTTGCCTGTAGCAACACAAAGTTGTTGCTGTGACTCGAGTTCCCATTTGTGCAAAGAGAGCACTGCTTTTCTAATCATGGCGACTTAGTATTTGTTCAGCTGAAGATAACCAAAATGGCTCAGGTAAGCATTACTAGACCAGCTTCACATTCGGGGTTACCACCCAGGTTTCCTGAAGTGCAACATCCTTTGTCAAGGCTGGGCAATCCTGAAACCCTTTCAGTTCAGGGAGAATCCAGACTGTCAAGCGGAGGACTGTGTAGTGAAAGGTCCGCTTCTCAGGAACTTACAAATAATGGGATAACATCGAAATATAGCACCAGAAGGAATGAATACATTTCTGCTTTAGAATATGCACTCGAAGAGCACAAAAAGGGACAACTGGACACGTGGAGAAAGCTGGATCATTGGATAAATCTCAGTAAGTGCCACTTTAAATGCTTATTCATAGATAACTTGGATTAAGCATCAGTAAAGTGAATATGCTCAGCTAAGTCTTTCAACTATATACCATATAGTAATTCAAAGAATGCATGAGACAGAAGGGATAGTCTCTCAGAAGATATGAATCAGGAAAGCATTGAAATTCAGCCTGCAATGTCAAGTTTTCAGATGCTCCAAGGAAGCATTGCTTCCTGCATAAGGTGATTCATCACGAGCCATCCTTGTACACCTTTAATGGATGCTGACAGAGTGAGTTATTGATTAGTTATCTATGCACCCTTTGGGTCAAGAATGAATGATTTATCGGGGAGTCCTGAAAAACAAACAGATATTTTTCAAATATTAGATGAAAATGACAATTAATTAAGGAAAAAAATCTACACAAGAGGGTAGCCATAATTATGAACTTTAAATTTTCAATTTTATTATAAATTTTAATTTTATTGGATAAGGGAGGGATTGAGCTCATAATTCTGTAATTTTCTGATAATGACAGTGTTTTTTTTAAATTAGGAAAACGGTGGGCCCGTGACCCCAGAATGGCTGATCAGGACGCTGAGACAATTATCTCATCAAGACCTGGGACACAGATGAGGCTGCAAATTGATGAAGTGAGGAATTTAGAAGCTGCAGTTTTTAATATTATATGTATTTAGCGTGCTGCTATTGCATTCTCCATCAGATGTCAAAGAAAATTTGCAGCAATAATAAATAAAAAATTTTGAATGTTTACGGAAAGCTAAAACATATAGTCACTGCACGATTTGAATTTTATTTAAAAACCTAATGATGACACTAAGTTTACAATTTTGTCCTGGGCCCATCCAGTACAGAGGCAGGTGTACTTAAAGGAGGCACTAGGGAAAAGTTTGGACAGCATAATAATAGTAGGTGAGACCAGAAACTCAAGCAGAGATTCATTTCATGAGATTCTCGATCAAATAACACAACTAAGAATCTTCTATCCAAGCTTTTCGAATAGACAAACAGTGTCTTTGTGTATTCTTGGTTTGATTTTCATTTTAATATCTGAAAAATACATTGGCCTAGAATTTGCAGAGCTTTTTGATGGTGAACCATCAGTGTTTGTCGTTATTATCCCTCTGAATCTGACCAGCAACTTCAGGATTTAGCACAATCCTGAAATCACAATCTATCATTCACTGCGCCACCACAGACTGCACTGTGTCCACTTTCCCCAGTAACCCCCACAACCCGAACCAGAAATCTGTGAAATCAATTGATTCGATGAGAACTGCTTCTTTTTGTTTCCAGTATTGCTGGTAGAAACACCATAACATTGCTAGATCGCTCAGCCAGAATTTCTTCAAGGTCAGCTGCAAGTGCCCTTGCTTGACCATTGACCAAAAAATTCAGGCCATTGAAAAGATGCTGTGTCCCAATGATCTGGAAGAGATTCCTGCTGAAAAAGCAATATGAGTGTCACAGGCAAACTATGATAAATGTGACCTTAATCTAAATGCCTGGAAAATCATGAACAGAATTCAATCTATTCACCAATATTTTCCTCTGTGAAAACTCAACCATCATGGATGCCCATCCTTGATCAGCTGCTACTTCAATCAGCACTATCAGAAGAAAACTTTCTGGAGAGATTTCAAATCACAGAAAATTGATGAGTGCATCTAATATGTTCCCCCCAGTGCTACTGTGGTGCAAAAATATCAGAATTTAATTAAGAATGGCGGCAAGATATTACTTGATTTCAGAAGGATTGAACACCATATTGATTACTACAACATAGTTCAAAAAGAGAACCTCTCACTTAAAATAACTGAACTGCAAAAGGATTCTTAAATTTAGGGTGTCAGAAAGCGCATAACTTTTATTCATGGTATTTCAGTCAAGAGTCTCAGGCATATAATGGCATTATTATACTCTTCTTTGTAGGTGAACTGAAATCAACCGAAAAAATAATCAATTATATGTTTCCTGCTGATTTTAATGATCCTTCGTGTTCAAATAGATTATAAGTAAATTTCTTACTGAGTTAATCCGGTTACATATTCATAATAGATGAGTTCTAATGCTTTTGATACATGCTAGACTATCTGTGACAATGTGATGTTGAGCTGTGAAGTAACAGGTTCTTTGTAAATATTCATTACACTCTTTTTTTCAGAATCTCAGGACAGACTTTCTTTTCAATAATGTACTTGATTTACTGTGTCATTGCTCCTCCACCATTTACTCATCTTTTCTTCCATATATAATCTGATTCAGCCTCCACATTTGTTGGATCTAATCCTGTCTATTGAGAGAAAAGAGAGCTATGGCTTTGGCAATGATAGACCTACATTTTCTATTTTTATTTCAGATTTCCAGCTTTGTCACATTTATTTCCAGGAGGGATCATTGGATATCAATCAAGAGCAGGGACTCCGACTGATTTCTTTCCCCTCTACTGCTTAGGATCACTGAAGCCAAAAGCAGCATTTGCACTGCTGCTCCACTTGAGATCATGAAAAATCACGGATTGAATCTGTGTTGTCACTATATACCTTGATACCACACTGTACATTTACACACTTAAGCCATCAGGGGAGCTGATGCCTCTTCTGCAAAATGGAGCTTGGACGTTTTTGGTACAAATCTTATTTTAGTACTAACGACCGGGAGCTATGTGGAACTGAGATCTCAGTTGTTCTTACTCAACAGTACAGTAGTGCAGCTATTTTAGGGCACTGTGATAACTCCAAAGGAACTCCAAAGGATAACGCCACAGAGATTTTGATAGCAGGTGCATTTGACATGGGCAACCTTATGGTTCAAAGCCATGACCACCTGAATATGAAACCAGTACTATTATTAAGGTTCCATATTGTCTCTAAATATATTGAATTATGACTTGGAACAATTTGGGACTGATAAAATGTTGGGGCCACAGGACTAACCACATCAATGATACTCGGAACAGACTGATGATTTATAATTATTTGCTATTTATCCCAGGAATTTGCTTAATTCAGATTTGCATATCCTATGATCCTAGGTCAGACCCCAAGTTTTTGGTAAGATCTGGTTAGGGGCAAATAACGTTTTTAAAGTAGACAAAGTTTGAGATTCAAGACACTAAATGAATGAAGCCACAAGATTCCATAGGTTTTGAACAAACAAAAATAGATTTTACTATACAAGGTCAGAAAGGTAAAACAAGTTACAATCTCTACCTTTTACACTAATGTTCAAGGTTAATATGAATACACGTGAATTAACAGGCAAAATCTGGTCAGAAACACCCCAATGCACAATAAATGACAGATGCGAGCAAGACTGAGTCCGTGGATTTCTCAACAACCCACCCAGACATCTAAAAACACTGTGATTCAATCAATCTCACTGAAACTCTCCCAGTCTTGACCATTGAAGGTCTAACCTTGGAATTCTCTTCAAAAGTTGCTCCAACTCAGACACCATCAACAATGGGCCACCTCGCCTGAATATGTATTCAAGCACCAGCTCACAAACACAACTTCAGATTTTCGGCTGAGCCACTGCCCCAAAGGGGTACCTTTGCTCCAGCGGCCTGCAGCTTGGAGTCACCAACCTTTGGCTGCCTTCTTGGATCTCTTGGCTTCTCCTGAGCTCTCTTCAATACCAGACTTGGAGGGCATCAATGATGGCCCACCTCACAGGGTTTCAATTTCATCTCCCTAAATTCCGTTCCCCTGAATTTCCGAGTATACACCCCAAACACCAACTCACAAGCACAACTTCAGCTCTTCGGCCAAGCCGAGCAGAACACTATTGTTCCAAAGGGGTACCTTTGCCCCAGTGGCCTGCAGCAAGGAGTCACCAACCTTTGGCTGCCTTCTTCACCTAAAGTCTTCTCCCCACATTCCTTTTCCTGTTTGGAGCCTGTTTCTCTGCTTTTTAACTGAACTGGGACTTTTTCCTGTCCCCATCCCCTCCCCTCTCTGGGAATCTGGAATCTCTCCCTGTCCCCTGCCTGGGATACTTGTCTTCCATGGCGCTCAGCTCCTGGCCACCTGACCCAGGCTTTTTCACTGTTTCTCTTTCTGCACAGGCGCATTGGGCCCACAGAACGAAAAAATTGCTGAACTGCGCATGTGCAGTCCGCTCATGCGCAAAAGCGCTGTGATCATCGGGAATTGAAGTTCCCGACCTCCACTCTCTACGAGGTAAGTATAGTTTTCATAACAATATTCTGGTTGTGAATGTAAACTCACGTTATGTAAGCTGAAAGCAATTATTTGAACCTGGTACATCTGGTTTTTAATCTAATTTGATAGCTCGAGTAAATGTTCAATATTCAGGCATAGCAACAGCTCAGAAAATGTAACCATTTCAACAGTTACTGATAAATCAGTGAATTGCAAAAACCATAAACCCCCATAACACACAAACAGATAGATTGTATGAAGGTGGCAAGGGCACGGAATGTGTTCTGGGTTGGGGACTTCAATGTCCGTCACCGAGGGTGGCTCAGTAACACCACTACAGGCCAAGTCCTAAAGAACATAGCTGCTAGACTGCATCTGCAGCAGATGGTGAGGGAACCAACAAGAGCGAAAAACCTACTTGACCTCATCCTCATCAATCTACCTGTCACAAATGCATCTGTCCATGACTGTATCGGTAGGAGTGACTACCACACAGTCCTTGTGTAGACAAAGTCCTGTCTTCACAATGATGATACCCTCCATCGCCTTGTGTGGTGCTACCACTGTACTAAATGGCATAGATTTCAAACAGATCTAGCAACTCAAAACTGGACATCCATGAGGCGCCATGGCCATCAGCAACAGCAGAATTGTATTCAACTGCAATTTGTAACCTCATGACCTGGAATATCCCCCACTCTAACATTACCATCAAACCAGGAGACCAATCCTGGTTCAATAAAGAGTGCAGGAGGACATTCCAGGAACAGCAACTGGCATACCTGAAAATTAGGTGTCAACCTGGGGAACCTGCAACACAGGACCACTTGCGTACCAAAAAGTGTAAACAGCATGCGATAGACAGAGCCAAGTGATCCCACAACCAACGCATCAGTTCAAAGCACTGCAGCCTTGCCACATCCAGTCATGATGGTGGTGGACAATTTAACAATGTACCAGAAGTGAAGGCTCCACAAATATCCCCATTCTCAATGATGGGGCAGCCCAGCACATCAATGCAAAAGACAAGGCTCAAACATTTTCAAGCATCTTCAGCCAGAAGTGCCAAATAGATGATCGAACCAGGCCTCCTCTTGAGGTCCCCAGCATCACAGATGCCAGTCTTCAGCCAATACAATACATTCCAAGTGACGTTAGGAAAAGACTGAAGGCACTGGATACTGGAAAGGCTGCAGCAGTAGTACTGCAGACTTGTGCTCCAGGACTTCTCGCACCCCTGGCCAAACTGTTTCAGTACAGCTACAACACTGGCATCTATCCGACAATGTGGAAAATTGCCCAGGTATGTCCTGTACACAAAAAGCAGGACAAATCCAACCCGGCCAATTACTGCCCCATCAGTCTACTCTCCATCATCAGTAAAGTAATGGAAGAGGTCATCAATAGTGCTATCAAGTGGCACTTACACAGCAATAACCTGCTCACTGACGTTCAGTTTGGGTTCTGCCAGGGCCACGGAGCCCCTGACCTCATTACAACCTTGGTCCAAACATGGACAAAAGAGCTGAATTCAAAAGGTGAGGTGAGACTGACCACCCTTGACATCAAGGAGCCCTAGCAGAATTGAAATCAATGATAATTGGGGGTGGGGGTTCGGGTGGGTGTCAGGAGGGTGGAGGAAAGCTCTCCACTGGTAGGAGTCATAACTAGCATGAAGAAAGGTGGTTGTGGTTGTTGGAGGTCAGTCATCTCAGTGCTGGGACATCGCTGCAGGAGTTCCTCAGGGTAGTGTCCTAGGCCAAACCATCTTCAGCTGCTTCATCAACGACCTTCCCACCATCATAAGGATAGAAGTGGGGATGTTCACTGATGAATAGCACCATTCGTGACTCCTCATATACTGAAGCAGTCTGTGTCTCTATGGAGCAAGAGCTGGACAAGATTCAGGCTTGGGCTGATAAGTGGCAAGTAACATTCATGCCTTATGACAATCTCCGACAAGAGAAAATCTAATCATCTCCCCTTGGCAGTCAATGGCATTACCATCGCTGAATCCCCCACTATCAACATCCTGGAGTTTACCATTGGTCAGAAACTGATCTGGACTAGCCATATAAACACTATGGCTACAAGAGCAAGTCAGAGGCTGGGAATTCTGCTGCAAATAACTCACCTGACTCCCCAAAGCCTGTCCACCATCCACAAAGTACAATCAGGTGTGTGATGAAATACTCCGCTTGCCTGGATGAGTGCAGCTCCAACAGTACTCAAGAAGCTTGACACCATCCAGGACAAAGCAGCCTGCTTGATTGGCACCCCATCCACCACCTTAAGCAGTCACTCCCTCCACCACAAATGCACAGTGGCAGCAATGTGCACCATCTACAAGATGCACTGCAGCAAATCACCAAGACTCCTCGACAGTACCTTCCAAACCTGTGACCACCACCTAGAAGGACAAGGACAGCAGATGCATGGGAACACCACCACCTGCAAGTTCCCCTCCGAGTCACACACCATTTTGACTTGGAAATATATTGCCATTCCTTCACTTTCGCTAGGTCAAAATCCTGGAAGTCCCTCCCCAACTGCACTGCGGGTGTACCTACACTACATGGAATGCAGTTGTTCAAGAAGGTGGCTCACTATCGCCACCTCAAGGTCAATTAGGGATGAGCAATAAATGCTGGCCTAGCCAGCGACATTCTGTGAAAGAATAAATAAAAAAGCATTTATAACATGCAAGCCCTGCAAAGCACAGACATCCTGGACTCTCT
Organism: Cetorhinus maximus; assembly: GCF_964194155.1. Classification (NCBI taxonomy): domain Eukaryota; kingdom Metazoa; phylum Chordata; class Chondrichthyes; order Lamniformes; family Cetorhinidae; genus Cetorhinus; species Cetorhinus maximus. Next base: position 11,156 of record NW_027596254.1, on the reverse strand, counting down.
TATTTCATTTTGTAACAGCTTAAGCATTGTGCAGATCAAGTAGTACAATTGGTGTTTATTTGTTGGAAACTTCTTTTCTTTTGTGTAATCACAGCCCTCAAATTAGCTATAATAAAAAGAGAAAGTGCTGGAAAAGCTCAGCAGGTCTGGCAGAATCTGTGGAGGGAGAAACAGGGTTAATGTTTCGAGTCCAGTGTGGACTCTTCAGAACTTAAATTATCTTTTAGTTTTAGTCTGAATACTACATTCTGATAATGTGGTCTTTTCTGATTCCTAGAGTGAACGGGATGCTAAGCGGGCTTCAATGCTTAACGCTATTAAAAGTATAACTGGCATTTCTGCATCACATGCTCACATTAACGGTATGAGGAAGTTTGACATCATAGGTAATGTGGATTTACTTAGAGCTGCTAGAGTGTTGGGAGAAAGCCTAAATTGTAACAGTATACTACAGAATAAGGCTTACACCTCGCATTTTGTTGGATCTGATGTATTTCTCCTCATTGGTTTCCCAGTTTCAATTTCTTCTCCATGAAAAACTCAAATCCGGGGTATTCTACACTCTAAAACAGCTTTTCCAGGCCCATGACCCAACTGGTAGAGGTCTTGTGACAAGGTGAAGAACAAAGCCTTTTTCTTTACTGAATTGTTTTAAAATTAAGCAAATATTAGTGTGGTATAACTTTAATAACCTGAGCCAGACGTTGTTTATATAACTGAAGGTACATTTTGTGAGGCTTCAATGGTAATGTGGAAACTCAACGGCTGGGAACGCATGTAATAACATCAGATGCTGAAACCTGCTCGTCTAATGCACAGCCTACTGCTTTGTATGGTAAAAAATCTGCCTGATTTCTGATGACAAACAGCATGAACCTCAATACAACTTTCAGTTTTATTTAGATAGTCTGCACTTTATGTTTTTCCCTCCCCAGTAGCACAGTACGGACCTTCACACCCACAGGCAGAGTTGTGCCCTGCAGTAGAATTTGTCTACAGGTTCGTGTCAATGAGATGGCTTAATTCAGTGACAGCCTTCCTTATGAAGAAGAGGCAGGCCCTTTTGCATTCCCCTGGTAGGACTGTCAGGATTCATAAATGGAAAATGCAGATTTTCTGTTTGTCTTTGGCTTATTAACAGGTGTAAATCACAGTTTAAGGACTGTGAACTTGATGAGTTATACTGAGATCCTGCTTATTGTGGACATTAAATTCATTTCCAGGGCCAAGTAAACAGAAGCACAAAGCTTTCATCAGCAAGCTTCATTATAATGCTGAAATGGGCGGGGCGGGGGGAGTGGGGAAGGAGTCATTTTATATTGCTTGTAATTTCCAATCATTCATGAATGCAGTATGCTAAGTGCAACAGATCACACATGTTCCTTTAAAGCATATAAAAGATAATGTATGGTAAGAAAATTCCCGTAGAGGTCACTGGACAATGATCAAGACTGAGTTCTCTTTCTTTGCTCAGAACATTGAGTCCATTTGTGGTGTTTCCATCAACCTAACTTGCCAAGATCAATTAACTCAGCGTAGAGCAATATTCAACCAGGGTTTGCAAGTACTGAGAAAATGATAAGAAGTTAAATAGATATATTTTGTTAAATGCCCACATTGATAAAAGTTGGATTTTATACATACTAAACAAGGGTCTTTAGGTGAATCATAGATGCAAACATAGGGAACGTGCTCCCCTTCAATTTTTTTGGATTAGCCTAGGTTCCTTTCTCTCCCTTGCTGTAAGCCCAGGAATTTCCCCAAATATCCATATCCAATTCTTTGTCCTTGTCTACGGTCTTGATTGGTATGACTTAATAGCACACTACACCAATGAACTTATGCACATTAAATTGTTTCTGAGTGGTTGGAGTAAGAAAGGTTCATTTAAATTTATTGAGTTTTAGTCATTCAGAGAATTCTTGCCTGCACTTCAAGATTTCACAATTATTAGAAAACATGCATTGGGACAAAAATTGCTGGATACTCATATCATTGGAATGACACATTAACAGTACTTGGCACTATTAATTTGCTAAAAATCTAGCAATTCACAGAGTAAACGAGATATGCTATGAGTTTTGTTTCCTCGCAAATTACTGAAATGTTTCCTGTTCACCTCATCAAAGCCAATAGAAGCCCTATCTCATTATTAGGCTCCCCATTGAACCTAATACATGATTAAACATTATTCCTGCTGCAATCATTTAAAGCTGGTAGTTAATGTTCTAGAGGGCCCTGTTGATGATGTAATTTATGGTCCTGACATGACATTGAACGTCCTTTGTAGCCCATGAAAGGACCAGTGAAGCTGTGGAATCTCACTCTAGCAGGTAATGAATTGCTCCTGGAGGTTTTTACATACACTTTATCTGCCTTGCCAGTACTTTTGTGCCAGCTTTGGCATCCACACTCTTGTTAATATCAGAAAGAAATCATTTTCACAGCCAAAGTTGTTTCCGCATTCAGAAGTGGGTCACTCATTTGAATGATAATTAAATTGATTTCTTTCAGAAAATGAATATACAAGTAATTTGGGGGTTGTGGTAAGTGCCGCATGCTTGAGAGGAAGGAGCTGACTTAGGAGTTGCTGTTCCCAAAGCTCTCCACCACAGGAGTTTTCCTCATGTAATTTCTATGTCAGTTGTAAACTAATTGATAGAGACTGATTGCTATGATTAGTCAACAAATCCATTATTAATGTTTCATGTGACTATCAGGGTATTATAAGGCAAATGAGACTGATCTTCATCTTTGTCTATCAATTCCTTTGTTCCCATGAAAACAGTACCCACTGAATATTCTACGTTTCCTGATCTTCTGGTTCTATCCTTCAATGTTTTTACATTTCATACATCTAAGCAGGCTGTCACTCATCAAGGACCAATATAACAATGGCCAAACACAACTGGGTTACAATGCCCTCATCTTCTGCTTTCTATTTTACATGTTTTTCTTACTTTTCCTCCCTGTCTCTCTTGTCTCTTGTCTCTTAATCCACTATTTTTCTTTCCCTCTTCATTCCTTTTTCAAATTCACCCTGTTTCTTTCTCCATCTTTCACATTGTTTCTTTCTCATGCCGTTTCTTTCATTGGTCAAGAAGATAATGTATCAGGACAACATTCATGAGGTCCCTGATATGACATTGATGTTGCTGTGCTATTATCGGATCAACATCCCAGTAATTTGCACCACAAAAAGATTGTGATTGTAAATGATGAGCATAAAAGATCACCAGACCCACCATTGCAGCAATTTCTGGCACATCCTACATTCACTTGAATAAGATAAATGAAACAAAACACACAATAATGGCTAGCTTAGTACAGAGATGTGTAACTCAATACAATTCAGCATTATATTTGAGTGAAAATGTAGGACCACAATTAGTTCAATGCATAACGGAACAATGTTTTTTATCACTTTTTTTATACTTCAGGGAAGTATTATTGACGATTCTAAGAAGATTTCTGAGAAGGTACATTGCTGCAAGGCAGTTCTATCATCTTTTACTCAGGTATGTTCTAAAATATACTTTGAATGACTAAGTGGTACATTAGATATTGGACATTTTATTTCATAGAGGATGCTCAATGGTGGGCTGTTATATACAGGTTTTATTTTATTAGTGAGCTTATTATTTATTCATATGGCTGGGGAAGCAGTTATAGTTTGATATTGAGGTTAACAATCGATTCAATGCTTTCAGCTGGTGCACTGTGAATGGTTGTGATGCCACCAGGGATAGATCTCTCAGGGCAGAAGTTTCAGTATATGGGTGATGGTCTGACTTAGATGGCCATGGTCACAATTTGAGCCATCCCTCATGTTCCACTAGAGGCACCAGGTAGCCACATCTTCCCTGACCCATCCTCAAGCAACTGAGGGTTGTCCAGATTTTCTGTGGAGGTTGAACCTGGGACTTCACCACTCGATCAGTTACCAGGTTGTGGTTGGTGATGTTTGGAATCAACCAGGAGGTGCATCATTGAGAGGTGGGGCTGTCATCAGTTTGTAGAGTGTGAAGTGTGTTCCAGTTAAGACTATAGGATTTCAGATGAATGTATGCGTTATCTTTGAGGTCCTGCGTCAATGGGAGTGTTTCGTTAGCTATCAGCCAGTGTTGTTTTTGGAGGATGATATTTTCCATGTGAATATCACTCGTGCTGTGACAAGATTAGTCAAAAAGAATCCTATATTCAGTCACTTATTATCATTGTTGTTTATACATCATGTTTGATACAAAATATGATACTAGAATAGTTTTTTTTTAAACTATATTAAACTTAATTTTAGCTTAGGCTATTGGATATGCAGAAGATACCTCATTTGCCATCTTAAAAACTCTGCTAGTAAGATTCAATTTAGTAAGTATGGACATCAGCCATGGGTATTTTAATAATTTTCATGGAGCTAATTTGATTTTTCTCATCAATAGCATGTTAATGTCCATATTGACATCTTCCACTAAGAAGTAGAATCTTGTTGCTTGAGATTTCTCCCCCCGTAGTGATTTTAAAATGTGTATGTGATACTTATAGTGAGACAGCAACGATAAAAATTTAGACTAACATCATAACAGATGTTGAAGAAATATCTTGGAACAGGTCGTTCTGAGAATTACAGCTCAATGTGGATACCGTAGTGATTTGCGCCCTTTTTTTGTTCACGTACCTCATCTCCAATTCACACATTGTCTGATTAATTTGCACTGTTTTGCCAACACACTTTCAATAGGAAGCCTAAGACATGGAAAAAAAGCTGTAGTTGGAATTCAAGTAGCAGTGTTCATGTCCACTACATGACCCACTAACATATTGTTCAGCTTTTTTAACTGACCTGTACTGTTAAATATTTATCAATTGTATTTTTACAGGCTTAAACTTAACGCAAATTCCATCATTACATTTGAAAATTTTTATTCGCACTTCAAAGATCAAGAACCAAAGGGTTATCCAACTTGGATGGATCCTGTAAAAAGGTCTCGAGAAAGCAAAAGGATGAGTGCAATGCAAGTTCATATACAACTGAAAGCAATGATTAGGGAGAGGTAATGTCTATGTCTTTACAAAAAATAAAAGTAAGGCTTCTGAAGAAGGGTCATATGGACTCGAAACTTTAACTCTGTTTCTCTCTCCACAGATGCTGTCAGACCTGCTGAGTTCTTCCAGCATTTTCTGTTTTTATTTAGGGCTTTTTAATTATTTTCTTTAAACTTGAAGAAAATATTTTTGTCTGTTATCTTAAATAAAGCGTATGTCTCATTAATGATAAGTTCCTCTTCTGCTGTGTCTACTTCTAAGAGGCAGTGAGATGTTTAATTGGTGTGTTTATATAACTTTCATAGCCCATATATGGTAAGACTGCATATACTTATATCACTGTCCAAATGGTTCTGTCAGACAAATGTACACACCACACTGTAAAGTGACATGACACGGTATTATAGGGTGTTGAACTCACAATATGCAAAATCCTTAGGAAGTCATCAGTGATACTCGCCAAATTATATTTTCTCCTGTGTTAATGCTTTTTGCTTCCTCCTTTTGTTTTCTTTTATTTGTTCATGAGATGGGCTGGCAAGGATGGGTATTGCCCATCCCTAATTGCCCTTGAGAGTGAGGTGATGAGCAACCTTCTTGAATTGCTGCAGTCCATACCCAAACATACTGATGGGTAAAGAGCTCCAGGACTAAGACCCAGTGACAGTGAGGGTATAGTGATATATTTCCAAGTCAGGATGCTGTATGACTTGGAGGAAAACTTACAGGTGCTGGTGTTCCCATGAGTCTTCTGCCCTTCTTCCTCTATGCAGTAGAGATTGAGAAGGGAGTGAATGTTTAAGGTAGTGGATGAGATGCTGATCAAGCAGGCTGCTTTGTCCTGGATGATGTTGAGTATCTTGAGTGTTGTTGAAGCTGTACTCATCCAGGTAAGTAGAGAGCATTCCATCACACTCCTGACGTGTGCCTTGTAAATAGTGGACAGGCTTTGGGGAGTCAGGAGGTGAGTTACATGTTGCAGAATTCCTAGTCTCTGACCTGGTCTTGTAGACACAGTATTTATATGGTTGATTTAGTTAAGTTTCTGGCCAATGGTAACCCCCAGGTTGTTGTTGTTGGATGATAGACTGATGGTAATGCCATTGATTATCAAGGGCAGATGGTTAGATTCTCTCTTGTTGGAGATGGTGATTGCCTGGCACTTTTATGGCATGAATGTTACTTGCCACTTATCAGCCCAAGACTGAATGTTCTCCAGGGTTTGCCACATATGGGCAGGAACTGCTTCAGTGACAGAGTTGTGAATGGTACAGAGCATCCCCACTTCTGACCTGATGAAGGAGGGAAGGTCAATGATGAAGCAACTGAAGATAGTTGGCCTTAGGTCACTATCCTGAGGAACTCTTGCAGCAATGTCATGGTGCTGATATGGTTGGCCTCTCCTTCTCTCCAGTGGTGAGTTTTCCCCCTGATTCCCATTGACTTCAATTTCTCTAGGGCTGTTTGATGGACTCTGCCAATTCTGCCTTGGTGTCATGGGTGGTCAGCTTAACTTATCAGTGTTCCTGCAAAAGTTGCTAGACTCAAAGGATCACTTCAATTCAATGTTTTGAGGTTGCTATGATTTTGTTGGAAGCCGTAGAATAATTGGACACAAACTGAAACAGAGCAACACATCTCCTGAACATGTGGTAATATTCTACTCTGTGAGTCAAAGTAATCGTGCTTTCATAAACAAGCAGAAGGTTGCTTGTATTATGTCAAAAATGTTGCAAAAGCAATCATTTGCATCCATTGATAGCTCATCCATCATACTATCATTAAACTAGATATCTAAGGTATGTGCACAAGCCGTTAATTTTGTAAAAGCAATTAATATTTTTCACAATGTAATATGATACATTAATAAAGTATAAACACTGATTTTCTTGCTGTTTCTTATAAAGAAGAGATTAATTGCATTCAATTTAAATGCAAATGGTATTGAAACTTGATAGGGGCAGAGTCTGCACCTTGGATAATTCCTCCATCTCCTCCACCAACCCCCAACCCCACCCCCCCACAGAGTTCTTTCTAAGCCCTGCATTTCTGAAGCTGAGAAGATGCTGGTCAGCTTCAAGGCCATAGTCAATGCCAGCAATTAGCTGATTGTTTGGATATTTGTAATGGAGGCTATAGGATATTTGTAATGGGGGATATGCAATTATTCTCCTTCTAATGCAGCAGGCTTCTGGGCCACAGTGTGGCTCGGAATGGAAATCCAGCAGCAATGTAAGGTCAAACCTGCATCCCACCATCTCAGTTTATTGTGTGTTTCAGCATCCTGTCACATTTTGCTCTATTTTAAAGAAAATCTTTATTTTAACATCCAAATGTGTAAATTTACATTATACACATTTGGCCTTCATTCCAGGTCGCTGGAAATGAGAGATCTATTTATAAAAATGAATAATGGCAGAATGCTTCCAAGCACATTTCAAAATGTTTTGCATCAACTAGGAATAGAAATGGAACAAGAAGAATTCAGAAAACTGTTGAAAAGGTACAGAATATTATTAATGACTGCAATATTAATCATGAAATGATTTGTACAAATGCTTTGATGGCATGATTACAGTACAGAGGACTTGGTTAGTTTTTCCCTCCAATGTGATTAAAGCCCAGAAATTATTGTTGGCGATATTAGCAGGCTTATGATATTTCTTTGTCTAGTATTTTAGTGGAGGTATTAACACATTTAAAATAAGCAGGCTAATATCTCCATTAAGATGGTTGACAAAGGAAAGTGATAACAATCTGTTTGAACAGTCCGCAACTAACTGAAAATTGTTGAAGATACCTTTAAACAGCACTGGTTGGGGCTCCTCCCAGCTTCTGAACACATGTTTGGTTGTGTGAGATTACAAGAGGATGTTAACTTTAGTATTGAAATCAAACATGGCTAGTGACAAATCAGCATTACACGCTGAATGACATCATGATCTTCCTATTCTGCATACTTCAGCAGGTGTTGCCAGTGCCCCACACTAACAACCTACCCAACATGGAGCATGGGCAGCATCTGCACCAGAAGTGTGGCACAGCCACCACTTCAGACCCAAGAGAACACCTATGCTGCCAGAAATAAGGGCGCTATGCAGCCAAATTTTGTGGCTAAATGTTGGTTCCTGCTTATTAACGTTTTTAACTCCTTACATTAAAGATGGTGGGGAAAATATAGTCATGTAAACTGGCATTTGACAGATTGATCTTATGTGGGCATTCTTGGATGTGAACAGTATATTGGCACATGAAAGTAGTGACACCTTTTCATTGAGAGGAAAATTGAGCCCCATATGTTTAACTCTTTTTACCTCAAGTTGGTACTTAGAGCTGGGACACACTCACAAGTTGAATTAACTAATTATACAGTACTGCATCGTACAATTATACATAGTCCTGCTATGTAAGAAACCCATATAACACTACATTCAACTGAGTATTAACTTCTCAGCAAAGGGGTTTTCTTAGGACGTGCTTTGTATCAATGGAAAAGTCGCAGTGGGATTCCAATCTAACCCTTGGACAAAAGCAGTTTGAGTCCATTCAATTCCAGCCAATTATCAAGCCTGGTTTACTAAGTCCTTGGGCACCTGTTAGACCTTGTTCATACTTTTTAAAGGCATCCTGAGTTGTTTTAAATGCTTGGAGAATGTGGATGCTTGTGCCTGCATTCTCTGAACATTTAAGTGTGAACCACTGGGTGCAGCATTTGGGAAAGCAGAACCAGAGTTTGCTCCAGGACAGAAGAATTCCAGGAGCAGGCAGTGTAAACAAGGTAGTATTTGGCTGGAACCAACATTCCAGCAACAGTCTTGGATCATTAGCTGGAATATAAGTATACCTGTAGATACCTCAGGACAGTTGTGTAGTTAATTGGCCAATGAAAGCATCAGTGAAAATACAGATATTAGTTGCCCACAATATTTTTGGAAAATCATTTTCACAAAAGATTGATGTGATTGTGCAGCAGATTGGTGACAGGATGCAAGATTCAGAAAACCATTCACCTCATGGTTAATTCTTGATCATAATTTCTTTGTTCAGGAACAGCCCCAGTTGAGTTTGTGCTGTTTGTAGATATACTGTGGCCTATCTATGCAACAAATCTGTACAAAGGAGGGGTCTTGCCACCATTAGGTATAATGCTTCCATGATGAGAATGTTCATACATGACATTACATTTGCAGTTAAATTGTTTTAAGCCATTATTGTTTTAAAAGAAAGCAGGTCCTCCCCACACAATTATGTAGAACTTTAGCTCCTGTACTTTGATTTCATATACAATTGATTTGTATTTCCTTTCCATGTTAAACCTCTTCTGAGCTCATCGATCCTTTATCAATACCATCTCCAGGTATGACCCAGGTGACCTTGGAATAGTTAAAGCCGATAGCTTAATGAGGGCATTGAATTTCCAAATGAAAAGTGATAACAGGGAAGGATGGGGATCAGTTCCATCAGCGCTTGGCAAGATAACCAGATTCCAATTACCAGAAGATCAGCTCAGTACGTATGGATGCTTTGTCTACCCTTCGTGAAACTCATGGTGGACTTTAAGTATTAAATCGGTGACTGGTGGAGTGCGGGGCTGGCTGTTCCATAGTGCCCAGTGTATTCTGAGGGTTAGGCCTTGCTAACATATATGCAGTGAGCTGCAGGCAGCAGGTGGGTGTCGCGAGGCTGTTTTCCAGCTCCAGGGTGGGAAAAAGATAGGCTTGTGGGGAGGGGGTTTTGCAGTTGAGACTGAGAGAGCCCAGGGTGGCTGCGGCCCACATTATTCTTGTAGAACCTGGAGGTGTGCTCTTCCTCCTCACGACCTGGGTAAATTAAGCTTCAACCTGATACAAGAAGGTGCCTCCCCACCTGATGCAAGGCCCGGGGAAATAGGGCAACGGAGAATGGGGCAGAAAGATCGGCACCTCCAATTCAGCTACTGCTTAGTTTCTGCCACACAGTTGGAGCTAAAATCTCCCCCAAATGAGAATTGGAAGTAACAAAAATGCACATTATAAAATTGCACTCAAGTACCACAAAATTTTTGGTTGTGTGCATGTGTAAGAACACATAGGGGGACTTGGAGGCTGGGAGCTTTGCTTGATGTGAAATCCAAAAATAAAGTGAAATTAGCATCCCTTTGTTTTTTATCCAGCCCATAAACCAGTAACTAAAACCAGTACCATTTAATAACCTGCCATACATTTTCTGCTGGTTAAAAGTTGTGGCATAATTAAAGGTGCACATGTTATGCACGGGTTTCAATACGAACTGACGAATGCGTCAAATTTAAGAGATTCAGCTTCTTTCCCCAGCTAGATCTTGTTTACTTTTACATTAGTGGATAACCTTTCATATTCAAATGCAGGATCCCCAGGAAGAAACCAAACCAAAGCAGACGTGGAGAGAAAGCTGACATTGGACATAGAAAACTGGTTAAAGGAAAAGTTTAGGGAGCGTTTCAAGTGTATGCTGGCTGATTTCTATTACTATGACCAAGGCAATTCTGGAAAGGTAACAGTGTCCTTCAGACCTATTGATATTAAATGTTCATAAAGCTGCACTGATTGCTCAAAGTTACATTCTATTCTCAGGCGATTTTCGACCTCCGTTCGCGTTTGTCTGTTCTAGTCAGAAGGAATTATGTGCGTCAGTATGGAGCAGGAGGAGCTGAAAAGCCTCAATATTCCAGTGTGCAAAACAAGTTTGCCTTTGTCCAGGCTCCTATTCAGTTCTTTGGGGAATGTGCCAACTTTCAAGTAACATTTGGAACAGACTGTAGACTTAATAGAGTAACTGCATAGAGTTATATGGTGGAGACAATTAAGGGGCACTATCTTCATAATAGTGTTAGATAAACAATTTTTTATTTTCTTGAAAGAATATGGCATGCATTGGAATTTATTGTCATATGATTTGTGTGTGATATGATTTTTTATGAAGACAGTGCACTTTTGCTATTTGAAGAAAGTCCAATTTTGAAAAGAGAATATTTATATTACCAAATTAAGGGACTGAGGGACACAATGGAAACTGGGCTGGAATCCAGCCTAGACTGAAGGGATACAGTTTTAACAGTAAATAATTCCGTGGAGCCTTGACTCAGTTCCCAGTAT